>NC_134366.1:23133296-23436326 GCF_035582795.1 Mycteria americana | reverse complement strand
TGCACAAGACCTTGCTGTGCTTTCCTCTCCCTGCTTAGGAGAGTTTTGTGTATCTTTTCCTTCCTCATGTTAGGAGCTGCCTGCAACTCCAGGCCCACCACCATTCTTTTTATTTCCCTTTTTCTTTCGTAGACAACTCATTCAGGTTGCTCACATTTCAAAACTCTACTGAGGAAAAAAGAGCAGCACAGTTGTAACTGCTCTTGCCCAAAGATAACAGTAGCCACCATTCACTGACCCTTTAAGCCCCAGACCTTCCTGGAGGCCACGGAGCTCCTGCTCTTCCTAATCCTGCCCAGCCTTCCTTTCTGCTCCAGTTTCACTTGTCACCTGCAGACGTCCCACAGATATGCGGGACATGCCCTGGAGCTGGGGGATTGAAGGAACTTTACAGCTTTCACAGACAAAAATGTTACAAGGTCAAAGCACCCTGGGAAGAAATTGGATGTGGCGACAAAAAATATTGTCACCTCAAAAAGAGACAGAGGTGGACTGTGAAAATGAGTGTGAAGCCAGGACAGCTAATGTTTGTGGTGCTGCCACAGATAACAACTTGATCCTTACTATGAATAACTATAATGTCTGCATTATATATAGCTGCATCCCACCACCTCCACTCTTTTCTGTTGCTTGCATAAACCCTAGATTTTTATTACATTTTATTACCTGTGGTTTTAAAAACTTATCTCACAATTCAGAACAGCATGAGCCTGCTGACCGTCTTTCTTGTGCTCATGCAGGTAACCCAACAGTTCGGGCTGCTGCCTAGAGGTCTGGAAGGGCAGAGGTGGAGCTCCTCCGGAACCCACGGGGGACAGCCCATCCCGTATGCCTACCGGTGCAGTAGCAGCAGCTCAGCTCTCTGGATATTTGCCTGCTCTGCAGCAGCCTGTGGCCTCCAGGAGACCGAGCCTTCAGCTGTTGCTGCCAGAACAGAGGAACATAAGGAGGAAGCCCCATGTGTTGTCCTTTACCATCATAGGGGATAAAGTTTACGTGAAAATACAGAATTGTATCCTCAGTTGTTGAAAACTATCACTGCTCCATTCAATCCGAATGAGTTACGATATTTTACACCAACTGAGGATCTGTCCTTGCACATTTTTTATTTCCTATTCTGCTCTTTGCTCTGAAACCTCTGTTCACAAATAGGAGAGCATAGATAAATTATCGATGTCTCTATCTAGTTGACAGGACACCTTCTGCCTCTGGGTATCCTGGTACTGTCCATTAAACTAGTGCTCACTAACATTCTTCATGTCGGTTCTGATGTCTGCCTCGGGTTTTTTGCTCTTTTTGTTTAAACAGTGTACTGAGTTTTTACAACTGTCAGTTGGGCGTCAACTTGAAGAAACTATGGGCCAACTAAACCTGCACTTCCTAGCAGGCTGGTTGAAAGTATGCATACTTCAGGGACTTTCTTGCACATAGTCCATTGTATGCTGACAGTTTTCAGCCTGGACTTCGGCTGTGACCCACAAAATCCTTCCTGTTCTCTATTCATTTCTTTGGCATGCTGAGCATGCATTGCCCCTCTCTGCTTCCTGTCAATCTTTGATTCAAGCTTCCCTTTCCAACTAATTAACTCCAATATACCAAATGACCAATGAGCAATAAACCATAGAGGATGGGGAGAAAGCTGCTAATGCAAGGAGGAAGAAGAAATAAGTCTTTTCACCTTCTCTCCATGCAGGCTTTACAACTTAGAAAATGGCTGACCTGAAGACCAGGTGACTTTGACTATGCACTAATTGTAAGATGGAAAGAGAGCTCTGGACATCTGTCTAACCCTTGCATGACACACTATTTTCCATTTCATTAGACCTTCCAGATTTTAGTTAATTTATTCTCTATTCCTAGTGAATGCACCTTAGGCTGGCCAAGTTGGGAAATCTATATAACATGTCAAGGAGAAAAATAGGTTCACAGCTTTTATTCTTACTGAGATATATTGGATTGAGACATCGTTTTTGGAGGAACAGAATGGAAACCTTGCAAACGTCTGGCATAAGAATAGGGGCTGTTCTTCCTAACAGGGAGAGCTGGCACAAACCCCTCCTCCCGGGACAGATCATTCATTACCTCACTGACATTACGGCTGAGGAAACACCTCTAAAGAGTATAGGTTGTGCACAGTTTTGGCAGGAAATAACGGAGCATTTGTCTCTATCTAATTCTGGTTGAAGTTCATCCCGTACTAGCAGGGACTACAATTTACCACCATCTTGTGTAGCTACGTGAAATGAAATGGTGGTATCCCTTTCCTTCTCCAGCAGTATGTGCCGGCCGTGCAAAGACGCTGCTGTAGAAGATAAGAGTTGACTCAGATTATGGCCAAAAATTCCATACACATTAATTGCACCTAGGAAGTCAACTCCGATGCAGAGACATGACACAAGTCTGTGACAATGCTCCCTTTTTATATGGGGGAAGAGCAACTATTGGTGTGAATCCCAACCTGGCTAATTTTTTCACGGAAGACTAACAAATAAGCCTTTATTTTGTTCTATAGATGCAAAAGACATCCCTGCTAGTCAACGTTATGACTCAAATATCTGCAAATAATTATAAATCCAGCCCTGTTGCTGGTTTAATCCCGAGCAGTGCACATTTACCTGAGTTTCCCCTCAGCTGAGGTCATGTCTCCCAGTACTCCCATCTTCACTTCCCTGGATACTCTTTCATCTTTCCTCTTTCTAATAATACTCCAGTGTTCAAAAGTGACACACGACATACGAAGCAGCACTGTTACCTCCATGGTACAAATGTGCAAATTGCTGGTGTAAACAATGCTCTGTATCGAATTCAGCACTTTCTGTGTGCCCCTATAGCTCCGAGACAACCAAGCACTAAGCTGGTATTAGGCCCTATACGGAGGATCAACAACCACAAGGTTTACATCAAACAGGGGTGATTCTGAAAAATAATGTTCCCCTTTCTGTCCCTTACCTATAACCACCCATCATGGCTTCCTCCCTTCTCTTTACTTGTGTCTGGAGAGTTTTATGGCCACAGCACCTTCCCCAGGGGCTGCAAGGCTCCATTTCCCATGCCACTCCTTATGGATTTCTTTTACTTCTCAGCATACTGCCCTCTGACACCTGCCTAAGATTTTGCTCCCTCAACAGAGTTGATGAAGTTAATAAGTTACCTGCTGATGAAGTTAAACTAGCTGGCCAGGAAATCTAGGTTTTCAGTTTTTAATAGCAAATAACAGAGAGATGAGTTTTGATTTAGTTAGCTACTTCAGCTGGAATTGATCTACTGTCCCAATTCTCCCTGGGTTCCTTTATCACAATGAAAACAGATATATATGGTTTTTTGTTTCATTATGAGACTCATATTTTGATTCCTCTGTCTTTCTGATTTTTCTTCCTACATATGCTGTTTCTACAAACCACCAACCACTTTAATGCTTCCTATTTTCCATTTCATTCTTTTTTGAAATTAGGTTCATGAAAAGTTTCCAGTCAGTTACATTGGCTTTGTTCTTTTCTATTGATTATTCCAGTCCTTTTAGCACATTCCAATTGCTTTAACGTACACTGGAGTTATTTTTAGGGACTTCCATTTGCATAGTCACCCTTCTCCACTAATAACCCTAAAGCCATGAATGGACCTGGCTGCACAACCTCCCTCAGATTCGTTCTATTCTGTACTGTTGGCTTTATCAAGAGGCTTAGATCTGAGGTAAGTCCATAAATCATTCGCTGTGTATTGATGCTGTGATTACAAATATTGGCATTCTGTCACCACACAAATATAAGGAGGTAAGAGTGGTCATACTGGGTTAGAAGAAGATCCATCTAGGTCAGTACCCTGTCTCCAACAGTGGCCAAGAGCAGACAGTTAGGAAATGAAAGCTACATGAAGGGGCAAGCACATACAGTACCTCTCCTAGGTACTCTCTGGCCTCCATTTATTTGCAGCTCAGGAACTTCTTCAGCCAGAAGTCTCAGTAGTTACTCAGTACTCTCGAAGGATTTTTCTTCCATGAACTTGTCCAGTCTTCTCCTGAACTCTTCCCCATGCTTCACCTTACAACACATGTACAATGAATGAGTAATGCCACATGGTAAGTAAGATCAATATACAGTCAAAATGCCACTCAGAACTATTAATTCTGAGTAGAATCCCATTTTTAAGTGTAATATTTATAAACAGAATGGGATTAGTTTCTTTTTTTAAATACATACAGGTCAAACATTTGAACTAATCAAAACTATTACTGTCTAGGTATGAGAAAATATATAGCACCATCAATGTGCTTTGCTTCCAAATGCCAGGTTGTCATTTAAAAATGTTTGAATTACAACAGCCCAGTGCATGGACAAAAGCACAAGACAAACATGCTCTCAGTGAAGCTGGGATTGCAGGATGTATTCCTGTGTTTAAAATCAGAGAGGCTTCCCAATGGAGGAGATTTTAGGACTTTGCTGCAGTTTTCTGAATCCCAGTGAAGGGTACCCAACCAGAGTGGCCATCTGAAATTCCCTCCAACAACCGTCTCTCACTAAAAGTGGTGTATTCCACACAATTTTAGCCCCTCCAACTCTGCTTCTTGCTCCATCAGAGCTCTTACCAAAAGATCCCTTGTCCGTGCTTTCTCCCACTGTCAAAAGGACCAGGTGGAGGAAAGTCAAAGAGAACAACTCAGTTGTCTTGTCTTCACTGATGGCTGCCTGGTCATCTAAGGCCACATATTTCTTTTCTTCAACAGCTATATAAATTCCCCAACCCTTGTAATCAAATAAAGATAAAAATAACACAAATCTCTTCATGTTCTTCACAATAACATTTAAATTGACATACTATCACTACTCAATACTTCATTTTCTCTGGTGTCCTTGATATCAGTTATCTATTCAAACAAGTTGTTACTAAACAAGCATAAACTTCCCCTAATGAGGTTACAACACTAGAATACTCATGTTTGCACGGGCAAAAGGAACCTGGTTACTGGAATTCACTTTGGGCTCTATGCCTAGTTTCTTATACTTTCACATTATTTTTCCTCGGATATTTCTTTGACCACTTCTACTTTATACACTGTTCATATGACTGCCCAGAAATGCCTACTGTTCTTAACCAATTACTACTTTGTCTCCTCCAAATCCTTACTAATACGGCATATTCTTTAAACACCATGCAGAAAAAAATACATGGAGCACATATGTGGTTTCAAATATCTTAAGAGGCAAAATACATTAAAGTGCTAAGGAAAAGAAATATAATTCAGTATTTATACAATAAGCCAGTGTTAAACTTCAGTATGAATAGCAAGCAAATAGTACAGAGAAATCAAAGAGTGAGCTGAGAATGAATAGTTCATCCTTGCGGTGTAACAAATATTTGCTAAGTTTTCTGTTTATTTTAGAAACGTGACAACTGCTAAAACAGAATTGTACAGTCATTGAAGCATTGGACCTGTTCAGATTTCTATCGAGATGTCTCTTTAGAAAACAAAATGGCCTTACCCATGACTAAGTTTAAGACATATGATAGTGTTATCACAGATCAATGTTTTTCCAGCCTGTAAATACACAGATTCCTGATAATCCTTACACTCCTCCTAAGAGGGTCAGCAAAAGGTGAGATAAAAAAGCCTATGGGCAGGAGCCTTACATTCACTGCATGGAAGGATGCACCTCCACTGGAAAATTTCGAGTTCATGTGTCAAAAAATATTAAAACCCACTGCGTTAAACAAATGGTATTTTAGTAACTTCACTGCCACACAGGTTTCTTCACGAGTATAGGGAATCCCTAGATTAACTCATTATGTAGGTAAGACATTCTGTAAGCCAACTGGCAAGCTTCATAAATACGACACCACCAAATATTACATTCTTTCCCTCAGTGGAGCTTCTCGAGTTTGAGGGAATGCAACCACATCATCTCACTCAGATAATGAAATGTCTTTCAGATGTGCAGAATAAGTGAGTTACAAAACCAAAAATCAGATTCTGGAAATCTCCATCTATTTCCAGAGCTGTCTTCCAGATTTCACTCATTTACCTTTCAGCTGCTTTTGTAATCACATTTCATTGCTGTGAAAATGCTTAAGCTGAAGTTGCAAAGTGCAGCACTGATGTAGGCTGCAAAGCACTTATGATTAGGAGACTGCTCGGAAAAGGAAGCAACGTGATCATCAGGTGAGGTCAAGCAGGTGCAACCCAACAGAGCTCAGTAAATGAGTCTATTAATGACAAACAGATGGGATAAGAAGCAGTCATTCAGTTTAGCTGCACCGGTATTACAGGGTTAGCAGGGGTAAAATACACAACTATATATTTACAACTTTGAAATCTGTTCTTTCGAAGTATCTCCTTCAGAAACAGCTCTGATTAGCAAACAGATTTCAGTCTTCACAATCACATTGAATTAAAATTCACTGTCAACATGTAACAGGCTGTATGGCTATATCAGTTTTAGATGCAGCTAGATAACTTTCAACTTAGACTTTAATACCGCTTGCTTACGAGTGGCATATAAATCATTAAAGCACATTTTACAGATTAAGGAATTGAAAACTAATTGTTAATAGTAATATTTTGCCTAATATTATTATCGTGAGGCAAAATGAACAGAGACTATTTACATGGTTTAGCAGAAAGAAATCCCTATTTATACAATAAAATTGATCTCCTTTGTTTTCATTTCAATGTTTGGATCACGTTAGATAGCAACAGATTTTCCTATTATCACGTTTCTCCCAAGAACAAGACCATATAGCTACTAGTTATTGATCTGGCTGATAAATCTACACAATAACCACCATGCAAACAGATAACTATGGTTCACAACACTGTCAAAACCACACTTGCTCTTTGCAGTTTAGTAGTAGGCACAGCCTAACATTAGTCTAGTACTTTTTTGCCATTTCAGTACTACAAGACACCAGGCAAAGATAGAGGCCAACCTCATCCTTCTCTAGAGCCTAGTCCAGAGCTCTTTTAGAAGCCATTTCCATTTCTCTTTTATAGCTGCAACAGCCCAAGCGGTCCAAATGCTCTTAGGGAATAAGACAGGCTGAAGTAGGTCAACCCAAGCTTCTCCTGGTTCCACAGTCCAGAAGCAGCATGCAAATCAAGACTGAAGAAGAAATACACAAGGAGTCAACATAAGATAAAGTATGGCACAAAATAACAATACCAAGCTCATTTTCTTTTTCAGGAGGAGTATGGCAGATGAGAACAGCTGCAGCAGCTCTGTTCTCCAGAGTCTTTAATTTCTCCTGCATTACCAAGCCTAGATGCAATACAGCATGACTGTTCCTATGTCACCCCATAGAAAAAAAATAAAAAATAAAAAAAACAGTCTTTTTCAGGATTGGTGGCTTTGACAACTTACTGCTTTGGTGCACAGGAACTATGATCAATTTAAGAAATCCTTCAGTTTTGTGACACACCAGCTCCCTAATGGATGCTTACGAAGTATCATCTCGCCTTTTCCTCCCTTAAGCTGTTTTTTCTCTAGATACCAATGTAATATTACCTGTAAGGAAAAATAACAACCGGAACGTGCTTCTTTAGAAGGCTTTCAGTTTTCCCATAATTTTCTCTATTGTTTCAGAGATATTAAACTCACAAGACTTGATTAAAAAAAATGTTCAGTCCAGCTCTGAGACTGTGTACAACTGTGGCACTCTGGATGGCCATATGCAGTGCTTTCACCCCAACATACACTCCTAACCCTAGTACTACCATCAAGTTTTGTGAATAAACCTTCAGAAGAAGCCCATATAGTTTTTCTCCATTTCTTATGGCACAGGAACCTAGATATTGAGCTTTTAAATTTTTTAATGTCTTTTATGTGTAGGTCTTTGGTAAGGAGCAATGATCTTATCCTGAATAATGTCAAAACAGAAACAGGCAAGTTATTCTCAGAGTTGTGATAATCTTGAAATATTTTTATTCAGCTGCACCTAAACAAATCATTCCAGACAGATACAGTTGGGTTCCAGAAACCTACAAGTATTTAGAGAGGATGAGACAATCGTAAACTAAAAATGACACTGTGTCTTCTTAAAAACTGTATACAAAATATGGAATTTAATAGTTTCATTAGCTACAAAAAACACATCAAAATTTCAGATTATGTATACAACAAATCCTTTAAGAATGGATCACTGATATTTACAGATGAATACATTTTACATGTGGAACTTGGTCTCCACACTTTTAATTAAAACAGCTTTGACAGTTACAGCCTTTTTATACTGTACTGAGAAGACGGTTTTAGGATAAAATAAAGTAGTGTTATCCATTGTCATTGAGGTATATGTAAATGCTGCTCTTTTTCATTTTGCAAACTAAAAAGGACATTTAAATACAGCAATTAAGTCCTGGAAACTTCCATTTAAATAAAACACCTCTGCAGTGTAAATCCACCATAAAAGCAAGATACTAAAAATATATCAGAACTGTTCAGCAAAATGTCCGGACAGATATTTTGTTAAGCTATGATTTTTGTTCAGCTGCCATCAGCTTTCTCTTGAAAGATGGAAGTATTTTCTGTCACCAGTCCGTACTCATCATTCAGGTTCTAAATTATCCAAGTAGAATGGAGATCAATTTTGCTACCACATGGACATTGAGGCTGTTTCCTAGAAGACGGTAGCATTGCTTTACTGTTACTTTGTCAGGAAAGCCTAAAACAAAAACATATAGTACAGTGTCATTAGTCTGGGTTTGTTCCTAGCATTTAGTCTACTACTTTTTTCAGTGAACAGTTCTTAATGCAGTTATCACAGATTGCATCAGGGTTCACCCTCCCACCCCCCGCCAAAATTCACAAAGTTACAAAAATAATTCCCAACCAGTTCATTGGATTTGGATCAGTTCTTCCATCAGCAGTACTGCCATCCCTAAGGTTTAACAAGAAGCCTCAAAACAATGCTGTATTGTGTAACTAATGCCGATCTGCCGATCTACCTTATCTTCATATAGCACCCAGCAGTCTCAGGGAGGGGCAGCAGCACCTAAAACACTGCACAACTGCTACTCTAGAGAACATCCAGAGAGAGGAACACGGCCACGGCAGAAAGAAAATGTGATGATCCTGCAGATGGACTAAACTGCATTTCTCAATAAGCTTTATATTGTACTTCCAATCTGAACCCCTCTAACCAGCTGAGGCAAATCAAACGAGTCTCACAGTGCAATATACGGCCAGTACAGACAAAGCTATGAGCAGAGCTTATTCAGTGAATGATCAAGCAGCTGAACAATTTCCCATGTAATTCAATGCTGACCCTGTCAAATGCACTCAGAAATACAAACAGCATCTGAAATGTCCTTCACATGGTAAGTGCATGGACTGGCAGAAAGAAGGGAGGTGCAGAAAAAATTAAACTGGTCCAGGTACTGTGAAAGGGCTGTGTTGTGTATTGAGCGTACAAAGGTGACCAAGCTTCTGAGAATGAAGAAGTTGCCAACAGCCAGCTGGTCTGCTTTAACTGTCCTTGCTTGCACTCTTAGCTTACTCCAGCTGTAAGCTAAAGTGCATTTGCTTCAACTTGAGTGAAGGATGAACAGCAGTGGTGATTCAACTGTTAGGGTCATTTGCTAAGCTGCTGAAACTTGATCACATTCAATTATTTGATCATTCCCTAAGAAGAAAACCCAGCTTTGAGCCTAAGGTCATCACCAGCCAGATTAGCTTTGATGCATAAACACATTATGTGTGCAAGTAGTGATATATACATTCTGAAGTTTTCATAGCACTTCAGAAAAATCCCCTTCCAGGGATTGCTCAGGAGAAAACATGGTTGGACAGTTGCTGAGCCAAGGGTGGAAAGCTGAGGAGGTGGTGTCTGGGAGGAGTTGTTCCATCCTTCTCTGCCAGTTATTAATACCTCAAATGTGGACTGCTTTGGTAAACACATCTTCTGCCAGCTCCATCCACTCTGCCCAGCTTCCTGGCACTCACATTTGGGCAACCATTCTTCTCCCTTTGGAACAATCACTTGCACTCCCACACACACTTCCTTAGATGGGAGTTTTCACATTAAATCACTGAACAAGGTACAGAATCTACACATTTTAAGAGTATGTAAGTATGTATTTATGCACACACACACACACGCACATGCACTTATAGCCCAAGAAGCTTATCTGAACCCTGAAAATTTCAGAGTTTCTCCTTCTGCCTCTTGGCAACTGAAAGCCCGAATTAATTTTCAGGGCTCACTGTTTCTTTTATCCCAAGCCTCCTCCATCTGTCTGTCAACATTATCTTGCACCTTCTATCTTCTTGGCTCAAGAGTAGCCTACATCAGAAGGACAGATTTAACAACTCATAGTATGCTGGCACTTGCTGCATGGCTCTCACTGTATCACTTAGGTCATGCATGCTACTTGATGATGTTGCAGTCTTGGCAACGCACACTAACTCATTGTGCTGGCTTTCCACTAGGCTGCCATTTGTTTCCTAATAACTTACATACATCACTAACAGGAAAAATGGAAAAGGCATCCTGACATCACCCTCATGAAAGCAGGTCGCAGGTGCAAGAACGCTCTGATCACTTTTAATGATATTCCTGTGGGACCCACAGTAGTGACTAAGACAAACGACTGCAGTATCTCATTGATCTACAGTGCAATTACTATTTATACATTTAGATGTTAAAAGCACAAATAAATCTGTTAATGTTAAGGATGAACAATGATTTTAACTCTGGACCTCACGTATTGGAAAAGCCCATCAATTTGTTAAAATACAGAACCATTTAGACAGTCATGTTTCTTCTGATAATACTGTAGCTGCAGCTAGTAACAGCATCCGTTACAAAGCTTCACAACATTCTCTTCACTTCATTTTCAGCTTATAGTTTTCTCATTCTTTAGCTTCTTGGACCAACAACATATTTGCAGTGGGTACATCTCCAAGCTTTCTGTTGTTGAAAATTTCAGCCCAAATGTTGCTGTCACTACAGAACACAGGAGCAGAGAAATTATAGCACATTTCTCTCTGAAAATACCACACTTGACAATAGTGACTGGAAATTTAACATGGGAGAAATGCTGTCAGGGAAACACCCTTTGCTGTAGCCATAAATATAGCAACTTTCAAAAAAACCCATAGCTTGCAAATTCTCAAAAGAAACTTAGATTACAGTACCTAAATTCACCAAATATTTCAATCAGCCTAGAGCTGAGTAACACTTCTTTTTAAGTGGGAAATCTCTTAGATTAAACACAAAGGAAAGAAATGTCAGACTTGTGACTCAGTGCACTGGGAAAACCTTGTCCTGCCTATGAATCAGGAGTATATGTGAGAGGAAGCCACTGGATGAGAGGGGCTTGTTTTACATGTTGTGGAAGTTAGAAAAGTAGTATAGTGAGGCAGGCAACTGCAAGAACTGTAAAGAAGGTCCCATGATTACAGCAGAAGCGTACTGCCCTCTGAGAGGTGGACTCTGTCCCTGTCCCTCCCTCTGCAGTTCCCAGGTGACAAAAGACAGGTTTGCTAAATGAGCACTTTGTAGATGGTGATGATCTGGATGCTCCTCAAATTCAGAAGCCTGACTTATCTTGAGAGTTCAGTTCTGGTTTGCAAAAATATTGAAGCTCACAGCTGTCCCTGAAGATGTGCTCTGAACACAGACAGCATGGTATCATTCCAAGCGTGCTGAAATATTAAAGGTCAGGTTTCGCAAACCGATCACCCTAAATTAATGGAGTCTTCCAAACATAAATTTCTCCATTGTCTCGATTCTCCCTCTGTAAAATACAAGCAATATTAACCCTACTACACCTCTCGGTGATGTTGCAAAGACCGATTCAACATTTGGAAGACACAAGCTGTATTTTAAAAAAAGAAAAAAAAAGAAAAAGAAATTCTGTGCTCAAAAGATCTTGAACACCATGATAAACCTATACAAGCCCAATCCAACCCTGTTTAGCTCAATTTTCTTTACATCAGCCTACAGCAATATGGAACAGAGTTGTGCTAAGAAAAAGGCTGTTTGCAAAAAGAACCAATTTATTAAAGAAGAGAGGTTATGAAAAAATCCTGCATGTTGACATGTAACTCAACAAAGCACACTCCTGCAAATACTCTTAAACAAATAAGCTTAGTGCTGGCGACTCTTAACATTTGACTTTGCAACCTTGATAGTGTTCTTCAAATGTAGTAATTTTGAATATAACAGTAAGTAATAAATGAGATATACATTTCTTTCTTCTGCAGTTTTAGTTTAAAAACTATTAGCACTCCTCAGAACTCTAAGTCACTAAGGAAGTCGAAGAAAAATATAACAAATACTCAAGGTCAGTGGTGTCTTATTTTATGGATGCTTGTGTTGCTGAGAGACAGTAAACTGATCTGATGTGACAGCTGCAGGCCAAGTTCCTTAGCAGGTAGTAACAGCTACACTTTCTTGCCTGCCTTTCTTTACAAGGGGAATTCTGGTTAATTGCTTTCAGGCTTAATTCTGGTTGACCTGCGTCAAATGTACTGGTATTGCTGAGTCTTGTTCCTTGACTCCCTCTTCTCCACAAAAACAGTTAGAAAATGAAGTAATGGACCAAGGGCTAGGACTGTCTTTTCTAGAAAATAGAGATGACTTAAAAGATCATTAACTGAAGAGTTTGGTTACTCCTGAACAAAGAAGTATCTGTATCTTCTGAATTCCCTTTCTGTCAGCAGCAGCAAATGTGTGGAAGAGAGAAAGCAAGCAGCTCAAATACTGAGAACCACTAACAGACCTCCTAAACTGGCAGGATATGTTGACTTACCACAGTTTTGAGTAATGTTAGCTGCTGAGTAAATAGTTTCAACTTTAAACAAAGGTATTCCTTCATTGCCATTCCGTAATAGAGCATTTCTCATGCCAAAACTTTTTTTAAGTTTATGAAGATAAACCGAAACACAGAAGCTGGCTCTTATATAAAAAAATAGTGGAAATTCAGAGAAATTCAGAGTTAGCCAAGTAACAAGAATCAATCATAAGAATTGAGCGGTCAAAAGAAAAAAAAGGCAAAATGAAAAGCATGGATTAGTCCCCAGTAAAAAAAACTACATTGGCATTTCTGAAGAATGATGTAGAAATGGGTCCGTTGCAGCACATACCAAACTCCAGAGGGAATCCATGAAGATTTGCTATTTCTCTTGGGGTAAAGTACCTCAGTTTTAGTGTTGACAATTTCATAAGCTTCTCTTCTTCTGGTAACTCCTCAATGCGTTTAAACACAGATTCAAGCTATGAAGAATATCCAAAATAACAGATATGCTCCGATCATCATTTCTTCCTCCAGTTACAAGCTATACCAATAATTAGTGAGGCAATCAAAGGACTATAAACATTTGTTAATGACAGGATAGTGACAATATAACTCAATAGCAGACCATCCACACGAATTAAGCTGTATGGATGTAGCTGTTTTAATACATTCTCTTTGAGATCATCCTGAGTTCCAAAGCTGCATTCTTCTTATGCTTAGAAATGACGTACAATAATAGTGAACAGCAGAGAAGTGCAGGAGGTGGTACTTGTGTACAAAACAGGCTTTGTGAAAAGTATCTTTGAATGACAATTCACCGATACATTTATTTTTACCTTCCCCAATGCCAAAACACCACTCTGTGGTGAACTTAGTATCAACAGTAGAACTTTTCAAAATACTATGTCTTCCCAGATAAATAATACTTTTGAAATTCAAACATGCTAAACATTTGACAATATTTACTGGATCATCTGTATACAAAAAATGGCCCCAGATTCACGACACTGTACTGTAGTTTATCCATGGAATTTTTAATGTTTTCACATACCCTTGCATGACACTACAGATGATAAAATAATAGCAACTCTCATTCTCCACAGAGAGAGGCACACGTGTAATCTTGATTTAAATAAACTGTTGTTTAGGAATGCAAAGTAAATCAATTGGAAACTCAGTTGCCATAAAATGTAGTTTTAAAAGCTTTTTTGTTATAATATTCAGAATAAAAAAGCAGAAGACAAAAAACCAAGTCATTCTTGTATGTTAGTCTACGCTTTCTTACCTGTACATCTACTGCTGTCTGCAGAACTGAGCCTGTCCCTTCTACATAGTGTCCATACCTTGACAACAACAATAACAATCTTAAATTAATATTTTCATTGGACCTCACAGTACTGACAACTGCAAAGATACAGGAAGGTCACTTAGGTTCCTTTGCTTTGATTAACAAATCACCTCCTGGACCGATAAAGCAAAATGCCTTATTATTAACAATGCTAACTCTTGGAGTGCAGTAACCTCTGAACATGCTCTCTGGGGATGAGTCTGAAATCAACACACAAGGGTTTATCCACACTAATGTCTTATATAAGGCAACTATACAAGGCCAAGGAATTCAACCATAGCATCATCAGAAAGGGCCATCTACATCGCACAAGCCAATTTTACATTAAGGGAAAATGTGTTAAAGGGCAAATGGTCCTAGGGGTTCAAGTTGGCTCTCCGTGTTCAAAGGAGGACCATTAGTGTGAGCCTCCAGCTTTTATATCAATCCATTAGGAACAAAGTGGTTCAGTCATGTTTAACTTTTAGTTGCTTCTGGATTTTCCACAGAGGGAAGGGATGGGGGATGGCCAGGCATCTATGCAGAGCAGTAGAAGAAAGAAAGAAAAAGGAGAAAGAAAAAAATTAAATCCAACTAAACAGTATGCAAACTTACAGTCTAAAACCATATGATAGCTTTTTTGGATGCTTTGCGGTTGATTGCATAACAACATGTTTACTCTGCAGTCTCTTCCAGGCTACGATTTAAATATAATTATGGGCTTTCAGAAACATGCTCTACTGGTCTAACTATGATAGTGTTTGAACGTCCTGAACAGAAAGAAACTCAGTCAAGTCAACAGACGGCTTTTGCACAGTGGAAGAACTTCAGGAGATCCCCCATGTTAGAGCGATGTAGTCTGCATCAACCATTAACAGATACAATTCTCTACTTTTATCTGTGCATCTGTAAAGACAGTTATAAAGGTCTTTTGCTCAATTTGGGTCCCATTCTAAAGCAAGGCACTGGAACAATTTTTGGTTCAAGCTGTTCTAATTCCACAATGAATAAAGGAATACTCTCCCTTCAGCACAGACACAATGATGCAGTATGGCTCAATCTTGAGAATTTCTTCTTCAGCTGGAAAAGCTTGCGAGTAGTTCTGCCAGTATCAGTGAGAGCAACACTCATTTTAAAATAAACTGCTTGCAAATCTGCCTTAGAATCAGAACAAAGGGCCCTAAACACTGATACAGATTAAAAACACATGGAATCGAACTCTGTTGTAAATACATCACCTTTAATTGGTTAGTTGCATTCTGAAAATTCCCTAATACCACATTTAACAATGTAACACGCATAGCACTGAGGAATCCTGATCATCTTCTTATGTACCATCTGATCGTATTTCAGATTAATATATGAGCCAAAATAAATAAATAAGGATAAATTTCAAAGTGGTATTTTAGAGTTTTACTGAGGGAAAAGAATCTTTTAATAGGATCCATGTTATAGAAAATACTCCAGTCTAAATAATTGGCACTAGAGTACAGAACTCCTCACAAAAAAAATTCAGTTGTAAAAGTGGTTTGGGGGTGGGGGGGTGGGGGGTTTTTAACACAAATGGGGGCAGATGGCTACCGTTAGCTGGATTGTTATTAAATATTATTGCAGCTGCTGACTACAGAAAAATTAACATTCCTACCTTAGACTCAGAACATAATTAAAGATGGGAATTTTTGCCGCAGTAAAAAATGATGCATTGATCTTCTGACATTTCGTTACCAGTTATAAAGAAAGAAGTTGGCTTAGGAAATTACAGTCTTAAATTTTCATCTGACTCAAGGTTTTTTTTTTTCCTCCTCTCCCTATTTCTGTAAGCTTTCAAAAAACCCTGTTAGTTTCATATACATAATATATTATTTCTGGGTATATTGTGTCTTACATAATGACTAACAAAAAGGTAATCTCCACAATGCTAGAGAGAGTTTTGGTAACTAATATTACACTATTTTAGAAGGTATTGCTTCTCTTGTCAATAGCATATCAAGAACTTACAAGTAAGTCCAGAATGATTATATCTAAAAAAGTAGTTTTCATTTGCTTTGTACTTCGAAATGGACAATTTCCTCTCACAAACTCAGTCACCATAAACATAACCCTAAGAGAAACCATGGCGTTTGTAGTCTCAAGGAACTCAGCAATCATTTTCCAATTGCCTAGGACTCCAGGTCAGAAGGGAATACAGGATCATCTGCTTGACCTCTCACGCATCACAGGCCATTACATTTTGCCCTATACTCCACCAAAGCGTTTCAGAAGACATACTGGTATGACAAAGGCAGAAAGGCAAAAAACACTGATGAAATATCAGTGTTTGAGTTCCCTGAATTAGCAAGGACTGGAGAATGCATACCCAGATTATCCTCATCACACAAACCTCGCTGGAAATATCTGAAGATCAATCAGAACTGAGGGAAATTTTTCTCCCAGTCTCAAAGCTGATGATCAGTATGACTTGTAAGAAAGATATCAGACAGACATCTCAGCAGAGGGATTCTCTGAACTACTTGGAGTGCCGTTCTGCTCTACTCAGTGTCCTCTTTCCTAAATCTGATGCTTCAGAGAAACATAAAAACAGAACTCCTAGAACACATACAGCAGCAACTTATTCTTGGCCTCAGAACGTGACCTGGATGAAGCCCGAGATGTAATTATAATCTTTCTCTTAATGCAAAGCTGTAAATTATGACAACATTGAGAGCCATGTTGGAAAACGTTCTTCCCAAAGGCTCATAAAAAAGGGAACAAAGATGGTAAATCCGATTCCTACATTTTCAGCCAAGAACTACCACAACTGTCTGGCCTGGCTCCTTCCACATCAGAAGGGTGGCAACAGTCACGCTCTGTGTCAGATTTCCCACCACTATATATAAAGACTTCATATGAACTACTCAGGAGCCTCCTTCACTGTGACTTTGATAAACATGACCACAAACTACCATGATGTATTCTAGTGAAACAAGTGGCCAGTTTATTTTTTATGACACTTAAGGCATAGATGAGATACATAAGAGATCATTCTGGCCTAAGGTTTTTATGTGACTATTCTACTTAAGAAACAGATCCCACGAGATGCTGACTCTCCCACAACTCAAAAGAGTGAGGACAGAAAAGGCATATGTCAATGAGAGCTAGGGGAAGGGCTTTCCTGTTGCACAAATTTTGAACTTTTGAAATTTTCTCTTCTCAGCTTTTTTATTGTCGAAAAGTTGAAGTCACAAAATCTGTTGGAACTCTGTCAATCTGGCAGTCTAATTTCTACTAATTAAAAAAAAGTTATAATTAGCTTTAGCTCATCAACTAAGCCATTTTGTGGAAACATTCTAAAAATTCCAAAAAAACCCAATCTAATTTGAAAAATTCACCGATATTAACATTTCCCACAAACTTCCAGGCTCCAACTGGCATTTTCCAATACAAATGCATTCAGTGTAAAAGCTCCTGACCAATTGTCTGCAGGGTTTCAGAACACTCAACAAACTCTGGCAGGCAAAGATTGCAAAGTACAAATCAGAAAACTACTAGACAGAAAAGCACTGATGTTCTGCTCCATCAAATATGATTTGTAATGCAGCAACCTAACTGGTTTTATGACATATGGCCAACCCACAGCTATTCTGACCTACACAGCTGAAAAATCCAAGAAATCAATAAAATATACAGTAGAGACAGTTTTAATGAGGAATGGATCTGTCATGCATGACACTTTGTAACTTCATTGAGCAATATAAAAAAATTCATTAATGAATCAGTACTATACCAGTCTACTGGAACCATATTTCTGCAGGGTTAATTAAGCTTCTGTGAAGGTCAACAACAAATGGCACTGTCTTTCGTGAATGCCTTTTTGGAGTGGGCACATGATGTTCTGCCAGACAGATTCTCATGCTGGCATTCCACTGGACCAGGAAGCACACTATATAAGGAGACTTTATTTTTTTTTTTCCAGAGGCTTAGGGGCTTTTTGATGAAATGGCTCTCCCTTGTTTTTACAGTACACAAGCAAAAACACACTTAAACTTTCAGGACATGATTCAGCAAGACATTTTCTTTGCAACTTACCCTTTTGTAAAGCATGTGGATCTCCGGCAGGTGGGCTTAACAATGTCTAACAAGAAAGCATAGCGCAATAAGGACTTCGGTGGTAAGAAATACTGACTCATTTCTTCATTTTCCTCTTCCAAGAAATCTTTTAGCATTTGAATAGAGGAATCATTGTCCTGACCATGTTTCCTTTCAATTTCTTCTACTGTTTCAAGCTTAAAAAGAAAGGCCCCTTTTGGTAAACTCTTCTTGCTGCTGCCATCAGGACCAATGTTTGGATCCAGATTCTTCTCTTCAGAAGACAAGTAATAACTAGCTTCACCCACTTTGTCAGTGACTTTGTCCTTGAATAAGTCTTCTAGATCCTGATCTGGGAATCTTGTCAATATCTAAGAACAAATTGTGAGAAAAAAATTAAAGAACTGCATTTGATAAACAACTTGACAGTAGACTCTGCAGTGAGTAAAAACTCCTTCAGAGATGCTCAGAATAAAGCAAGTAACCATTCAATGTTATTTTCATGAAGATTTCAAGAAATGTTAGCATCAAGATTTGCTGACCTACCAGCAATGATGTCAGGAACAACCGCAAATAATTGCCTTTGCAAAAAGACCTTTCCACGGGCGTGAAAAAGGTAGCAGAATGCATTGTTTTCTAGCCCACTAACAGCCACTGTCCCCCAACTGTTTAAAGCCATCTAAGCCACTGGCATGCATTGCAGTCCTTAGAAAACTCAGTATCCAGGCTGAAAGAGAGACACAGAATTTGACTTTTCTGTTGATATCACTTATCCCTCTCTCCATTCCTCAACACATATCACTAAACTGAAAATTTAACCCTCATTCTTCATGAAACAAAGTAAATTCAAGTAACACTAATAGACTCACCTGACCAGGAGCTTGAAAGGAAAATGGTTCTTGGTGAAGTTTTGCAATTAGAAAATATCGCAGCCTAGAATTGGGAATGCCAAGCTGTAAGTAAAATCCACAAGCCTTTAGTCCATGTGATAAAGAGAGAAAAAGTGGTCTATAGTGTCATACAAGTTATCTACTATTATACACAGTAATAGAACTATGCCACACTAATATATTTTGCAACTTCGGAGATACCAGTATTAATTGATAATACTTAAATACCTCTAACTTCCATACCTAGGTATTTTCAAGGAAACAAGCGGGGAATTATTCTTTGTAGCTCAAGGTTTTTACTTTCTCTGTAAATGAACAGGAATGTAAATAAACTTCTATACAAGGCAAGAAGAAAAGTGACATGCATCACAATTTCTTTGGACAGGTACTACCTGTTTTCTACAAAAAAGCAAAAAAGGTGTCTGCTTGCCTTTTTGAACAAGGAATTATGAGACATCTAACAATGAAACAAATGCCCCACAACTGGTTTTCAAGCTACCCTCTATCAGCTTCTCTCAGATATATACAGTACTTCACTGATTCCATTCAGTCTTGCACAATCTCAAATCTCTCTCAACTCTTTTTTCAGTTGCCAGGGAAACATGCAAACACAGTCCCTCCTCCCACAAATGAGAGAGTCACATTTTCTGTGCTGGGAAATCACAGGCATCAGCACTTCTGAAGCAATGAGGCTCCTGCAGGGAAAACCGCCTTCCTGGTCATGGTGTAAATTCATGCCTTCTTAAAAAATACCAAATGGTGGCAGAGCAATGTGGGACTAGGATCTGAACAATAACAGCAGTATGATTATGCCAGTATACTGATAAGAAATCAGAAGTCATGCCAGATGGCTTTCTCATTCAGAAGAGTATCTTCAGCTCTGGGCATGACGCTCTTTTCTAATACAATAGATCATTTTCAAATGTTCTTGGGCTCAGTGCGGTTTGAGAAGTTAAATAATATTAGAGCAATTTTAGTACTCACACAGGTTGGAGACAAGAGAAATTCTTGATATTTAAATCCACATGTTTCTAGTGTTCGTAAAAGTTCATTTCTGGCAGTGAAAAGAATCAAAAAGCAATTACTTCCTTCATACAGTCTTTAGGCCCTTTTTTATCCTAAATAAAAACACATTAAATGCAACACCTTAAGTACCAAGACATTCAGCACGTTCAGTGAAAGAATTGGACAGAGAATTAGATATGAAATCATCCATTTCTGAACTTGAGGAGACACCATACGAAGTTCAGCATTACTGTAGCCAAAAATGACTATTACGCATGCACGGGTATCTCACACCTACTTTGGTGCAAACACCCCTTCAAAAAATACCCCATCTCTAGGAGAGTTCTTATAGTGCATCAACGAGAAAAATAATCAGAAGGCAAGACATTCTCTTTATTGTGAATTATAAAACTGGAGATTAAAACCAGTACAAATAGCTCACTACTTCCCTCTGTTCACACACATAGCAGCTAGGCTTAACAAAAGGGCCAAGTCAAGGGATGACAGAAATTGGTGGCTTTGATCATAACAGTGAGGTAGGACTGTACTTTATGGTAGGTAGGACTGTACTGAAGAAATGAGGTAGGACTGTACTGAAGAAAGCCCCTATACTGTACTGTGATCTTAACACAAGACACCATGAGCTCCTGTCATGGATAAAAACCCAAAACCTCTGAGTGCTATACCTATTGTTATTTTTCTTTGAAAATTAGTATCGACCCTTTCTAAAGGACACAGGATCATCAAATAAAATCAATGGAGTCAACTTGCTATAACATATTTTATCTGCTTAGAGAAAGAAATAGTTATTTAGCAAGTTACTTTCACAATCGAAGATTTTCATTCCTAAATTAAAACAGTATGTTTAACACACAGCTGCTAATTGTCCCTCTATTTTGTTAACTTGAATTCTAGGAAATAAAAATCCTGCCTTCCCCTTCTAAAGAAAATGTCCTTTATTAAAAACTAAAACCTGCATAAATTAGACTTTACCTTGCAGAAGAGGATTCAAATCCTTTAACATTTTCTAAAAGTAGGTATTTTGGAAGCTTCTGGAGCCTACAAGGAAAACAAAAGATCAACAAATCAGAGTAACAAGATGTAAACTACATTATATTCATCCACAGATTTGTTCAGGTACAAGAAAGATCAGTGTTTCCACATCATGCTAGCTGTTAAAGTTTAGCATCCTTAAAAAAATGTACCTCAACTTTCAAGGTTGCCTAGATCAAATCATTCCCAACTGAATTAAAAATGTGGACTGCTGGCAATTATAAAAAACAACAAAACCCACTTATGTTCAGATGGACTGCTGTACCCTCCTGTACCCCATGCACGTACTTCTGAAAATGCTTACCATTATTCATTTCCTAAAGCATAATATTATTATTCAACAGATTGAGTTTGTAATAGGAAAGATAAAAATGGTTGGGGGAAAAAAGATCAGTATTTAGCCATGGAACAGAAAACTTTTGTTTTGAAGTGCTTAAACCCAAAATCAATGTCAAAATGTCACATCAACTTTAGTGATAACACATCCGAACCAGTATTCATCTAATTGCTTAAGAAATATGACATGTTTACAGCTCAAACTGCAGACGTTCTCAATTTTCTATACTTAACGTTTTCATTTTGATGGGGGGAGGGGAAGGAGGCGTCTGAGGTTTAGCAAGATCAGTGCAGAGGTCTGGAAATAGGCTCATTCCAAAAGCAGCGTATTAAATCTCTGGTGAAAGGAACATGCCCAAACTATGCTGGGGACCATTTAACAATTTAGACCCATAGATATTCAGATTCAAGTTGCTGGGAACATTCCATGACACTGATTAATTCTCTGGTAAGGCTAATGTAGACATAGTATGTCTGCCACGCATTGGGATCTCAGTACAGTATATAGAAACAGAATACTAATGCCACCAGACAGCAGCTCCATGCTTATTTAAGTCAGTAAATGACTTTGGACTTCCGCTGGTACAAATCACAGCAGAATTTGTTTTAGCATGCTCTTAACTACCATCAATTAACGACATTCGCATGAAGAATTAAAGAACTAAAGTGTCTCACAAGAAATTGAAAAATGTACAAGATACTACGTCAAATTTAAAAATACTAAAAATAATAGTGAAAAAAAATAATACTGAACTAAAAAAGCAGAAGCAGCCAAACTCCCTGCAGAGGAATGGAGAATATATCTGTTGGTATGTTTACCCACACTCAACATCACCATCACCTACTATGAAACTTATTTTTCAAGAAATGAATCCAGAGCATAGCTTGAAATGCAAGAGCTCATACAGGATCAACAGATCACAAGACAAGTAATCACTATACAAAGAGTATGTGTTAAGCACTTGGCAGGTATTAACATTACAAATGTGTCTGTAAAAGTAGTACTTTGACGTCTTAGCATTAGATTTCCCTGGGTTATGGCTTGGACACGATAAACAGACAGTAACCAGACCATTTAGGTCAGACTTTGCTTTCCCCCTGGGTACACCAAGGATTTCCCAGGTCTTTCCAGATCTTGAAATTGTCCTTTCCATATCTCTAATATTTGTCTTCCCAGGCTATCTTTGAGCCTCATTTCAGCAACATTTCATTATAAAAGGCTGAACGTAAGTTAGGAACAGCCAAGGGATGAGAAATTATTTTATAGCTTCCATAAACTGAACGCATGCCGTACCAATTTAGAATGCGAAGTGATAATTCCTATATTAAGAATTTCCCTTTTTTGGGCTGAAATAGTCCATACTCTATGTCTGGCAAACATGTCATATCCAGAAAATACACAAACACTATCTCAGTAAAACATAAATCTATTAGAACTGAGAAACTCTGCAGAAGCCACCATCTTGAACATATTACAGACTGCTCACAGTAAGTACTGCCTCAAGAAACAACCTGCCCAAGGGAGATAAGGGGTGTCAGCAGGGTCTCATGGGGTGTTGAGATAAAGTGCCACAGCCAAGCCCAGCTCCTTTGCATCGTCATGACGAAAAACATATGTCCTGCAGTGTCTAAAGCTTTGGTATTGAGAAGGAAAAGCTTCTGCCTTTTATCCAGCTAAGCCCACAGCAACCAGGAAGCAACATTTCCATATTAAAGCACAACAGTGTCCCAAAAGCAGCTAGCCTCTTAACTGTGTCTCAGTTTAATGGGAAGGAATACTGAGGTCAGGATTCCCTTAAGGATAAGGAAGGTACTATTATTCTGACAAATTATTAACTTACACGCTACCTGCTGTTTTTAATTTATCATTTTGAAAGGTCAGTCTGGAGAACTGAGTTACATTCCTTGTTCCAAAAAAGACATCCTTTGCAACTTTTGTGTCGTGGTTTAGCACCAGCCGGCAGCTAAGCACCACGCAGCCGCTCGCTCACTTCCCCTCCCCGTGGGATGGGGCAGAGAATTGGAAGAGCAAAAGTAAGAAAACTCGTGGGTTGAGATAAGAACGGTTTAATAATTGGAACAAAATAATAGTAATAATAATAATGAATTATAATGAGAAGGAAAACAATGAGAGAGAGAGAGAGAGAGAGGAACGAAACCCAAGGGGGGGAAAAAAGGGGGAAAAATTAAAAAAAAAAAAAAAAAAAAGATACAACCGCTCACCACCCGCCGACCAATGCCCAGCCAGTCCCCGAGCAGTGATCGCTACCCCCCGGCCAACTCCCCCCAGTTTATACACTGGGCATGACATCATATGGTATGGAATAGCCCTTTGGTCAGTTTGGATCAACTATCCTGGCTGTGCCCCCTCCCATTTCTTGGGCACCTGGCAGAGCATGGGGAGCTGAAGGGGGGGGGGAGGGAAGTCCTTGACCAATGTAAACACCACTTAGCAACAGCCAAAACATCAGCGTGTTATCAATATTATTCTCATACTAAAATCCAAAGCACAGCACTATACCAGCTACTAGGAAGAAAATTAACTCTATCCCAGCCGAAACCAGGACATTTTGGAAATCCACATTATCTCCCTATTTTTGTGCCTCTGCTAGAAGTGAGGAAGTAATAATAATCTTTCTTTTCACCTATTAATTGTCTAAATTACTAGGCTACAGAATCTGTATTGTGTTCCATTTTGTGTTCTCTGCCATAGATTTCCTAGGTGATCCCAGCCAAGCCACCTAGCCCTTCTGTGTCTGTTCTTTATCTGCTGATGACAAAGGCAAAGAGGTGGTCCCATTCAATGTTGCTGGCTGCAAAAAAGTTGTTTCTGGAAGAAGGATGATGACCCTCTTCTCCCAGTGGTAACAGCAGTTTGAAAGAAAGCCTGTTGTTGGTACCAGTTTCCTTCTGTGCAGGCAGCATTAAAAAAAAGAAAGAAAAAGAAAAAAAAGAGAGCCAGACAGACCTTTCTCTGTCCTCCTCCAATTCTGAGAGCAAGATTAACCAATGAAGGAATATAGAGAGAGCAGCTGTCTCAGCCTCCAGCAGAAGCAGGACTGCCAGGTAAGTGTCTGTAACTGATGCAAATTTTCAGGCTCATGCCAACTGGTGTCCAATGGACATCTCAATCCAGAAGCAGAGATTCCTGCTGGATAACCTCCCCAAGCAACTGCTTGCTTCACTCCCCCAGGAAGGGTTCTTACAGTGGTATACATCTCTTCCCAAAAAAGACTAAAAGCATTACTTGGAACTGATTTTTAACACTCTCAATAAGAACAATTTAGGTCAGCAAAACCCACTTTGTTTGGATTTACTGTTTCAAAATTTAATGCATAAATTATACAAATAATTATGGCTATTTTATTAGGAACTAGGGTCTAACCAGGCAAAAATGACAGATGAACACAAAGACAAGGGCACTGCTCAGACAGTGCAGTGCTATTGGAATTTTTTAGTATTACTACTTAAAACAAGAGATTGTACTACAAACCAAAAATACATAAGCTGCCCCACGATATCTAGAAGCAGCACCAAAAAGACAGAACAGACACTTTAAGAAAGAATGGAAGGGACGAAAGATGTGTTGTATTGTGCAGTCAGTTAACATATTTAAACAAACTCTTTCAAATGCTACCTATTCAGAAGGTGACTAAATGTTGAATGAAAGCTTTTTCGACCCTGTATTTCAAACAATATTAATGTTTCCATGATGCCTATTAGCAAACTATTATATTACCTACTCCTGCTTCTAAATAAAGTCAGTGCAAGTTTGATGTTGAACTGAAAATAAATAACTCAATTTGTTTCATTCATAATATAGCCACAGTTTAAACAGACACACAATAAAAAAGAAAAGCAAACAATGAAAGCATATACAGTAACTATGAGATGATAATGGCATTAGTAAAATACAAGTATTTAAGTTACATACAATCACGGGAAAACAAACAAGTAATACAACACAATACTAGCAGTATCTCTGTAAAACATTATAGATGACTTGTCTCACTGACATATAAAACAGCTACTTAGTTACATCAAAGGCTTAAGAACTGAGGTAGAAGTTCATTTATACCTTGGAAGAATATCAAGGATATAGAGAAAGCTCTTTGTCCGTGGATCTGATACATCACCTTGCAGGCCAATTCTAAGAAAGAATAAAGAAACACCTGTATATTACTTGGAGCAGACTGACATTTGACCTACATTTTTCTACAGAATGCTGACGCTTTTTGCTTTGAGTTTCAAAAAGGGATTCTGCAAAAGCATTGTGTACAGACATGAGGACCTGCTCACGGAGGCAGTGTCCTAAGAAATGCTCTAAGGAATGAAAGTCTACCCTGGAATCCATCAGCTCACAGCGAGATTAAAATTGAAGCATTGTAGTAATTGAAGTAATGAAACCCACTCCCCAGTCTGCAAAGCGTTTAGCATTCTGGTCTTGTCCAGCAAACCCCTAGAACGTACTGGGCTCTAAAAGAACAAAGAAAACCCCACTGAAGTTCCTGGGAATACCCAGTTATTTTATATTGAATATATTAAATTATTCTATGAATTAAAGCCTCAGTGCTCACCATTTTGCAGGATTGAGCCCCATATGAATAACTTTGTAACCAATTTTGTAACATCAAACTGGACAGCTCACATAGGTTATAAAAACAGTAACATAATATAATGATTCCAGGCCTGTGTTCCTCTAAGGTATACATGTATTAGCTCTTAAAAAGAACAAAGCCTTGGTAGAAGACCTTTAGCATGTCTCTAAATTAATTAGTCATAAAAAGATTTTTTTTCATGATATTACAAAAGAAAAAATTTTGAAGGAATGATTCCTATATACATCATAGGTTTGCACAAATACACTTTTATAGATCAGCACCACTTTGAAGGGATTTCTTTTTAATCTTAAGAGCATTCATTGAGATATACTTTCTTACACAAGCAGTTTCATCACCATCAACAGAATTTTTCATGAAGCTACTACTTTGCATGAGTACAGTTACTAGAATCTTACCTCCACTGGTCACTGCTGTCAAACTATATGAATTTGAAATTAATCTGACAAAGAACATCTCAGTAAATTCAGTTCTTGATTAGCAATAAATTTCTCTGTACTATCCACAAAATCATTTCAAAGCCATTATCCTCCTAGTCTTGGCTAAAATAGAAATATTCCTCAGAATAAACTACTTGTGTGCACGTGTGATTTTTCAAAGTACAAATAAAAACAGATTACACTCTTAGTCTCAGGCAGAAGTGAGAAACTCCAATCCTCCTTCTGGAGTTGCCCCAGGGAAAGATTAGATTGATATCTAAAGGGAAAGGAAGCACTCCTAAACAGCAAAATTTTTTAATTTTGCTGTTAGAGGAACAATACAGTATGCAAAACAGGTGCTGCAAGAAGCTTACTTAATTTCAACTGAATTAAAATATACATTAAGAGAAATGGGATCAAGAATTAAGATTCAATTTGCTGCATTTCTTCCACTTCAGTAAATCTCATGGTGAGTAGGGATACAACATTGTTGCTTAAGAAGAGAAAGATACACAGCTGAACCACACATAGCGTCACTCTTGAAAACATTTCTCCTTTAACAGTACATATAGTTAACAACTGCACTTTTCTCCAAAGTGTGCTATATCTACCTTGTAAATGGCTGACAGGGAGGACTCATCAAAATCATATCAAAAGATAATCTGTCAAATTCTTTCAGTGTTATGCCCTGAATAAAGAAAAAAAAAAAAAAAGAATTTTGAGTGTTGTAAACTGTATGAAACTCTCGAGTCATCTTTCAGACCAAACTACCCCTCTTACTTTCACTATATGCTTCATCTAGCAAAAAACTACCTAATCTCCCATTTGACCTAATAATTTCATTCCTTTTTACCTTGGCAAACCATACAATGCAAATATACATTTGGTTCCTTTGAATATGAATCAAAAACACTAATGATGTTAGCATCTGTACATAATCTTGACGTTTTTATCTACTCATTCTTTCAGAAGAGGTGTAGTGGTTCTTTCAGTAGGGGTAGTGGTTCTTTCAGTAGATCACATCAAAATACCAACTAGTTATTTCCTCCAAATAAAGTATCATTATCCAGATATGAAGTCTTTGTACATCAAAAAAAAATTAACATATCCAAAACAGGTGGAAAAATATTAGATCTGCTCAAAAGACAAAACATCTGAACAGGAAAGTAGCTTGAGTGTTAACACGGTCATTTTTACAGGTCCAAACTGTGAGTTTTAACTCTTAGCAGCTCACTACCAATGTATCCTGTAAAGTTTAGTTAATTTTAGTTTTTGCCAAGTAAAAATCCCTCAAAGATATTATATGGCTGAAAGCTCTACTCTGCAAAAGTGTTTCTGTTCAGAGAAGAAAGAATTAGGTCTGTGGCATGAACTAATTACATAGGTAGAAGTTCCTCTAGACTAATTTTAAGCAACATTAGAAGGATGACATACTAAGGGGCCAAGCAGAGAGAGGAAAAGGATAATGATCAAGTAACTATGAGCTAGACAAAGAAATCACCACCTTGCATATTTTGAGGGATATCTAAAAAGCAAATGTAACATAACTGCCCACAGAAACTAGGCAAAAGCTGCTATTTTTCCAATAAATTTAAAGAAGGTCTTACTGACTGTAATCTGCATATTTATATTTTCCCATATAAAACTTTAAACTATCATTTAGCCTGTTATTATTGAGTGCTGAATAAGCAGCTAACCTTTAGCCACCTATTTAAGTCTTACTTAAGCTGGTGTCTTAAAACAAATTCAGTATCTTTTACTGTCATGTTGTAAAACTGTAAAAGAAGATTAAAAAGCATACAGTAATTTCTAACTAAATCCAGGCAAAACCACATGCCTAGTTTGCCCCTCAATTATTAACATAGAAACCAATTTTACCTAGTTCTTCTTCAAATAATTTGGAAAAGGGACAGAATTCCTAAAACATTTTATCTACTGAGCCCACAAAAAAAACACAAGACTGTCCCAACCACTATATTTTCCTTGTGTTTACTGAGCTCAACTATAACTACAAAAAGATGGCATGCCTCCAAGTAATTTAATTAAATTCTTTCAAAATACATGAAAATATTTTTTTAATCTAAAAATATGATTTTTGTCATTCCTTTATTGCTGGTAAGCATTCCTCTTGACTTTTACATAACCCTTCTTGATGCACCAGTGAAGACTTTCAGGAAAAGACTGCAGTGCGATTATCCCTCTAACTTCAACAAACAACCACAGCACGAGAAATCAAGGTATTGTCAAACTGCTATATTCATAACAACATAAATTAAATCTTTGTTTCTCTTATTAGTAACAAGGATAGTGAAGACAACTTACATCTACAAATGCCAGACTAGAGCAAAAAAGACATTAATTACTCACCTCAATTGTCTTTGCCCATAATGGTGTGCTGGGAAAGTTGTGCTTATAAACTTCATTGGCAAGAGTGTTCACATCAACAGCAGCAACAACTTCTGCAGATGTGCAGCTTTCTAAAATTAAAAAAGAATTTGAAAACTGTAGCTTCTCTTTACTACTCTTGGGAAAATGTGTTTGTTCAGTTGCGTTACCGCTATGCTCAAAAATAAAAGGGAAATTACATGATCAAATTCTGCTGTGTTGCCATTAAAACTTCATATGAAAACTATACCATGTTTCTAATCATATGGCCAATACTTCCCTTCCTTATATATCCAAAAAAGGAAGGTAACTGCGCACTTCTTAATTTGTAGATACAGTCACACATAAACTCCAAACAAGGTGCATCTCTACAACGTTCCCACCTGCACTCAGTTGGTCTCTGTGGCCTTAGCTATAGGAACGCAGCCTGAGTCAACCTGCCGAGCCCCACTGCCGCTGCCCGAGACTCTCCAGCCACTGACAACTTACAGGAACTAAAGGTGTTATTTTAAAGTATAATACTTCTCATTGTGAAAAAATGGCACCAATAAATATGTTTGAGGTACATCTACTCTTGCAATAAAACTTTAAGAAGTTGCCTGAAAAACATTTGTGCTTATATTCCAATAAAACCTTGGGCTTTGAATCTAACTGCTGCCTCCTTTGGGTTCAAGGTCCCAAAAATACCAAACGCTTTGAAGGACAACATTTGGCAGCTCCTCTTCTCTTGATATCAAAGGAAGTACTTCTGGACACTTAGAGGTGTTACGGAAAAGAAGAGAGCACAGTGTAACAAATCTGCTGACAGCTAAAATCCTGAAAGAAAAATACACTAAAAAGAATGTAAATAAGCGATTGTTAATTTATAGAGTAACAGAATAATAGGTTCTACAGAAGCTAAAGACTTAAAAAGAACAGTGCTTAATCCACTGCTCATCATGTCACACTATTTATTATTACTAACCACAATACCTTCACTGAGGCTTTTTATCCAGGAAGATAGGCTGTGGTCACTGTTATAACCACAGGCAGAAAACAGTGACCATACTTCCTGATATACAAGACCAGTTTCAACCACCAGGAAATCTACATTACAGTCACCACTACAAAGGCCCTGATGAAACACAGGCGATTTAAAAAAATTTTTTGTAAGCCAAAAGAAACACAGCAAATAGCCACATACCTTTAAGTAGTCTCACAACATGCTCAAGTAACACATTAACAAATGACCTTATGAAACACCTTATGAATTACTGCTAGTCAGCTAATTATTTACAGTTTGAGAGGATGAAAAACCAACTATGATGTCCCCAGTGGATTTAATTTTGAGTGATGCAGTTATCACCCATCTACTATCTTTCAGGTTTTCAAGACCATCTTATTCAAAACTAAGATGAAAGAGAAATCCGGATATTGGAAAGATTGTGGCAGACATTTTAACAGAGACCAACCTGGTTATCCTGGGTTTACTTGGTGCGATAGAGGGCAAAAAGAATAGGAGTTTCACAAGAAAAAGATTTACAGATGACCGCCCATTAAGGGTCAACATACAAATCATTATTTGCAGTTACTGTCTTGACATTTTGACCATAAATTGTAACTAAAGTATTAAATACAGGTGTATCCATGAGGACAATAGAATGACTACACCTGAGATTACAGAACAGGTATGTTAACACTGACATCTAGCGTGAAAAGAACGTTGCCTTAGCAGGCTGACTGTCTCAATTTACAAGCATATTCAAGAACCAACACTTTCATCTTCCTAAAACAAAGCTGTAACACCTAAGTAATGGGAACAAACTTCAAATACTGTTTAAGAGACTGCTTTTCTCACTTACTCTTTCAATTCTTAAAACACGTCCTGACAAGCTGATCCTTACTGTGTGTTCCAGGCACTCCAGAAGAAAAAAAAAAAAAAAAAAAAAAAACAAACAACCAAGAACCTCAAAATATTATCTAAATTAACGTATAGTTTAAAAATGACAATTGAAAGGCAGGCAGTGTGCTTTCTCTTACAACTCATGATTCAGACGCTCATCCTTTTTACTAACATCAATCCAATCTCTCCCTGCATACATACAAGAAAAAAGAAGTACTGAGGATTTGCATCAAGGGACTTCACAAGCCCAAATGCCTGGAAATACTGAAAGACAGCACATAGCTAATAGTAATTTATTGAATCCCCTTGCAATACAACGGTCAGTCTAAACCGGAGATGTTAACCCGCATGGAAGAAGGACAGGAACTTTTACTCAATTATTCCACGCAACATCCTCTCTTCCCAGTTCAGAGACCTCATAATTTTTTCAAAGCTTCTCCCCCTTTTCACTCAAAAGCTGTGGCTCACTTGGGAGTTCCTGTTACAGAACAGACTCCCTCTAAAAGCTGATTAAGCGTATTTCTGTGGAAATACCCTGAAACGCATGAAGGAGCTCAAACAGACAAGCAGATCTCACACATACAACCTAACAAAGAAAAGCTTGTGTAAATTTCAAACAATGTGAAAATGAAACATTTTTAAAGAAATCCTCCTCCTGAAATTTAAATAACTTCAATGTCAAACTGTGATACTCTGTTTTGCTATAGCATTTATATTTATTACTTGAAAATGGCTGTAGGAATGCATCATAAAAAAAGACTGAAAGCAGAATCTAAAAAAAACAGAATCAAGACTGTGTTTAACTATCCCCACTGACAAAAGGCACAAAAGCAACTCAGGAATATGAAAATGCCCCTGAACTGCTGACTTAGTGAGATGTTAAATCAACTCCCTAAAACATATAGCAGAACTTCAATACAGAAACAGACACAGCTCTGGAGACTTTTTTTTCCAAACAAGTACGTCCAATTTTCAAGACACAGCCATTTAAGAGAATTACAACTATGCAGAAAACAATTTAATTTTATGCAGACTAAAGAAAAAATAATACACATTTTCTAAGTGAAACGAAGTAGCTGCTGGAATACTTGATTTGCAATATTCCTCAACACCACAGTTTTTGAACTGAGCCTTCGCATTTCTGAAAGAGATGTTGAAGCTCAAAAGGAAGCCACAGACATGATGCGGAAGTTACTGAGGTGTTATGGCTTATTTTTAGGAAGACTAGATTGTAATACTCTCTCTTGGCTGAAAGCAAGTGAACTCAAATTTGTATCATCCTACTAGGAAAGTACTGATTTTGCACTTGAGTCTTAAAACCGCTATGATCCACATAGCAGAAACTCTTTATCTGTTATTTAAATTGCCTGAAGAGGCAGCAATCAAACTTTGGGTCCCAATTCTCTATTTTGTTGTATACACAATGCTTATAAGCCACTTCAGCCATGTAGTAGCCACTCGAGTGAAAGAGGCGCTGCTGTAATGATTGGAAGGTGCAGCATTTGAAACAAAGGAAGACAAGATGCATGCATTAGCTTCTGATTTGGAAAAAACAAACCCAAAGGGTGTCATCCTCAAACCCTGAAAATAAAATTTCTGACATTACAATATCTGTCCTTTTCCTCTTCAGAATCGATTCCTTTGTCATGTGTTTCTAGCAGACCTTAAAATTAACATAGATCTGTTTCTATTCACCACTGTACTTTTGTAACAGAATCATCAATGTCAGCAGAGCACATGAAATACACGGTGTTACACCAAGGGCAGAGCCTGGCACATCTCAGTGTATTGGAAAATCAGAGCCAGAACAATTATCTATCCTAACATATGGAAACAGATGGAAAAGGGAGATTAGTCACATGTTTTGTCAGTCCTGCTTCCTTTTAAAACAGAGAGCAAAGACTTAATTTCTGAGTTGTCAGCTCTTGGCTGAAATGATTAGGCTGAACTGCCCATGGCTACAGTCAACATGACTATCAGTAAACTTGATACTTGCTTCCTGCAGGATACTTAGCAACTTTTTTGACTGCTCTATTTGTACAGGATTTGTCCATGTTCAGCCATATAAACTAAGTAAATTTACATTATAGCACAACTGGCACCATCCTGTGCTACAAAGGCCTATATTTTAGAGAAGCATTACCTCAAAATGAGTTTAGGTGTAAAAACTTGCTAAAACTGTCAATATTTTTGTTTTGCATTGCCGCTTGCCAGTTTTGTCTCCTTTGTCTCTCCTCCTGAGATAGCGATGCTCAGTGTAATTACACACACCAGTTTATTATGCTGTGCAATTCACAGAGATAATCAAATAAAATTAAGAAACAGAGATGACAGAGTACAAGAGACTCAAATTCTTACTCTGTAAAATTGAAATATAACAACTGCATAGGAAAAGTATATCACTAACTTCATCACTGCAAAATTACGGTATTTTTTTAAAAGATGTCCTTTCATGTTTTATGTATGGAAACTTTTTTCAGTGACCTGGCTGATTACAAACGCTTGTGGCAGAGACCTGGAATCCATTTTTCATGGGAAAAATGCCTAAATTAATAAGCCAGTTTAAATTTGTTTTGGTTGGGAATGAGGAAGAGCAGGCTGTTTGTTTGATGGAAAGTTGCTAAGGAAATGAATTTGTAGCCATAGATTTTCTAAAAATAAAACACTGTATTTTTCATTGCAGAAACTCTGCACTTTATATATAAAGAATACATTCACACACACACACATATATATAAAAAATATCGTAGGTTTAGACATATATGATCTAAAAACATCAACCTTTATAAATCTTGCAAAGTTTGGAGCACAAGGTGGGAACAAGGAAGAAATGCACTCCCATCTCTTAGCTGCCTCAACCTTTCAAGAGTGTGAATATGAACAGACTTTATGACTTCTGACCTTAATCAAGCTCAACTTTCTAAATTACATCTTTTTGCATGTCTTTGCTGTTAAACTTAAAATACTATTATAAAGCATTCAAAATCTGAAACTAGAAATTCTGCATATGCTGAATTATCTACAGCTGAAGTATCAACACAGAGCTAGACAATCCCCAAGATTTTTCTTTTTCAGTTTTGGACTGAAATCTAAATTCAGGAACAGCCTTCTTTTTGCTGTCAAAAAGAACCTGATTTAACTATGTAACTATGTATTAATAACTTCTATGCACTATTAATAGAGAAACACTTGTAAGAGAGTATAAACTTCCATTCATGGAAGTTTAAAATTCAATTATTATTAAAATTCAATTATTTCTTACAGTAGGTGAGGACAATCTCAAAACCAACTGCATACTACCTGGTGCCAAATGCATTCTACTTTAATGACAGCTGCCAAAACAATGAACATCCTCATCCTGCAAGTTCAAGTATATGCTATCCTAAAACTAAGTTTATGAAAGATCACAGCCGAAAAGGGCTTCAAGGTAGAAAAGGCAGTATCAGATTTCCTGGAAAATACTTATTTGCCCATTGAAAACACTGGCAATTTCACAGAAAAGTAGAAAGTTGGACCAGCTCTGCTAAACATAACTGGCCACAAAACTGGCTACATAACACGGCCAGGAACCAACACTGAGCCACAACCTGCCAGAGCTGCAGAATCCCTTTTGTAGAACAACTAGCTTTCCTGGAGCACTGCCACTGAAGTATTCCATGCTCTCCCTCTCTTCTACATGTTCCCATTATTTTTCTTGGCTGTATAGATTCACTAGAAACCATACCAAGAAAATAAAGTATTATACATAATCTTCATCTCCCATGCATCTGGTTTATGAAAGCACTGGCGAAATGGAGGGCTTTCTTTCAAGCTTCATATTTATACCAAAGAAAAACCTTCCAGTATTTCCATACTTGATTTAAATGGAAGATGCCAAACAATCTGCCATTTGCTAAATGATATCCAAAAAATTGTATCAGAGACATTTTCAAATAGCATGGTTTAATGTACACTTATAGGCCTAAAACATGTAAGAAACCCTATTATTAAAGTACTTACAGAGGAACATTCACTTTTTTCTGTTTGATTTCCACCTAAAAGCAAACACTTAAATCCCCCTTGACTTGACTTTGCTCCTTTACAAACTGTGTAAGAAAACTGAATCCAGATGTTCAAGAGATTTAAAACGAGAAAACAGCAGAAAGGATCAAAATGCCTGACTATATCAGTATTCCTGACTGTGATATAATTCATCAAAACCAGTTTTATATAATGACCTGTCATTAAATACCTAATTCAGTGCAAATTGCATAGAACCTTTTTTATTCAAATTGCCTATTAAACAACACTCAAAACAAGATTTTCATCAAGAAGTGTACCGTTTGGACTTTTTCCAAGACAACACAATGCCTATGGGCTGAGTTCTCAAATGCTTCCCCAAAATAAGCACCCAGATTTGAAAAAAAGTTATACCAACTGTAATGCAAATAGCATTGCATCTATCCACTTTGCAAATTTCAGTTGGTATTTAACCATTGAGTACTTTCTAGGGTCATTTACATAAATATTAATTTAAGTTTCCTCTTGTACACAGTCCCTTCATCTGCTTTGGCTGGTACCACTACAAAAGAATCTCAGTCTCACTATTCATACTTATTGTAATTTCTTCAGTCAAATGTAAGCCCAGAAGAACAGAAATTACAACGTGCACTGGCACTGATGCAGTTGTGTTCAGCAAGTTCAGAAACAGTAAGCTTGGAAATAAAGTTACCCTTTCAGGAAATAAAACAAGGGTTTTGGTTAATTCCTTCACCCTCCAAACTACACAATACATAAAGGTGATATATGATCTCAAGCCTTCATATGCACAGTAACTATCAACTGGGGCATCACTCAATCAGTGTATCTTTTGGATACAAGTTGACAGTATTCTGATAATCTTCTAAGGCTGCATTCTCAATATTACCATCCTTTTCAGTATTTGTGTTGTAAATGATGCTTTCTTAGGTGGCCATCCACAAGATATCACATCTGGCATTTCAGTTTATTAACTATTGCAGCACATTACTGAACATCCACAAGACATCTGTTATTATGTTAAGAACATAGCTAGATAATGTTCAGTAAAGATTTGTTACATGCATACACTGACACATGACAAACAGCTGAGTGAAGGACTATGGTGTAGGCTAAGTTTCAGGAAACAGTCCACTTTCTGTGGAGATATGGAAATTGTCTATAACACGTAGATAGTCCCCCATCACTTCAGAAACAAGAGTACTAGAAAAGCAGAGTGTTACCATTACAGCTATATACACTGTATACCATGTATAACACCCTCTTTTCATTCCACAAAAACTCCAAAATCTGCAGTTCCATACAAAGATATATTTTTCTCTTAATATTCTAAGAATGTCTCTGGAAACAAGGAAAACTCATCCTTACAACAGGTGGTTAGGATTATTTACAATAACAATGTAGGCACCTATTTTGTTATGTTATGTGTTTTTATATACTATAAATATATAAAACATATATACACATTCAAGCAAAAATTAGATAGCAGGAAAAATGCCAATTGTATGTTTTAAGTAAATAAATGATGCTAAACAGATTCTACTCTGTAAGCATAGCCTTTTAATATCACACAGCTCCCCTGAAAAATAACAAGATAAGGTGAGTTTTCACCTGATGTTTTTATGACAATGCTCTCTGTTGTACAGTATAACAGAAAAGCTACTAATGCTTGTGAAGGCCGAAGTATTTGAAGGATCGTAGTTACAATCAAATTATTCGGGTGATTCTCGTAAATTATACAGATGTGTGTTGCAACCTGGACTTCGAAGTAACAAGGCCCAGGGTACTTTACAAAGGAAATCAATAGCCCTGGCTCAATTTTTTATTTGGGAAGGCCAAGTCACAGAGAGCCTACAAGACTTACTGAAGGTCACCTAGGCTATGCTTTAACAATTCAGCAAACGGAGCTCCAGGGTTCCTTGTACCAGATCAAAAACTCACCTGGGCACACGGTCTAGCATGAACTCTCTATACGAGTCCAAATTCCATATTCAGTTTTCATATTTATAAAATGTTATACCAACCTCATATAGTCAGGCTCATACTGTCAGGCTCACCTAACTACACACCATGAAAACCAAGTCCATGTGCATGCCTATGGGATACCCTGGCTAATTTGATTACCCTGTGCGTCTCCACGATCCGAATCCCACTGGCAGGGGTGTGCCAGTAAAAGATGGAGCATGGATTAATGAACACAAAATCACAGCCTTCCCAGGAGCAGCTGCCTGGGCCGAAAAAGGATCATGGATCCCCAATTTCCATCCCAATGTGCTCCTGAGTACTTGGTGCCACCCAGGAGACCACAAATGCTTTCGGGCACTGCTCAGTTTACAGCCATAGACCCCTAATGCAAACACATCACCAGCCAAAACCCAGTTACGAATCCCCCTTACAACTCGCACCCATGCAGCCCCTGACAGCAGGCCTGTGAGACAGCACCAACCTCACTACCATAAGGTCACTTTCCTGCCCCTGCAGAGGGGGAGGTTGCGCCTCCGGGGCTTGGAATGAGGGGACTAGGCTGGCCTCCCACCCCCCTGCTTCCTTCCACACGGTGCTTGTGTGGAAGAAAGGGGGGAAGCGACATGTCGGACTGGGGAAGGGGCTACGGGAGGAGAGAGGCCATCTTAGCCCGCCCCGTCGAGAAGATGGCGCCCTCCACAGCCTCCGCTCGGGGGTCGGGGTCCCATCGACAAGATGGCGCCCTCGGAGGTGGAGGCGGGCGGGGGGTCGCACAGCGAGGCTGCGGCGGCAGCGAGCACCGAGGGACGCGCTGGCACGGCCGCTCGCCGGTACCTTTCAGGGCCTGGTGCATCCCCCCGATGCCACTGTAGAGCTCCAGCACCCGCAGCGGCGCCATTCTCCGGCAGCCGGCGCGCGGCCCGGCCCTCCCGGCGGCCTCCCCGAGCACCGCCCGCCCGTTCCGCCGCTCTTTCGTTCCCATGTGCCCGCCCTCCTCCGTCCTCCTCAGGGCCGGCAGCTGCCTGCCAGCCGCTGCGCAGCCCCCGAGCAGCGGCTTAATTTGGCATCGCTAATTGCTCGTTAAACCCCAAAGTGGGCTTAGGCCCGGAGGATGACTGCCCTGGCTTAGCTGCCCTGCTGCCCCCTGACGTGGCCGTGGGGCTGATACTGGCCGGCAGCTCTACCATCTGTGCCCTCCTGGGAGTGGGGGATCAGGAGAAGGCCCTGCTCCCTGCTATGAATCCCTTCGGGCTCAATGTCTCCTGGCCGAGGGCTCCTCACAGGGGCAGGGGTGAAATCCCCAACCCCCTTGCCCTTCCTCAGGCCCTGCACCACCACAGGCTGTCCAGCGCCCACGGGGAGGTGAGGGCCAAGCCCGGACATTAGCGTCAGGGCAGCAGGGAAGGGCAGGCTGGAGTCTCAAATGAATTCGGGTGGCTTGTGCCCGGCCAGGTCACAGAGAAGGGGGACGCAGGGCAGCAAAAGGGGCTTATCCCCATGCGGGGCTGTGCATGCTGGCCTGCTGTCCAGCATGGCAGCTGTTGCGAATGGCGCTCGACAGTTTTATGGGCTTAAGCGTTTTGTGATTTCAGTGTGCAGTGATGTTTTTGAGAAGTCATTTCAAAGTCTGCACCGCTGCTGGAACAGGAAGGAAGGAAATAACTGATGAAACTGTTCTAATCTGCCCCAACACTATGAAATTGCTTTTGCTAAATTGGAAAGGAAGAGGCGACTCAAAGACATCGTTGCCTACGAAAAGTAGTTTGTTTTTAAAACAAATCTTAGACAGATGCATTTACATATATATATAACAACCAGAGTAAATATCTTGCACACTATTATGTGGGTTACCCACCACATATGAGTAGACACTCACCTATGCCTCAGTTTGCAGATTTAGATTGTAAAGTGAAGATGAAACACTAAAAAAAACCCACCAAAACAACCCTGAACATGTTTCTCTAATAATTTTTTGAGTTAACCATATTTTTTGTGTAGCCTCTTAGAAAGCTGTCAAAAATAAGGTGGATTTGAGGAATATTTATTTTTCCTTAGAAGCAGCCTCATACAGCCTGTCATAGTAGCTCCTACCACTTGCCTTTCAGTGGAGGAAGAATTTTTCGCTGAAACTGGAGAGCAAAAGAGAGAAATCTGCTGCCCTTCAACGCAATTCGCCAGAATATGGGACGCAGCAGCTGCAGAAAACAGTGGAATTAGAAACAAAATTTCAAAGTAAGAATATTGGTCTTTGCCAGCTTTTTCGAAACAGTTCTGTCATTCACCTGTGGATCTTCATCATCAGAGTCTGGGGCTGCTGCTTTATTTGTCAGCCATGGAAGTAAGCAGGTGACTAAAACAAGAAGTCCAAGGTCTACTTCTAGAATTTCTGAAAGGAAGTGCAGCAGCCGAGGTACCAGAGGAGAGCAACATGCATTGCAGCCATCAGTGAGACAGGTTGCCCGCACAGATGGCTGACAGAGAAGTGAGAAAGGTGGGTGAATCCCATGGCATAACAAAACCGGGAATGTGCTGGCTGGATGTGCTGGAGAAAACAGTCATGGGACAAAGATGGTGAAGATTCCGAAGAAGAGAGTTCAAGGTGATGAAGGTGGCTACAAAGAGCAAGGTTGTTATCAGCTAAGAAGATACACTTCAGTAGGAGCCCTTCAAAATACAGATGCAAGGTGAAAGTAAAGAAGAAGGCAGCTTTTAGACTACTGAAATTAGTAAAGCTGATGAATGAGTTTGAGCTCCTTGTATTACTATTTCAGCAATCTATACATCACAGCAGTGCTAGATACTGTGATGAGTGGGAGCTGTAGGCAGCTGGGAGCAGTTAATTTATTTGGAGCTGCCCAGTACTGGGAGCAATTAAAGCTACAGAGGAGCAATACTTCCTTATATCAGAAAGGGAGACATAGCTGAGCCCTGTTTTTCCCTCTCCTTTCCCTGACTCCAAGGTATTCTTGCCATTCACACATGGGAGAGGTGGAGTCTGGTGGAGAAAGCAGCAGAGATGTCTTTGCTTTACTGGTGGCAGTAGAACATTCCCTGCTCAGGGGAAATCCTCCACCTACCTCCTCCACCAGGTATCCTCTGTATAGTAAACTGGAGAATCTGAGCAACACGCCTCTGCTCTGGCAACAAAGAAATTCATAAACTAGGTTGGGATTTTCTTGGTGGCTTCTTGCAAAGAATGGAAACACCAAAATTTCCCTAGTGCTCATTTTTAAACAACTGCCAGTAGTCAGTTTTATAATTCTGTATAACTGTGTCTGCCCTAACCTGGTTCTCATTATTAATTGACAGCTGCAAAAAGGACCAAAATGAAAACAGGGAATCTGGAAACAGTTACTTTTAGTGCTCTTCCCTTTATAAATGTAAAGTCAGCATAATAATAACCATAGGTTTTGGATCAGATCTTACATAATAGTATTTAAGGCATGCTGCTTATTTCAGAGATTGGGGCAATGGCCAAGAAGTGCCAACATCTGTAGCCACTTATACCTTTCTTCTTACAAAAAAGCTGAATGATTCCACAGGCAGGATGAGCCCTGTGAAAGTGATAGTTCATACTTCACTCAGAAAATCTTGCTAACACATGCTGCCACTGCCATGGGGCAGGCTAAACAGTTGCTCACTCTTGATCTTGTGACCCCAAAGCAGCCACATGTCTGCAAAATTTCCCAACTGGATCTCTTGGCATCCTGGCTTGTATCAAAAATAGCGTGGCCAGCAGGACTAGGGAAGTGATTGTGCCCCTGTACTCAGCACTGGTGAGGCCGCACCTCGAATACTGTGTTCAGTTTTGGGCCCCTCACTACAAGAGGGATATTGAGGTACTGGAGCGTGTGCAGAGAAGGGCAACGAAGCTGGTGAAGGGTCTGGAGCAGAAGTCTGATGAGGAGCGGCTGAGGGAGCTGGGACTGTTTAGCCTGGAGAAAAGGAGGCTGAGGGGAGACCTTATCGCTCTCTTCAACTACCTGAAAGGAGGTTGTAGAGAGGTAGGGGTCGGTCTCTTCTCCCAAGTAACAAGTGATAGGACAAGAGGAAATGGCCTCAAGTTGCGCCAGGGGAGGTTTAGACTGGATATTAGGAAATTTTTCTTCACCGAGAGGGTTATCAAGCATTGGAACAGGCTGCCCAGGGAAGTGGTTGAGTCGCCATCCCTGGAGGTATTTAAAGTACATTTGGATGAGGTGCTTAGAGACATGGTGTAGTGGTGGTTTTGGCAGTGTTAAGTTTATGGTTGGACTCGATGATCTTAAAGGTCTTTTCCAACCTATATGATTCTGTGATTCTGTGATTCTGTGATTCTTTGACTTACTGAAATTTGGGTATTGTGACAGCTCCTTCCTTCTCCACTCCATGCATATAGGATGGATAGGATTCCTGTAAATCTCAATGAACATTTCATTTGAGTAACAGAGGAGATTAATAACAGAGTTGAAGTCCAATGGACTCTTAACATTTTTTAAGACATGGGTATGGGCTGTTTCATATATCAGTTATGGCTCAACAATATAGCTGTCTTTAAATAACAATTGATAGGCTTTTCTAAAAAGATGTTAGTTTATTCTAAATGAGCACATCTATAGAACTATGATAATGCATTGATGAAGCAGCTATTTTCTTGACTCTAATGTATTTATGGTAAAATATATTTTAAGCAAACTGATTATTTAATGACATTTTTAAAGCCGTTGACATAAGCATGTGATATCAGCATTTTCATTGAGACAGCTTTTGAAAACTCCTGCCTCCTAGCAACTAGCAGCATTTCCTCAATGTAGAAGTTTCCAAAGTTTGCCCACATCTCTGATGAGTGGTATGATACAGGTAATCATGCTCAATCTGAAACTGTTGCCCTGGTAACCAATAAACACATCCAGTGAAACAACTACATGTGGTAAGAGGAACACGCAAATGAAAGCACTGCAGTATTTTCTCTTCTTACAATGCTTTAGAATTGTTAAAAATGTTACAGTTGTCAATGCTGCCAAACAACATCACAGAAACATGCAAAAACCACTGCCTTAAGATTCTGCGTTGTGCTTGGCAGCTGAAAGCTAAAATTACAAACTGTGACTGGACCATGTACTCTTGTCCTCACAGTGAGAAAAAAAGATTTTTACTGTTGTGTTTCTATAATTCACACCAGCAACAAATGCACACAACAAACATGCACAAAACATTTTATAGGCATCTCAAGCCTTCTGCAGGTACACATAACTCTTCTCCCTGCCCTCCCATCTGCAGCAGAGCAGAGACTACCAGGCCAGCAAGGCCTCTGCCTGCAGCCGGCTGTGAGCAGAAGGTTGCCAGTCTGCAGCATGTCACAGGGCTTTATTGATGCCACAATACTGCAGCAGGATAAATTGCTTCAAGCTTCCTTTGAATGTAACCCCTCAATGTAAGGCTACATAATGGAAGCTCGTAGACCTGTTGCTGTGATGCGTTTGTGAGCATTTCCTCTATATTCAAAAAATGGAGAGAGAGCAAGAAAAATCTCTTTCTGCTGAAACACCAAATGTTTAAAAGTGCATTCACAGTGATCAGACAAAACTTCAATACAGGCAAATATTAATGTTGATGGCTGAACAACAAACAACGCTTCTTCTGTCTGAACATCCAGTATAACCTACTAAATACCTAAATGAGGATCAGGAAGAGTATACAAACATCTCAGCTGTCTAGAAGGGAAGCTCACGTTCTGGGTCAGAAATCACTGTGGCTAGGAAAGAATGTGAGGCATGTCACACCCTTGCAATACAATCACTGAATTGAAAAAAATCACTGAGAGTGTCTAGCATAAATTATTGTTTCCATAACCATTGGCCCAGTAGGTTACTAATAAAATTGAAAACCTTTTGCAGTTTATCAAAATCGATCTGTACTGGATGTAATGTTTCAGGAGGGAATTTATCAGACTTAGTTTCCTCTGAAGTGATGCTCAGTAAAGGTAACTCTCAGCCACAGACGTGGTGTTTCTGAGAAGCCTGCTGGGCCGTGCCAGTATGGCTAATGAAGCTTACAATTTTCATTTATAATGCCACGCATCTGCAAGACTAGAAATGAAACCCACATCAAACCAGGTTTGTTAGCCTCTCCTGACGCATTTCTAAGAACTCTATACAGGGGAAATTTATGTAGCTGAAATTATTTGGAAGAGTTATCAGACACAAACATTTTTAACCTTTCTCTTTTCAAATATATTAATCTCTCCATTTCAGGATTTTATTTTCAAGTTCTGGAGCTATGCATATACTCTGTAGGGAATAAAGAATAAAAAGACATTGCTTCTCTAATAAATCTTTACTTTTCTGGTTTAAATAAATTCAAATCTAAATAAATCTGGCCTGCTTGTTATGTTTGGCCTGCAGTGGTCACCCTGGCTGGATGAGAGGCATATGTTTAGATAATGTTATTGACTTTCTTGTTGTACTTACACATTCCAGTGCTTGACCAAAAAAATAAAGGATAAAAAAAGGCTAGTAACCAAAAAAAAAACCTTTGCTGGACTGAACAAAACAGATTCCAAGTTCTGTAAGGCCCGCCACAGTCAGCCAAAAGATTGCTGCTGCAATGAATGTGTTTTGAATCAGACCCTTGAAGGGTCACAGGAAACGGGTGACAGCAGGCACGGAGCCAGGCAGTGTTAAAGGGGGATCAGTTCAAGCCGCTCCGGCAGCATGAGGTAATGGCATGGGAGATCCCAGCTCACTTGCAGGGGCAGGAGGAAACGGCATGGTGCCTGCTGCTCTCTCAGGGGGAGGGGGGATGAGGGAAAGACAAGAAAAAGAGTGCAGATGGTGAGCCTGAATGTGCCTCTTACCTTTTTGCTTAAGGCAGGAACTTTCATCTCCAGCATCCCCATATGATTTGCACATTATAGTGTGCAAACTGAGAACAACTTGTAGCTGTATGTTGGTGTTGGTCATGCCTTTTGCTCACAAGGCCATCTAGTATCACCTAAAGCTTTTGTATACCACAGACTTGTCGTTTAAGGAATTCAGCCCCTGCCCAAACTTTGTTTTTTCATTCAGTCCCATGTGATGAGTTTAATCTTTGACTAAGACTCTAGTTAGCACAGGAAATGAGATTTCTTATGCTGGTCACCATGGTGGTAGGATTTCAGTAGTAGGGTGTTTTCTCCAGAGAGAAAGAAAATCTTTAATGCAGCCAGAGCAGAGCTGTAACTGTGGATTTGCTGAGCTATCTTGAAATTAGATAAACCACAATTGCACACAGTAAGTACCATAAAATCTGCCCACAAAGCTGGGCGTTTGGTGCCTAGGCAGCACAGGGGTGTCGTCCACCCTGGCTATATTGCTGGCACTTTGCAAATGAGTTACTGTAAAGCTAATTTAAAGCTATTTGATACCACTTATGAACTGCAATTACAGAAGTGATTGCACTGTAAATACTCTCTTTCTCACTTTGCATGTCTACAAATGCCTGTCAAGCATACCAATATACTAAAGCTTAGTGGCTGGGACTTAGCTCTTTTCTACCAGAAAGTCTCTTGGAAAATAGTCTATAGAAAAGGACAGATTTGAAGAAGTCATGAGATTTTGTAAGGATAAACTGAAATGAAGGATAAATTGAAAAGTTATTCTGCAAAAAATCGCAGCTAAAATATAAAAGTGTCATTTTTGGCTGCTAAGTCTTTTGGGGTCTTTTCCCCAAATTAAGTATTGCCTCAAATAAGAACAAAAAGCTTTGGGTTTTCCTAAAGTTGAAACAAACCTTTTTTAGAAAAAGGGCTATGAATTTAAAAAGTTATTTTTGCTGAGACAGTCTGGAGAGAGAAGCCTCAATAAGCCTAACCTAAATGGGTCAAGAAAGCCTAAAGTAGTTCTTTGTGAAGAAGAGAAATCTTCTTGCGCAAGACATATGCCAGTATGGATTGGCAGTGTCAATATTCAGCTGTAGGGAGTTGGGCTGATTTAAGACTCCAGCAAACATGTTTCACATAATTCGTAAGAGAAATACAATGGGAAGTTGTTGGAATTGTCTGTAGGGAACCCTGCATGTCAGATGAAGTCCCTGAGGATGACTTCATTGCAGTTACAGTGCCAAGTCAGATGTAGCACTCATCTCCTATGGTATACGACACAGTTGTTCAAAAACTAACAGAATTAAACTCAAGTAATTAATTAACTTACACTGTGCATACTTCCCATCATCATTACCAGTCCAGGCATCACGTATATTGTAGTACAATAGTATTGTGTCCTTCATCTGCAGGATATATCTCAAGATTCCTCTTGATACCACAGAAGTTGATTATTTTCAAAATACAACTGCAGGACAGTGGCATTATTACCATATTCAGGGTAAACCATTCCTCTGTCTTTGAAAGATCCTGACATCTGACCTGCATTTTGTTTCATCCTGCTGTGCTTCAGACTTACATGGTAGGCTTGGTAACTTCCATGTCATGGAGTTTATGGGAAATACCCGATCCATGTCAAATAACAGCCACGAACATTGGCAAAAGTCCAAGAGTCAGCAAAACTAAAGCATCTGCAAAGGTCCTAAATAGTTGCTAGGTCCTTCCTCCTGTCATCCTACACAAGCTCTCTCCCACCCAATGACCCTATGCAAGACCAAATTCTCAAGGAAAATTTCAGGTAGATAGTGAATTTGTCTTTGTAATGGGAAGCAGAACGCCTTTCCACCTGAAAAAATACAGACTCCTCCACTCTTCCAGATATTTGCTCTCTTCCTTCTCCAGCCATATGCACCATCTGCTCTACACATATTTAGTACATTTTCCACCCCGTTCCCTGTAGCCCAACATATTTTATGCATACTGTCAGCTTAAATCTGGATCATCTTCCCTCCTCAATCCCAACTGGACAGAGTATATTCACGCTTGAAAATTAGGCATAGAGCTGGTGTGTAAAAACAGCTTGTCTTCTTAGAAACTCAGTCTTCTCAGCTTTGGGGTGTGTGCACCACTGCCACTTCCTTTCGTAAGGAGCCAACTAATCCCAGAACGGCTAACACAATGTATGCTCAGTTTATGAGTCTCATTGGAACCAAGGATTTGGCACAAGAACTTGGACTGAGGAATCCACTAAAAACTTGGCCCTCGAGGATCTAGTACTGTCCTGCTTGTCCTGGGCATCTCAAAGGAAGAACGGAACAATTGCTGCATGCAATTAACAATTCCATTGCTGTGTCCTGCCTCTTCCTCAGAAAGAACATCATCATTTCCTGGTATATAATGGCAAGAAAACATTATACTATTTATGCTTTGTGTAAGTGATGAAACTGGGGGAGAGAGAAGAATAAAATCACTCCTCAGATTTAATTGTTTTTTGGCTAGAGGAGCTCTTTAAGCAGTTTGCTTTGAAAAAGCTTGGCCAAAAAGAAGTAGTAAATGTCTAACTGACAGGGTTCATTAATGGCATACTAGAATCACTTCTTTCAGCTTTTTCCAAAAGAGAGAATGGATGGATGGATGACTCATCTTTGAAAAGGTTTGCAATCTCAAAATTTAAAACAGGGATCCCAGACATTAATATTATGGCTTCCCATTGTAATGTAACAAATGAATGTTCATCCACGCTGTTGACTTCTACCTGTGCCAACAGCTTACTACAGGGGTAGCAACTGAGCACTGTTCTTGATAGCAAGGTCAAGATAGCGAAGTCAGCAACATGGCAAAGGACAGAAAGAAGCCCCACACATTATATCAACATTTTACATAGATTCTACTGAAAGCTTCAGCTGACTATAAATTAAAATCTTTTATCTGATATTTAAGTTAAATGGTCTTTATAAAGTGCCTATCATGATCCTTGAACAGTTTGTTGGTCTTTGGCAAAATACAAACTTCATGAAGCAAGGAGAGCAGATAGCTAAAATTTCAAATTATCTGGTTTTGGGCAAATCAAGACTGAGGGACTTTGTGTATTCTGGAAATTAGTTCTGCTTAAAGAGTTTCCGGTTGAGCCTCAAAGCATGCCAAACCTCTTGTCAGTTTGGAAAACCTTGTCCTTTATGTCCCAGTCATAGCTAAATATTGCTGACATTCAGCAGCCAGTGCTATTGCTATTAAGTGAAGTGAGACAGATAGAGTATACTGGCTGTCATCCTTTTTTTTGTTTAAGTGATGGATTAAATAAATTGCTATACCTATGACAGAGCTGAAAAAGTTCTCTTTCCCTTCTCTGTGTTGCTAGAACTGTGCATGGTGTTTGAGACAACCATGGGACTCGTGGCAGAGGGCTGTACTGGCTTTGAAAATGAGTACCCGATTTGGTACAGAAATGTCCTATTTTGATGCAGAAAACATCCTATTCTGGCAATTGGAAACCATAGCAGAGGGGAACTTTATGCACGACAACAATAATTTTTGGAAATGTAAGTCATGCAACTGGGTGGCATGAGTCATGTTCAAAACACTTCCCTAGTGATGAAACCCCTGCCAGTTTCATATAGTTCATTTTACATTAAAGCATAATATTGCAGAGAGAGTTGGTTAGTTTTTAGTATAGAGCCTAGTCATTTCCTTGAAAAAAGCAGCAGCTAGTCACACCAGTTTGATATTCTTTGCAACACTGGCAACAACTGTAGGCAACATAACTTTAAAAATAAATTTCATAAAAGAATTTGCCAATTTCTTTCTTAAGACCATAATTAGTCAAGGAAGTTACTCACAAGGGGAGACTTCAATGCCTGGACATTTAGATGTTCTGCAGCTCAGTGGTATTCAAAACCACAAATCAGCTTCTCCCAGGCAGTGTGCAGGGAGACGTATTCTCTGGGTTCAGAAAAATCAGGTCTTCCCTGGACGCACCGGCCTTTCTTGGGGGCTCTTCATTGCACTTAGCTCCCAGCTAAAGGGAGGGACCCACCCCAGCTGAAGATTTACAGCCAGAATCCGTTTTCTGGAAACAGGAACCTTTCTGTTTTCAAAACCATAGTAGTCTTAATCTTTTCAGACCACAGCTGAAGGAGGAAGTGCTCTTTCGAACTAAAAGTTACAGCACTCACTCAAGCGATAGGCCAGAGCACTTGCTGTGGCTGAGCATTATGGAGAGTCCCTATTCAGTTTGCTGTAGGACGTTACGAGTCTTTCACATTCTTCTGTTAAAGCGGGTCCCTTTTGCCTAGAGTTTGTTCAATATTCATGGAGCAGAGGAAGTGTGAAGGAATGTCTCTGTGGCCCCATGCATGCCAGGGCTTAAGGTTGATGAACGGTACTGGAAACAAAAGTGATTGCCTTTGCATAGCAGGATGTTTTTCCTGGATATTTAATATTTATGAGTCATTTTATACCTCCTGGAAGCAGAAACTTTACTAAAAGTGCACAAATCTGATTGATGAAAGTATTCACATCTGTTTAGTCAAGGTCTATAATAATTGGAAAGCACGTTCCATATTTGGACCAAATTTGTCTAGTTTCTCACTGTTTAAATAAAATGACAAATCAAAAAAATGTGAATGCCATTCTTTTCAGTGATGTTTTCAGACCAACAGATGTTTGTACAAGAAAGTCAGGGAAATTCTGACTGTTATGAGGACTTTTTCATTTTTAGCATAACAGATTTTCAGTATAAAGCCATTCAGGCATCTGTACCCTCTCCCTATGCACACCCATTTTCCCTATTAATGAAAGTTACACAACAATATTTTTTGCTACACTTCTAGGTCTTGATTCCGTATTTCATTCTTGGCAGTGAACCAATACATCAGTTCTCTGGCAAAAAGCCCAAAAATGCCAAAATAAATTTTGCAGTGTGAATTGAAAGGCTCACAATAAAAATACCTATTTCTTTTTTTAAGAGTGCCATTGGCTTACTTCTGATCTACCTCTGTAGAGGTAAGTGACATGGCAAGCTGCCCAGGCAGTAGATATACCAGGTATACCTCCAGACTGCGTACTGGAGTTGCTAATGAAAGCATCGCAATAAACAACACAGATGACAACTAATAGTTTATGAATAATCCCCAATGTGGTGTTTAGTGGTGCTATTAGCTGTCTGTCCTTCATGTAGGAAGTGGTCAAGACCCTGACCAGCCATGGTCTCTGAGAGTCCCATAGCACTTTCCTTAAAATTAGGCTCATTACTGCAGTTTCATTTCAATTCAAAGTACACTCTCCATGATTTTTATGGCTACACTGAGATAGAGTCTTTCCTGACAAGTACTGTGGAGATCTTTTCGCATTTCAAGAGACTAGTTCTTGTTCCCCTTTGGGGTCTGGGATGCAAATGTGGGTTAAATTTATTACAGCCTTACAAGAAACTTAGAGCTTCCTCCATTTATGCATCTGTGTAAGTGCCAACCAGAAAAAGGCACCTAAAGGTTTATTGTAGTCCTGACAAGTGACAATATCCGAACATTTATAGGAAAATTTCATAGTGAGAAACAGCAATGAGGCAGGTGGCCAAGAGTACATATGGCAGCGGTGACATAAACACATGGAAATTACACTTGAAACATGGTGGAGGGGGTCATATTTATTTACTAAAACAAACACCTGCTTGGATTTTAGGGGCAAAGCAGTTTCTGAATGAAGGATGACTGTTGCATGTGTGTGCCGTTAAAGGTTTTGTGGAGTATAAGTTGTGCTCTGTTAGGAAAAACAGATTGGGCAGAGAGCATCTTTAAAGAACCAACAATCTGCTAAAACTATCAGTACTTCTGAGGAAAGCATCTTTAATCTGTGAGGCTGTTGGTTATGTGCTGGTTTACTTTTTTGCCTGCTCATAGAAGGAGTGTGTACTTTTGTGCCAGGGCTCACAAAGGCTTACAGCTCAAACTTGATGGCTTAAATAAAGAGCTCTCAGAGGGCCAGACAGCACAGCAGCGTCCAGGCTGGGCTGCGGGACCCTTAGCCTCAGGAATGCCGTGTGACCTCTGCCTCCTATTCGCTGGGTGAATGGAATGAGCTGTAGCCCAGGACTTAGGCTGCAAGCACTTCAGTAGCTCAACCTTGTCAGCTTCATGTGCTTGACTAAGCTTCAGTGAATAAAGGAAATTAAAACCTCAAGGACCTACATTTAGATACAAACTGCATTCCTGTACTTCCGGTTGCCATCAGAATGAAACTAAAGAAGCACAGTTTCCTTTAAAAAAAAATCCTTAATAAAATATATGGGCTCCAATTCTTCCTCGTAAAGGTATGATACCTGAAGTAGAATAGCTGACTTTACTGTGGATTGGGGTGTGAGGATTACCTTTCTCGCTGGCCACTGTGTGTGTTCAGGTTTATCAGAATTTCCAGTGAAGATATTTGCTTCTGCAGGGCTGCAAGTTAAAAAGAATTAAAATCAATGGTAGTTTTGCATCCTGTAGGTGCTGAAGGAATACATTACAGATAATAGCTCTACATTGTATCCGTCACTTCCCATAGCAAAGAGGAAAAAGATGTCCCTTACGTGATGTGTCAGTGCAGGACTAGAGAATATGCTTGGTGCTTTGGCCACTCAAGTTTTAAATTATCTAAATGTCAGGGATACTGTCATCTCCCTTAAATGACTTCTGCATTCATACTGGAAACGATCTGCTGCTACTCAGTCTAAGTTTTTATCTGTTAAATTTTTTGCCATTGCTATTGCCCTGTACTACCTACCTACATCATTCTTCTCTACCACTGGTAGCCCCATTTTGATAGTAAAATTGCTCTTGAAACACTGGGATTTTTGTCTGGCCTTTGAAGCTACATATAAAGGATATTTGTGGATCACACCTAATAAAAAATTATAATTTTACCGGGTGCTTTCCTAAGACTCTGATTGTGCGCCTACTGAAATTAATAGCAAAAGTCTGCTGGGTACAACAGTGCAGAAACAAACCTTCGTTAAAATCAAGCCTGCCACTATCTTAGTTATTAGAAGGACTGCATCCAGGAGCAAGATCCTGATTGCAGCTATTTCAATAATGTACTGTCGATGCTAAAAAACAGTTACTGCTGGGAACGTTGTTACAATAATGGCAGAATTAAGCCTTACCTCTGTAAATGCTCACCCAGCTACAGGGAAAACCCATTTAGCCTGCGTAAGCGTTGTGTCTTCGGCACAGAAGTAGGAGCTGAGATTGCTGTCATGGGAGGCAGCTAAAGAAGACACAGATGTACTATTTTTCTGCCTGTTTATTTTGGACATTTGGCAGCCCTTTGTGAATAGCTAGCATCACTCTTCCCTGATCTTTCTTTCAGAAAGCTGGGAAAGAAGAAACAGGTTCTCAAAAAGATATATAGATACGTATAGATATATAGACGCATCGTACCTATAGAGGGTTTTTTAATGTATGCATCCTGGGTTATTTGGAGTATTTTGCCTGCCCTGCGGTGTAACATTAAACCTGCCAACCCTCCCTTGCAATCACCGCCCCAGCTCTCCGAGGGGGATACCGAGAGGCAAGGGAAAGCTCAGCGCCCGCTGCCGCGAAGCCGAGGACGCCGCCGCCGTCAGCCCCGTCCTCCCCGGGCGCCCCGCGCCCTGCCGGGGTTCCCCCCGCGCCCCCATCTGCCGGCCACCGCCCCGCCGCGCCCTGCCCGCCGCCTCCCCCGCCGCGGCGGCTGCCCTCCCGCGGCCCCGCCGAGAAATCTGCCGGCCCTCGGGGCTCTGCCGCGCGGGGAGGTAGGGGTGCTGCCCCCCTCGCCTCTCCTCGCCTCTCCCCGCCGCCCCCAGCCGCCCCGCACGCCCGCCTTTGTGTCCGCGGCGGCGGCCGGCACCCCCGCGCCCCCCGCGCCCCCCGCGCCCGGGCGGCCGCCGCCCCCTCCCCGCGGGGCGAGGCGCGGCGGCGGGCAGAGCGGGCAGAGCGGCCATTGGCGGTGGGCGGCGGGCGGGGCGGCCTGTGGCGGCGGGCGGGGCGGCCATTGGCGGGGCGGGCCCGGCGGCGGGCGGCGGCGCCCCATAAGAAGGGGCCCGGGCCGGGGCCGCCGCCCTTCTTCGCCCGCCGCGCACTCGAGCCGCCCCGCTCCGCTCCCGGATTACAAAGCCCGCACCGCCGCCATGAGCATCAGCAGCAAGAACTCCTCGTACCGCCGCATGTTCGGCGGGGGCAGCCGCCCCAGCACCAGCACCCGCTACATCACCTCCAGCAGCCGCTACTCGCTGGGCAGCTCCCTGCGGCCCAGCACCGCCCGGTACGTGTCCGCCTCGCCCGGCGGCATGTACGCCACCAAGACGACGTCGGTGCGGCTGCGGAGCAGCATGCCGCCCATGCGGCTCCACGACTCCGTGGACTTCTCCCTGGCCGACGCCATCAACACGGAGTTCAAGGCGAACCGCACCAACGAGAAGGTGGAGCTGCAGGAGCTCAACGACCGCTTCGCCAACTACATCGACAAGGTGCGCTTCTTGGAGCAGCAGAACAAGATCCTGCTGGCCGAGCTGGAGCAGCTCAAGGGCAAGGGCACGTCCCGCCTGGGCGACCTCTACGAGGAGGAGATGCGGGAGCTGCGCCGGCAGGTGGACCAGCTCACCAACGACAAGGCACGCGTGGAAGTGGAGCGGGACAACCTCGCCGACGACATCATGCGGCTGAGGGAGAAGTGAGTGTGCGAGGGGAGGGCGGGTCCGGGCTGCCGGCGCCTTGCGCGGCCCCCCCCCCCCGCTCCCGCTGGCGCGGAGGCAGCCCTGAGCATCCCGAGCTGGGGTGGGGGCGCGGCGGGCTTGGGGGGGCATCTGGGGGGACCCCCGCTCCCTCGTCACCGCTGTCTCGCCCCTTCCAGGCTGCAAGAGGAGATGCTTCAGAGGGAGGAGGCCGAGAACAACCTGCAGTCCTTCAGACAGGTTTGTGGGGGTTGCGGGGCGGGGGCTGGAGGGAGGGAGCTGGAGGAGAGGAGAGCCTGGGGCGGCGGTGGTGGTGCCTGGGACGGGAGGATGGGACTGCGGGAGTTCGCTTTCCTCGCACAAAGGAATTCCATCAGTTCTCACGCAAGCCCTCCTTGTTTTCTTTAGGGGGATGCTGCGGTCTGAGGGGAGGGGAGGGAAACTATTGTCTTGCTTTATCCAAGTCTAGCCTGTTTTACAAAAAGCGCTCCGACGTGGAATTGCTTTCCGATCCAATAAAAGTGAAAGGGGGCCATCTGCTCGCTTGGCTGAAGAGTATTAATGGTTTCTATGGGATTCACCGTGGAATGCAGATACAGGCATTATGGCAAGTGTGGTGGCAGCAGATTGAAATAATAGATCCCTTTGTGTCGGAGGGGAGGGTGCAGTGGGCTGCATTCTTACTAAATGTGTAATGGTGCAGGCATATTTCTAGCGAAAAGTGTCTATCATGTATATGGTCCAGTTTTTAGACAAAACAGAGCTCCTTTTTAATGAATCACTTTGGTCAGTGTATTACTGGACAACAGTTTTAAACTTAAAATTATTCATATGGGTGTTGTCTGCTGACAAGAAGTAGACAATTTGTTCCTTGGGGCGAGGTCTCAGCAGTCAAGTCTGCTTCCTCTGGATGTCTGCTAAGAATATAGAATTTAATCCTCTGTAAACGAAGATGTTAACATAGGAAACAAGTTGTGTCAGAGTTTAGTCTCTGTAGGATGCTACATTTTTATTCAGATATACTAAAACCTACATGACAGCCAGAACCAACTGTGGAAACAGTGTTGAAAAATTGTTGATCTCAGGTTTTCACTTGTGCAAAACCAGCTTTCAGCTTGGATTAAGCCTTGTTTGGACTAGGAGATATTTAGGAATGTGCCTTCTCAAAACAAGGTCTCTTCCCTAAAACTGCTGGTGTGAAAGGGCATTGCTAGCATTCCTCCTGGCTGCAAGTGACTGTCCTTATCTCCAGACAGCTGGGCACAGGCTGACTTCGTCCCAAAGCTCTTTGTAGATGTTAGTAGACATCTATGTAGTTACTGACTTGATTGTCAGCATTTCCCTGCGCAAGGCTTTTGACTACAGTATATTCATAGTCTCTGAAGGAAAGTAGGTGTCTTCATGAGATAACATGTGGAAACTGAGACACCTATTCCCATTTGGAGTCTGGGAATTCAGAGTGCTGGCATTCTGGGGACAGAAGTTTGAAACAGAACAGTTCAAGATGCTGCCTTAACTTCAGCTTCTGTTTCTTTGAGCGCTAAGCCAATTTAACATAGTGTGAAGTTCTGTTCAGAAGCATTTAAGTTAAGTTTTGGAGAACCTAATCTGTTCTGATTCATTGCTGAATTCAGTTGAAGGGTCCTTTGACTTAAGGCTGGCTTAAATGATCTTTCATACTTAATTGATGCACTTCAAGGCATGTCTACCTCTATTTCAAACCAATTAAACTTCATGAAGGCTCTAGGCTTTTAAATGAACTGGGCTTTGTGTATATCCCACCTTCATCATCCAGCTCTTCCCTGCAGTGTGGAGATGGGTTGTTCAGGAGCTCAGCCTCTAGTAGATCTGTGTGTGCTGTACAGTCAGAACTGGATCCATTTAACCTCTTAAGGTGTAGCTTATGCATAAGAATTGCAAATCATTGTCTGTGGAAACAGTATACTAAATCCACACATGGCATAACTGGTGTATGCTAGCGTGTTTGATTTGAACCACAGTAATAACTAATTTTTCCTTACTGTGAAAGGGTAGGCTTAACATGCAGGTTTTGAAAACTAAATCTGTTTCAGTATAAGTATTGTTCTCTTGCAAGTGAAATTAAATTCCTAGAACACTGAAGTTGAAACATCCTGTTGTGCTTTCCGTTGTAAAAAAAATGCGCAGCTTTTATTAAACCATTATATTTTTGCACTGGAAAGTTGTATACATGGAGTTGGAACACTTCAGATACTTCACTGTTCTAATGTAGCATCAAATTTACTTTTTACTTGATGGAGCAGTCGTATATTTCAGTATTCTAAAAGAAAGTGAACAAATATTTGAACTTCTATATGAAAATTCTATATTTCCAAAAGCTGCCTGCTTTAGAGACTGTTCAACTTGGATGCAATGAATTTTAACTTAATTCTTCTCCTGAACAAAGACATGTGATTTTACTCATGCTGAGGGGTATACTACGTAAAGTAAATCTAAAGGTTCAGTGCGTTCTTTCCTTTGGGACAACAAGCATCACAATTAGTGAGAGAGTTATTTACTGCGGCTTTGCCAGCTACTCCGGCAGCAAGGAATAGATCCTGAGCCTGTGACAAGACTAACAGGTCAGCTCCTGGCTAACATGAGGTTTGTCTGAAGTAAACATGGATGTTCAACCCTGCAAACTATGTGACTGGCGTTAAAGAATCTCCTAGGATAAAATCAATGTGTAGTCCAATTGCATGTGTATATGTCTTACACCTCATTTGCTCAGGCTACAAGTAGCTTATTTATGTGGCTCTCCATATACCTAGGAAATACAGATACACTAATTCTTCACTCCCTAACTTAATGATAATGTATATAGTAAAATACATACCGTATATTCAAAGTGTCTTCAATTTAAGATGTTTTCAATGTATTATCAGCTGCTAAAAATCCTGTTAGCTGTTCAGGTGTTCTGATAAAAATATAGTCTTCAGTACACAGATTTCTGTAAAATCCGCTGGAAATTCTTTGGATGTCTGTCTAATTGTGTGAACATGTTAGGTCATAGCCATGTAATTTCCTTCCAGAATGATCTTCAAGTTTTTTTGGGAGGAGAACAAATGAATTAAGGATTTCTTTGAATTGAAAAATAGAGCCGATATGAACTGTGGGTGTAAAACTGGAGTTGATAGGGAAGTTATGGAATAACACATCAAAGGGGTGTTTTGCTGGATAAAGAAAACAGAAGAATTCTTCTGGAGCAAGCACCTTACCCCAGAGTAGGAGTGATCCAAGGAATGGCTTTCTAGGAGTCTAAAGAAAACACTCCCTATTTCAAAGGTGCCATAATAGTGAGAACTGCTGATTAGGAATGCTTATGCTTTGGGCAAATCCAAAATAGCTTTAGAGTAAGCTGTGAAAACCTGATATGTTAATACCTTGTGAACATAAGCATGCAGCTGAATATGTAACCAGTATGAAAGGAACAATCGTCCCCTTTGCAAATGAATTGTCTTAGTTGCACATTTAAAACATAGGAAGTTGCCAATCAATGTTTAGTCTTAAGTTATGTTTTTGAACTAATTCAAGCTGCTCCCATGTAACATTCATGGCGTATCTTCTGTTGTGCCTTAAATGAATTTTTGCTGTTGATTAAGACTATCTCTGTCCAGCAAAAGGTGGAGTCTTTGCCAGCTAGTGTGAGGGTGTAGGCAATGATGACTAACTCTATTTGTGTTTATGCTCATACTTTCTTTTTCTCAAAGGAGATCTGTCGAACCACTTGGAGAAGTAAATGCTTGCAGTTCCTATACGTACCTCACTAGCTTTACAAGTATCCTTTCAAGCTGTGGGCTGTGGACCTGAAAGGCTTTGTGGTTGATCATGAAGGAGCCCATAAGAAATAAACAAGAAATTAAGCCCACTGATAGGCATGTAGGCGCATGGGTTGCACTTTTAAGCCCCAGTGGAAAAAATGGAAGTGTTCAAATTGCAAGATTGACTCTTTCAGTGTAGTCAAGCTAAAAGAGCTTACCGCTGGCTTCTGACCCAAGTACCCGGTTCATCTTCAAGCAGGATTTACACCCACCATGATCTGTGCTCTTGATGCTCAGCAATACGTTGGCAAAGACGAAGTAATCTACATATGCTGTATAGTTCCCAAAATCACAATAAAGGTGCATATAGTGGTCTCTGAGGCTAGAGTAGGAGGTGGCAAAAAGTTTTTTCACAGCTCTTGATTTCATATTGTCTTGCCAAGAGGCTCAGATACAGCATCACTCTATTTGCTAATGAACTTGCCATAAAAGACTTTTCTACATCACAGTTTTGCAAGATTGCTAATCAGTCTTCTCTCTCTGGTCAGGATGTTGACAATGCCTCTCTGGCACGTCTTGATCTTGAGCGCAAAGTTGAGTCCCTGCAAGAGGAGATTGTTTTCTTGAAGAAGCTTCATGATGAGGTAAGCTGAACAACGAGGTCTGTGATGAGATGCTGGCAGTCTAGCGAGCAAGTAAGCTCTTCACTGGTTCTGGCCCAGGGTTCCCACCTGTGTATGTTCTGTGTGTTGTTGTGTAATAACACTGAGTGTCTGCTTCTCTCTAAGGAAATCCGAGAACTGCAGGCCCAACTCCAGGAACAGCACATCCAAATTGATATGGATGTTTCTAAGCCTGATCTTACTGCTGCCCTGCGTGATGTTCGCCAACAGTATGAAAGCGTTGCTGCTAAGAATCTTCAGGAAGCTGAAGAGTGGTACAAGTCCAAAGTAAGTAAAATCTGTTCAGATGCATCAAGCATTCAAACTAGTTGTACATAACAGCTTTGCTGTAGCACTTGGTGTTTCCTGTGTCTCTCTACTGGACACAAACACAGCCATGGCACAGGGTCGTCTTTAAACTTTTAGTCTTGGAAGGGTACAGCTGAAAACATGACTTTGTGCCATAAGCACAGCATCAGACTTGGAGTCTTTCCTATGCTGCTTGTACCTTGAAGCAGATATTGGATGAAATACTGGAGAAAGGAGTGAATGAATGGGTGAAAAAATGATGAAAAGATAGGAAACATACAGGGTGAGGAAACAAGTATGAAAGGTTTAACTATGCATTCCAATTTAACAATTAAAAATAGGCATTTTAAGAGTAACGCTAACATTTAAATGTTTTGGGTGTTATGACTTGTAATGGCTTCAGTTGCCCTCAAATGCTGTGCCCAAAAAAAAGCCTGTTGTACCATTTCTGTTGAAGTGTTACGCTAACCAAACTGGGGATTTCCACAGTTTGCAGATCTCTCCGAAGCTGCTAATAGAAACAACGATGCCCTGCGCCAGGCCAAACAAGAAGCTAATGAATATCGCAGACAGATTCAGTCTCTCACCTGTGAAGTTGATGCCCTTAAGGGAAGCGTAAGTAGAAGACAGCAGTTGTTGGGACATTCTTCCCTTTGCAGCTTTAAGCGCCGCACTGCAGTTCAATTGTTTAGATATAGGTGTGACTGCAGCTGATCTCCCATGCAATACAGCAGCATATCAGTACTTTTTGAAAAGGATGCTATGGGCTCAATTTGCTTGCATGCACTACAGTGCACTGGTTAGATTGATATGCTGAACTAGTGTTACTCAAGGTATAAACAATGAGTTCATTCCCTTGCTATAATATTCAGTGTTTATGTAACGCTTTCTGGAAGTGTTTATGGCTTGTCTGTCAGGTACAGCTGGAGCTATAAGAAAAGCTGGAGGAGCAGTGGAAAGGCAGTGCAAATCTTGCTGTTGCTAGAACCTGACTGCCTTAAAAGCTGGCTTGAAATGGATTTAACAGTGTATAGTACACCTGAAATCCCCTCACTGAGGACTGCCTGTCTGCTGACTTGTACTGCATGTGTTGGACTTGCTGTAAGAGATTGCTTTGCCACCTGGTAAAACAAATACATGGCACACCTCAGATCAAGTAGCAGAATGATGCACCTTAACTTTGCAAGGGGAGGATAAGAGATGACAAATTTGGGACATGTCTGGGTGCTTTCAGAAAGGATGCTAATGTAACTCAACTTCCCTTTTTTAAAAATTTGAAGGGCTTTGAGGGTGGGGAAGAGTGCCTGAACTGCAGTAGTGCTTGACTTCATTACTGTCTTCCAGAATGAATCCCTGGAGCGCCAGATGCGTGAAATGGAGGAGAATTTTGCTGTTGAAGCTGCTAACTACCAAGACACTATTGGCCGTCTGCAGGATGAGATTCAGAACATGAAGGAAGAAATGGCTCGCCATCTCCGCGAGTACCAAGACCTGCTGAATGTAAAGATGGCTCTTGATATTGAGATTGCCACCTACAGAAAACTGCTGGAGGGTGAAGAGAGCAGGTAAAAATCACACGCAGACACTTTTCTAAACAGCAATTACTAGAAGACACTCTGTACCCATGTCTGACTTTATCCATTTCTTTTTTCCTTCAGGATTAACATGCCTATTCCAACCTTTGCTTCTTTGAACCTGAGAGGTAAGCTGTTTCTGTTCCTTCAGTTTAGACAGCTGTTCTATCATTAGCAAAAAGGTTCTGGGTAGTTCCTTTTACTCTAGTATTTGAGCTTGTATAAATGCAGTTGCATGTGAATGTTTTTCTTAGATATAACTACAATATTTGCAATTACTTAACCTTGGATGGGAGGAGCTACTTTGTTCCTGGGCACAGATATTTTTAAATATGAGTACATAGTGAGTGATTGGTTTATATGCCTGCTGAAGGTGCTTTAAGGGGAATAGGGAGAAAATGGAGGAGATTAGCTTATCATTCAGAGAGGGATACTTCTTCAAATACTAAATTGGGATTCTGAAAGTAGACACTAAAACCTGTTACACCTCATTTCTTTGAGGAGGCACTTCATCTAGACTATTGGTAATAATACATTTTCTTCTGCAGAAACCAACATTGAGTCTCAGCCAATGGTTGACACTCACTCAAAGAGGACACTTCTAATTAAGACTGTTGAAACTAGAGACGGACAGGTTGGTGGTAACTTTGATTTTTATTTCTATCATCACAGCTGGTTACCTTAAAATACTTCAAGTTTGTCTACCGGTCAGTGCAGCCTGTATATGGTAGTAAGTATTGAGTACAACAGCATCTGGCAGTCCAAGCTGCATGGCTGAACATACAGATGTAGCAAACAGGCTTCTGTGGAAATGATCACAAAATTCATCTGATAATAAAACCTTCAGTGGCTGACAGTTAACTGTGTAGTGAGTATTTAAGTTCAGCCGAGTTAAGTTCTCAAAAGATATCTTGCATCACCTGAGAAAAACATGTGGCAGTAAACAGATGTACTTGTTCAGGACAAGATACTGTTTTCAGACTAAGTCAACAAAGCTTAAATGTTTTCTGCACACCTTTAGCCAACTAGAACTTCTAATTTATAAGTGAGAGTTGATACCCGCTTGTTCACATTTCTGTGGTATTGGATGTTCCAATTCTAATTGGAAAAAACAATAATCTAAAAAACAATCTTACTACTAAAACTTAATGCAAATGTCTGTTTTTCAACAGGTTATTAATGAAACTTCCCAGCATCATGATGACTTGGAGTAAAGCTGAAGTGAAGATGCCTACTTCTTAATGCAGGAGAAATTCTTACCAGCAAGATTTAAAAAGTCCATGTCTTACAGGAAGAAACAGCTTTCAAGTGCCTTTCTGCAGTTTTTCCATGAGCGCAAGATTATTATGCTAGGAAATAGGTTCTTAGATCTTGCAAATTGACTCTCCCTGAAGGATTAGAGTTTACAATGGAGTCTAGTTTACAAATAGCAATATCTTGTGCTGCAATACTGTTTTTAAGTATCTGAATTCAATAAAACTGCTTTTTCCAGCACAGTATGAGTAACCTGTCGCTATTTCAATAAATCTTTGGAAAATGGCCCTTGATGTGTTCTAATTTGTTAACTTCATGACTTTCTGGAAAGCCATAACAACATAATGCTGGAATTACTATACAGTTGACATCTCCAGTACTGGTTGTGTGGAATGCTGTTTTTTTCAGTTTAACTAGATAAACTGTCTTACTCATTTACTGCTTAGGTTTTGGAACCAACTAAAATGGACTATAACTGGCAGATGCATAATGTATTATGATATTTCTTATCACTTGAATAAAATATGATACTTCAAGCTAATAAAATTTAATCTTGCTTCCATATACTAGTTGACAGAGTTCCTAAAAGCTAAGAATACCCACAATACCTTAAAACTTGGTGCTATAAAACATAGTAGTTAAGTAGCTGTGAAATAGTTCATGCGAGCCCTTATCTGAGACAGCACCTTTGCAGAGTTAACAGCTGACTTGATGCATTGACTTCATTTTCCAGGAAAGACTAGTTCCCAAAGGCTTGTGTCTATTACAGAAAGTAAAATGAAGGCTTCAGATGGAGTGGGGGTTAGGAGAGGTATTTAAAGGGAAAGCAGAGGAAAAATAACTTGCCCTAGTGGTGACCTGATTCTAACAGTTAAACCCCTTTAAATAAAGGAGAGCCACCGTGCTTGGTGTTCTCTGCTGAATGTCAGCTGAAGTGCAGCAGAAGGGGGAAGAGAAAACTCCCATCTGGCCTGCCATAGTCTTCTGGGAGGCAGAAGTGAAAGGTTGAAGTCCTCTGTGAACACCTACTAGAGAAAATTTTTTTCTGCAGAGTAAGATGCTTCTCACATTAAAACATAGTCAAAACCTCAGCACAGCTCTTGGCCCACAGAAGTAGCTACTCTGTTCTGCATCACTCCTCCTGTAAACCCTGCTTCCTGTAAGCTTTCACTCAGATACAACTTTTGTGGAATGAGTAAACAGGAACTGGAGTTGTTCAGTAAGTGTGAACTGCATCCAGCGCTCTTTCAAGGTAGTGGTAGTAGTTTCATGTACACTCTCACAAGCCTTGGGAACTGCTCTGTAAGAAAAACGTACCGTTTTTCTTATAGATAACTTACTGTTATCCCTATCTGATAGGGATGAACAAAAATTTCTGTCTTCACCCCTGTCGATTCTTCCCTTTGCTCCAGTGCGTGACTAACGCGCTGCAGTGCAGGCACTGGAGGGAGGGGGCGGTAGGAGCCCGCTTTTGTCATCCCGTTGTCTGCAGCACCGGGTGAGGAGATGCGCAGCCAGGATGCTAAAGAGGGAGGGAGGCAGTGCCTGGGGTGTGCCGAAACCCTCGACAGCTCCCACACACAGGCATCCCGCAACCTGGAGGTAGGGGCCAAGGTGTGATTGCAGTTTACATCTTTGAACCTCCCAGGGAGAAGTGCTGAAGCAGCAGAAAAGCACCTAATTTTTCAAACAAGGTGTGGCAATGCTGCTGCTACCCTGGTTTTCTCTAGTAAGTATTCACAGAGGACTTCAACCTCTCGCTCCCACCTCCCGGCAGGCCAGAGGGGAGTTTCTCTTCCCCATTACACTGCACTTGGGCTGATGTTCAGCAAAGCATACAGATCCGTTAGGCTGGGATACGTGCCTGTCCAGCTTGGTGTTTTAGGTGCTCACCTGAGAGAAAAGTCCTGCAGCTGGTCCTGCGTTTGTTCTGGCGATTCTTCCACGCAAAAGGGCCAGAAGCAACCCTGAGGAGAGTGCCTGGACCCAAGCCTCAGCCACTGCTTGCTGCAAAGCAGAACAGAGTCCCCGTGGTCTACAGTGTGGTGAGTAGGATAGCCTCATTAAAAAGTGAAAGAGTGAAGCCAGTCTCTTTCATGCTGTGGAGGTTACAGGCACCAGGTTTTCTACTACCTGTCAACATCCAGAATGATAAAAAAAAGCACAAATGAGCTTGCATGGGAGATGCTTTCTGTGATAGCTCTGGGCATGTGCAATAGCTAATTTTGAACACAATAGACACAAGTGTCTACAGCCTTTCAGAATAAGAATGGGATAAGGTGCTGATGTCCTGCCTGTTGCAGACTTCTGAAGTCTTCTGGATCCAGACACTGAAAAGTCAGAAATGCTTGGTGTCATTTCTTGCAGCTGAAGCAGTGTGGGAGCACTGGACAGTGGCATCTGGCAGTGTGTGGGCAGGGAGAGCCAGCTCTGCCAGGGGACAGTAGGGACCATGATGGCTCTGGGCAGAGACACATGGCACAGGAGGTCTGAAATGCATTTTTACTGCTGGAGGTTACCTGCATTGTGATAATCTTTCAGATGTCCGTTCTCCCTCTGCTGGCAGCTACCTGGCTTGTTGCTTTCTCTCGCCTTTGATTGCTTCACTGAGTAGATGAAAGAAGTGACTGTAGCAAGCACTGACAGTGCAGCAAAGGAGTTATTCCTGGCTCTTTTGTGTTTGGGGTTACTCAGAGCAGAGCAAAGCATGTGGCAGAGCTTTCAACCCTGGGAATAAATAGAAAAATAAATAAAAATAAATAAAAATGAAACCTAGTTGCCAAGGGGATAGGAAGATTGCAGGAAACCTCCAAAGCCTGCTCTCTGTGTGAGTGTGAGAGTACCCTCATGGTTGAAAAGAGAGCGGATGGTGACTGTGTAAACTTCTCAGTGTTTGATCTAAGCACACCAGGCTTATGCTCATTTATAATCACCAAAAGCTGCTTAGTGCTGAGCCAGCAGCTGACCTCAGAACTGTATTTCACATCCTAATAACTGCAGCTGGCAGCTGTACCGAGCTGGGCAGCCCTCAACGGCAGCTGGGCACTTGTCCTACCCTCCGACGAGCACCGTGAAGCTGTTCCCGTGAGCTGAGCAGCAGCACTCCAAGGCTGAATTGCCTCGCTTGCTGAGTGACTGGTGCCCATGGCAGTCACCAGGTCCTTGTATGGTGAGTAAGAGAGGTTACTACTACAGGCAACACTGCTTTTTTTTGTAAATGTTGATTTCTAACAAGACCTTCTGACACTGGGTCTGTTCCAGGTAACCCAGGCAGAACTGATTTTGCCTAAGTGCTTTTGCCGCATTGTGAAATCTCTCACATGCTTACTATCTCCAAATGTGTAAGCTGTACTCACAGTAAATAAGATTAATCATCCAGATAATTAAGGGTCCTCATATTTAGTTTATTTTGCTTCATATAGCCAGAAGCTTGCTTTCCTTTCCTTTTTTTTTCTTTTAATAACCCTGCAAAATATGGAAACTGTTAGCAGAGACTCCATATTCCAAGCCCCTGGGAACACGTAACTAATGCATTTCTTCTGCCATTCAGTTTGTCTGCTTTAGTATACAGCAAATACACTTTTCCCTCCCTCCCTCCTCTTCCTCCCTTCCTTCCTCCCTTCCTTCCTTCCTTCCTCTCCTTTCTCTTTCTTTCTCTTTTCTCTTTTCTCTTTTCTCTTTTCTCTTTTCTCTTTTCTCTTTTCTCTTTTCTCTTTCCCTTCCCTGCCCTTCCCTGCCCTTTCCCCTTCCCCTTCCCCTTTTTTCCCTTTCCCTTTTTTCCGTTGCCCTTTTTTCCCTTTCCTTTTTTCCCTTTTCCTTCCTTCTCTCTCTCTCTCGGTAATATTTCAGTACATAGCATACTTTTTGCCTCACAAAGAGTGCTCATAGTCCTGGCCCAACCAAAGGCTCGTGCCTTCTCTCTTCCCCTCCTTGTGACAGCTCTTTTCAGCTGCAAATGACCCTGGTGCTTTCACTGCTGGCTACTGTGCTCAGTGGGAACATCTGTATTTTTTTAAATGCATGGAAGAAAAAGCTAAGGGAAAGAGCTGCAAGACTGCTCTGAGGTCCTGAAAGCTTGGTTTAAATGTGAGGTTTCAAGAACTCGGGACTCTTTGGATGAAGCCTGATGGCAGTATAGTGGAAAGCTGTCCCACAGCAGTGATGGTAGGTTGGTGGCATCGCTGTGATGGTAGGTTGGTGGCATCACTGTGCCTCAGGCTGCGGGGTGCTACCCACGGCACCAAGCTGCCCCACAGACTGGCAGGTGTCTGGGTGCCTCATGCAAAGCCGTGAAAGCACCCAAGGAACCAAGACCTTCAGAAAAGTGCTTATAGGAAACTGCTCATCCTAACCCCCAAAATGGGGTCTGGGCCAGATCTCACCACACCAGGCAGGGTGCCTGGTGCTGCCTGTGATTAGAGCACTTATGGGCTCACGCTCAAAGTCCTATTTGCAGGTGCAGAATCCCACATGTAAGTGGGTTACTGGTCACTTTGGGACTGGTATGTTCTCCCACTAGTCAATTAAAACATATCCCGTAGACTCTCAATCACCCTCAGGCACCCTCGGAGCATGGAGAAACTTGTGGCTGACGTCCCTGTCACAGGGCTCTTGGTGACAGGGCAGTCACCAAGGCCCCATGCTGTGTGGAGATCACATCCTGCTGGGGCACACCTGGCACTGGGAGGCTCCTGCTCCCAGCCAGGGCTTGCTTACGCCAGCTGGCAGAAGGGGAGGTGCCGGGGGGATATAAATTCCCACATTTGGAGGGGTTGAGTAGCTGAGTGGCTGGATAGAGAATCTCTCTGGTGCCCTAACAACAGGTAAGTATCGGCAATTTTAATTGCAAATCCTTCCACAGGGGAAGGGAAGGGAAGCCTGGATATTACTGAAAATTTTAAAGTCATTTGCATACAATAAACTGCTCAAACAGACATTTGCTTGAGTGCAGTCACGCATGCAGAATTAGGAAGTGCCAAAAATAAAATTACATCTTCAATCTTCATTTGGTCCCTTCGTGCTGATGCATAATGCTACAGATTTCAGCTGCAAATTCATGGACCTTGTCTCATTCAGTGCACATACCTGACAGCACTTCAGGAACCACCACTCACTGCTAGAGCATTTTCAGACCTCCTGCGTGTGTGTTCCTCCACTTTATTTCTCCGTTTTAAAGAGTCTGACTTTTTAATTTCCTCTAGGGTACCTTCTGCTGTTCTTCATGGTTCTTCACAACACGCCTGCGAGAGGTGGGGTATTATCCGCCCTGTTTCATACAAGGGGACACAGAGCACAGCAGTCAAGCTCAGAAGTGGAAGTCAGCCTCGGGGGTCTGGTGTGAGGTCGGTTAGCACTGTATACTTTTAAGGCACTTACTGATTTCAGGTCCAGGTACTTTCCCAGTCTGGATCTCAGATCAAGTTCCCACAAAATTAAGCTCAGACATTCATGAGTACCAATGCAAAGCATGGTTCAAGTGAAATTCCCAGCCTCAGCCAGGAAAGCTATAGCACAAGTAGGAACAAAATCCATTTCCCCAGCATGGTGTAGATCTCCCTTAACTGTGGGCCCCTCTCTCTCTACAGCATATCGCATCCCTCATTCCATATTTCCCTTCTTCTGCAGTAAGGGCAGCAATGCTCCTGCTAACAGGCCCCTTCACAACCCAGTCCAAGGTCATTCCCAGGCCCATGAACTGCCCAGAGGTAAATGCTGCTCACGGGCTTCAGCCTGCAGCAACCAAACACATTGCTTCAGAAAAGAGCAAGCCCGCAGCAGCCAAATCTCTGCACGCTGGCGTGTAATAGTTTCCATACAAACTCCTCAGGCTGACTTTTTCGGCCCGTTTCTTTTTCAGAGACGTATTGCAGCTGTCTCCCTGTGGTGGGTTACATGAACTGCAAGGCGAAGACAGCCTGAATGGAGCATTTCTCCTCTCTGGAGGATCCTTGACTGCAGTGTACCATCCAGGATGGTATGGCCGCAAAGGGAAGACACACAGCTTTCTCTGAGTATTGCTCTGCAGTTATTCTCTGCTACTGGCTGTGGTTCTGAAGTCCAGGAAGATGTCCCAGATTTGGTGGGCACCAAACAAAATCATGTTCAGGATGGAGAATGGTGGTTGGTTGAACCTGGCCTGCAGCCACTCATACAGCCGCTTGATCACCCCCGTTAGCCCCCCAGTGGGAAAGGGGGAGAAAACAAGAAAAACAAAAGTGAGAAAATTTGTGGGTCGAGATAAAGACAGCTTAACAGGTGAAGAAAAGGTGGGGGGGAACCTCAAGAAAAACAAAGGCAATCACACACCACCCCCACAGGCAGATGGATGCCCAGCTGGTCTCCAAACAATGGCCACCTTGGAAGCCAAAACCCTTCTTCTTCCTTTACCTCAGTCTTTAGTGCTGATGATTGAGCTGATTGAGCATGATGTTTGTTATATGGTATGGAATATCCCTTTGGCCAATTCAGGTCAGCTGTCCCAACTGTGTCCCCTCCCAACGCCTTTCCCACCCCCAGCATACTCACGGAGAGGGCAGAGTGGGAAACAAAGAGAAAGCCTTGATGCTGTGCAACCACTGTTCAGCAACAGCCAAAATATCAGCGTGTCACCAACGCTGCTTTAGCCACTAATCCAAAACACAACACCACAGGGGCTGCTATGGAGAAAGTTAACTCCATCCCAGCCAGACCCAGTACGAGAACGTAGCAGGAATTCAGATGGGTGCGTGTGCCTCTGTACCTGGCAGCTGGGTGAAGGCAACATATGAACAGCTATACTGGGTGACACCAGCGATCCACTCAGTCTCCTACAGTGCTTGCTGAGGAGAAGGGCATAAGAAGCAGGACTCCAGTCCCTGGAATAGCCTTCATTTTCCAGCAAACAGAAATTCAGGGACTTTTTGAGCCAGTGGCTTTATCTAGATCATCGATGAACTTGTCTGATCTGATTCGAATCCTTTGATATTTTTGGCCTCTGTTAGCCTGTATTTCATCATTTGACAGTGTACCAGGGAAAAACACTTTCTTTTGATTATTTTATCCTCATTGTCTGATCATTTTGTTGACTTTCCAGTAGTTCTTGTGTTATGAAACAGTAAATAATCATTCTGCATTCGACCCCTCCATGCCACTCCTCATTTGACAGACTTCTCTCGTAGCTCCCCTCCAGTGACTCTGCATGTTTCTAACATTTATACTGTCTTCTCATCTAGAAGCCATCCTGTAGCCCTAAGAATTCTTATCACTCTTCTCCTCATTTTAGTTCTGCCGTAATCTACGTAAAACAAAGTGACTAGGTGTATTGGGTTTGCATGGCAAGGTTTTGGTAGCGGGGGCAGGCTACAGGGGTGGCTTCTATGAGAAACTGCTAGAAGCTTCCCCTATGTCCGATAGAGCCAATGGCAGCCGGCTCCAAGACAGACCTGCCGCTGGCCAAGGCTGAGCTCATCAGTGATGGTGGTAACGCCTCTGGGATAACATATTTAAGAAGAGGAAAAAAAAACCCAAAAAACAAAAAAACCCCACTTGTGCAACACCAGCAGCAGTGAGAAGAGAGGAGTGAGAATATGTGAGAGAAACAACTCTGCAGACACCGAGGTCAGTGAAGAAGGAGGAGGAGGAGGAGGTGCTCCAGGTGCCAGAGCAGAGATTCCCCTGCAGCGCCTGGTGAAGACCATGGTGAGGCAGCCTGTCCCCCTGCAGCCCATGGAGGTCCGTGGTGGAGCAGATATCCACCTGCAGCCCATGTAGGATCCCACGCCGGAGCAGGTGGATGTGCCTGAAGGAGGCTGTGACCCTGTGGGAACCCTGTGCTGGAGCAGGCTCCTGGCAGGACCTGTGGACCCACGGAGAGAGGAGCCCATGCTGGAGCAGGTTTGCTGGCAGGACTTGTGACCCCGCGGGGGACCCACGCTGGAGTAGTCTGTTCCTGAAGGACTGCACCCCATGGAAGGCACCCATGCTGGAGCAGTTCGTGAAGAACTGCAGCCCATGGGAAGGACCCATGTTAGAGAAGCTTGTGGAGGACTGTCTCCTGTGGGAGGGACCCCATGCTGGAGCAGGGGAAGAGTGTGAGGAGTCCTCCCCCTGAGGAGGAAGGAGCGGCAGAGACAAGGTGTGATGAACTGACCACAACCCCCATTCCCCGTCCCCCTGAGCTGCTGGGGGGAGGAGGTGGAGAACTTTGGAGTGAAGCTGAGCCCGGGAAGAAGGGAGGGGTGAGGGGAAGGTGTTTTAAGATTTAGTTTTTATTTCTCATTACCCTACTCTGATTTTATTGGTAATAAATTAATTTTCCCCAAGTGGAGTCTGTTTTGCCCATGATGGTAATTGATAACCGATCTCCCTGTCCTTACCTCGACCCATGAGCTTTTTGTTATATTTTCTCTCCCCTGTCCTGCTGAGGAGGGGAGTGATAGGCTTTGGTGGGCACCTGGTGTCCAGTCAGGGCCAACCCACCACACTAAGACAACCAGCAGTCTTGAAGACATGTGCATTGGAGCAACACAGAGTGACATAATGGGAACTCCTGTTTTGTACTCAGTTACCTTCAAAGTGAGTAAAAATATCCCATCTACTTTTTTGATCACTGCTCAGTACTGGGCTGACATTTTCAGAAAGTTATCCACAGTGACTCAAAGATCTATTTCCTAAGGACTAATAGCTACGAGTTATTTTTTCCCCCTACTTTGCCGTCATTGACATTAAATTTTCATCCACTGTTTGATTGCCCAGTCATCCAGGACTGTGATATCCTCCTGCAACTTTCAGCTCAGCATTAATACCGACTGCCCTTAATCATTTTGTACCAACTGAAAACTTTTGTCAATCTACGAGTCATTCTTTGCTAGCTCACTGAGAAATATATTGAATGGTAAAGTCCAGTGTGCAAATACTTATGGGAGCCCAGCGACAGCTTCCTTCCACAGTGAAGGCCCTCCATTATTTCTGTCATTTCCTACTTTCTAGCTTAAAATAGGGAGAACCTTCCCTTTGTATTGCTTAGGAATCTGCAGTGATCATCTTGCAAAAGCTTCTGACAAAATCTTCCATCTGCATCACCCTCAGCTGCAAAGCTTGTAAAATCCTATAGATATTTCCACCAGATTCATGAAGCATGACTTCCTCAGGAAAAAAGTGCTTGTGGAATCCTACCCAGCACAGCTGCTTTTACAGTTCCTCCTGATTTTGCCAGGTAAAAATGTTAGATTTATTGCTCTATAGATTTCAGCGTCACCCCGGAGCATTTTTTAGAGTCTGAAGTTATACTGGCCATTGACTATTTCTCTGACACCAGATGCATTGCAACTAGCAAATTAGCAATTTCATGCTGAGTTACCCCAGACCCATTTGATGGTTGCCATCCTGCCTTCTTCTTACCTGTCAATGTATTGATTTGTTTCAAAACCTCTTCAGTTTGAGACTGTTCTTCATCTGTCACGGGGGCTCCTTCACCTTGTTCTTAATGAGCTGTATTCATGAAAGTTTTTCCCTTTCCAAAGAAAGCCTTATCTTTGCTGGGTAATACTTCTACCTCTTGACTGTCTCACTTGAAGCTGCACTGAATTTCTGGCAGACATGGTTTGGATGTGTTTGAAAGTGTTTTTTATTAGCAACTTGCCTCTCGAACTGGTATTTGATACATCTCACTGGAGATCTACTTTTCATTTGCCAGAATTGCCTGGTTTTCTCATTTGGACATGATTCCTGTCAAGTTCTAGTAGTTCCCTTCACTGTCCTTTTTAACTGGGCTGGGTTTTTGTGGGTTTTTTTCTTTTTCTTTCTAAGAGGCTTTTCAGCAAGTTAGTAGGCACTTCTCAGTTTAATATGGTATCTCAAAAAGTCTCTTCGTGGCTTACCGGCATTTTCAAGCTTTTAGCTTCTACTTTTTTAATTTTTTTTTTTAAATTGGTGCTCGCATTTGAAGAAAGCTCCATTTTGAAGTTCAGCTTGATTGAAATGGACTTCCAGGTCATTTTTCCTTCCTGGCTCGATTTTGAATTTCGGTACGTGCAACTGTTACATCCTCTTCACCGCTAACCTCTCCGCTTTCCACACAGGCTGTAAATTGCTTGTCTCTCTCTCTGTCCTTTGCAAGATATGTTCTTAGCATTTCTCTCCTTTAACCCATAAGTATCTAGCCACCTTTTCCTTTAGGTAGTGCAGCTTCTATGTACCTAATGGAACTTGGAGCAATTGCTTTGAACTTCATGGCATCTATTTCAGACGTGAAAAAGACCTTTCAGATGAAAGCCTGTCAATTTTTTCCTCCCAACTTTATTAGATAGACTAAGAAAACACAGGGCCTCTATCCACAAACCTTGACTTACACCGTCATCAAATGAACGGGCACTGCAGGTGGTCCCCGCACGGGCTGGCAGGGCAGGGCCTCACCACCCAGGGCTCATCCCACCTCCCCCAGCGAGGCAGCAGGGCAGGCTGTGTGGGAGGATGGCTGGGGCAGCCCCAGCCTGGGGCATCAGGCATCTCCACAGAGGATGAGGTGCCTGATGTAGAGGGTGTCTGCTCTAACCTGCTTGATCAGGTTAGAAATGGCCTCAAGTTGCACCAGGGGAGGTTTAGACTGGATATTAGGAAATTTTTCTTCACTGAAAGGGTTATCAAGCATTGGAACAGGCTGCCCAGGGAAGTGGTTGAGTCGCCATCCCTGGAGGTATTTAAAAGACGTTTGGATGAGGTGCTTAGGGACATGGTGTAGTGGTGGTCTTGGTAGTGTTAGGTTTATGGTTGGACTCGATGATCTTAAAGGTCTTTTCCAACCTATATGATCCTGTGATTCTGTGATCAGGAAGAACAAGTAGATGAGGCCTTCTACAGACAGCTAGAAGTAGCCTCATGTTCCCTGGCCCTGGTCCTCATGGCAGACTTTAACCACACTGATATCTGCTGGAGGGAGAACACAGCAGGGCATCAGCAGCCTTGGCGGTTTCTGGAGAGCACTGATGACAACTCCCCAACCCAAGGAGCCAGCAAGGAGAGGTGCTGTGTTGGACCTCACACTTACAAACAAGGAAAGGCTCATTGGGGATGTGAAAGTCAAAGGCTGCCTTGGCTGCAGTGACCAAGAGATGGTAGAGTTCAGGATCCTGAGAGGAAGGATCAGGGCAAAAAGCAAGATCACAGCCCTGGGTTTTAGGACAGCAGACTTTGGCCTCTTCAGGGATCCGCTTGAAAGAGTCCCATGGGATAGGACACTAAAGGGAAGAGGGGTCCAAGAAAGCTGGTTGATATTCAATGATCACCTTCTCTATGCTCAAGAACAGTCCATCCCAAAGAACAGGACGTCAAGCAAAAATGCCAGGAGGCCTGTGTAGATTAACAAGAAGTTCCTGGCAAAATCAGACATAAAAATGATGTATACAGAAAGTGGAGTCAGGGTAAGGTAACCTGTGAGAAATACAGAGACACCATCTGAGCACACAGACATGGTTAGGAAAGCCAAAGCCACCCTGAGTTGAGCCTGGCAAGGGATGTCAACAGCAACAAGGAAGGCTTCCATAAATACATAAGGGGCAAAAGAAGACTGGGGAAAAGGTGAGCCTGCTGCTGAATGGGGCAGGGGTCCTGGTGACACAGGACATGGACAAGGCTGAGGTATTGAATATCTTCTTCACCTCGGTCTTTGCTAGCAAGCAAAGCAAGCTTCGGGAATCCCCAGAGACCAGGGGGAAAGGTTGAAGCAAGGAAGATGTACCCTTGGTGGAAGAGGATCAGGTCAGAGAGGAATACTTAAGTAAACTGGACATACATCAGAGAATACTTAAGCAAACTGGACATACGCAAGGCCCTGGGCTCTGGTGGGATGCATCCATGAGTGCTGAGGGAGATAGCTGATGTCATTGTGAGGCCACTCTCAATTATTCTTGAATGATCACGGTGACTGGGATAGGTGCCTGAAGACTGAAGGAAAGCAAATGTCACTCCTGTCTTCAAGAAAAGCAAGAAGGAGGATCCAGGGAACTACAGGCTGTGTCTGACACCAGTTTCCCTCACTGGGCCTGATCTTGACCCCCACCTTGGGGCTGATATCTTGGCCTGGCCTCAGCCCGGCCCCAGCACAGAATCACAGAGTGACTGAGGTTGGCAGGGACCTCTGGAGGTCATATGATCCAACCCCCCTGGTCAAGCAGGGCCACCTAGAGCCAGTTGCCCCAAACCATGTCCAGATGGCTTTTGAATATCTCCAAGGATCAAGGACTCCACAACCTCCCTGGGCAACCTGTGTAAGTGCTCAGTCATCCTCCCAGTGAAAAAGTGTTTCCCGATGTTCAGAGGGAACCTCCTGTGTTTCTGCTTGTGTCTATTGCCTCTGGTCCTGTCACTGGGCACCACTGAGAAGAGCCTGGCTCTGTCTTCTTTGCACTTTTCAGGTATTTATATACATGGATAAGACCCCTTGAGCCTTCTCTTCTCCAGGCTGAGCAGTCCCAGCTCTTTCAGCCTTTTCTCATATGTGAGACGCTCCAGATCCTTAATCACCTTCATGGCCCTTTGCTGGACTTTCTCCAGTACATCCAGGTCTTTCTTGTGCTGGGGAGTCCGGAACTGGACACAGAACTCCAGGTGTGGCCTCACCAGTGCTGAGCAGCGGGGAAGGATTGCCAGAAGAGCTGCCTGCAGTCCATGCACTGTTACACCAGCGGTGGTGGGGCCACGGAGGGCAGCACCTGCTGGGGATGGGAGGGAGGTGTATGGGCATAATGTGAAGGGGCCTTATATTAATGTCTCACTGTAGGACCTCAAATATTTTATTTGGGATTTGTTAAAGCCACCATTCCTTGTTACCTTTGTTGTGTTTATGTTCTTTTTTTTTTTTTTGTCCTGTCTTTTTCATTTTTCAAATGAGCAAATATACGCATATTGTTGAAGTTGTGTGCTGTCGTTCTTGCTTCTCACTCGATTTCTGGGGCCCTTGGCACTTCCTTCAACCCCTCAACTTCCCTTTTCTCCCCCACAGCGGCCTAAAGTTCTGTGTAAAGGCAAGCAGACCCCTTTCTTGCAGAAGGGCCCAACACTAAAGTTTGTGGGGATACTGCAGAAGGTCCTGCCCTGTTCTTCGCTCCTGAGACAAGAGCTCCCCTGAGGCTTCAGATGAGCAGAGGAAGCACCAGAGGAGCAGAGCCTCCCTCCTGCTGTCCCTTGGCTGCCTGGCACTCAGCTCATCAAGGGCATGTGGGAACCGGCTTCATGCGAGTAAAGACTGAGACCCTCCTTTACACCTTCACTGGTCAGTACTTCCAGCGCCAGGAGACCACTGGCTATAATGCAGATGGGTATCCTGATGCCACACATGACTGCATCATACTAAGCCAGTGTAACCTAGCCAGGGTCCAAAGATGGCCTCCCTGCTTGACAAGCCCCTGAAGGATTGGGCAGAGATTGCTCGGCTGACTGTGTAGTCACAAGCCCTGCATACACCATAGGAAGATCCCATTTGTAGTCCCCTCACAGGTGGGTCTCTGCAGGAGGTTGCATTGCTTTGGAGGGACCAGTGAGGTGGACCATAGGGAGATGGTGAGTTTGGAGCCTAGGCTGGCACAGCTCAGCTCCCGATGCTGCTGCCCTCCCAGGCGGTGGGAGTGAGGTGTGTTGTGCTCAGCAGAGCCCAGAGGCACTATGTGGTAATTCAGTCTGCATCACTTCACCCAGGAACTGCAGGGCTCTCCTTAGCTCCTCCAAAAACATCGCAGACAGAACAGTAGTCAAGAGTAACATGGTAGCTTCAGAATATGCACTAAATGCAGTGTAAAATGAGCACATAAGGCTTCATCCGGAGAGAAAAAGAGGTGTAAGAGCAGAAGGGAAACATTTACAGGGCTACTAATAGAAAAAATCTTACTTTAATTCCTAGACTGAACACAAAGAACCCACTACATTAGATATTTTGCTCTTGCAGAATATTAGCAGTTGAGGCATGAAGTCAGTCTTCAAAGGGAGGCGAGTAAGGTAAGCACTAACCCATGAAAAGCCAGCATAACGCAGCATACCAAAAGGAAGACCTCACTAGGTCTCTCATTAGGAGAGCCTCACTAATGAATCATAAGGAAATTGATCACGGAAGTATATGACTGTGATACTGTGATAAGTCTGAGAAAGTCCCCAAAAGCAGATCACATAGTCCACCATGTGCTGGGGATTTATCACCATGGGCTACAGACAACCAAAACCAACAGCAGGGTCTGAATGTGGGAATTCCTTCAGCTTCTGTGCACCCACCAGCCTGAAAAAGCTTCCTGGTTTAAAACATGCTAGACTTTTTGTGTCCTTCCCTTGCTCATGATGGTTCTTGCGCTGCTGCAGCTTCCAGGCTGGCTGGTATTTCCAAGCAAAACAACAGGCATCACAGCCTTCTCACAATAGACCAGAGTCCCTTATATTCCATATCATCGGCCTCCAGTTGGAGAGTTGCACTTTACTACTTTGCACTTTGAGATATGTTGACATTAAGGTAAGGTATTATGTGAATGAAAGCCTACATGAATAAATTCTGCAGGGTTTATTTGCCTGTGGTCTGAATGGAGCCTGCTGGAGCTGTTAGGAGGGTGAGCAGGAGACAGCAGCAATCTGAGCAGAGGTGGTAGAAGTGCCACAGGACCCAGAAAAGACAGGTTGGTATAGGCTTGGTTATAAAAGGTGTGGAAAACCACTATTTTATGCATGAGACAAAGCAAACTACTGGGCTGGCCTTCTACCTTTGTTCAATCTCCTTTCCATGTACACATAGCAATTTCAAATAGAGGTTTTGCTTTTCATCTCTCAAATATTATTTCTGTTCATCCAAGCAGCCCTTCCCAAATGCATCGTATATCACTGGGGACCTGCTCCACACTCCAAATGTTTTTTTCATGTAATAAATACTTGACATTTAGAAAAATCGCTTCTAAATTTACACAGGGCAGAGCTCACAGTTTGAGATTACCCTCTAAACACCCTGAAGTGCAGGCGCATAAATAAATATCTTTGCAAATAGATTCTCATTTATTAGTTTTGCAAGTGTATTTTCACTTCTTGGAGATGGGTGATTACTGCAGAAGGAAAGAAACAGCTCTGGTTTAAATTAAATAGTAAGAAAGTGCAGGAGAAAGGCTGATCAAAAATGTTAAATTCTCTCCTTATTCTTTTGATTTGTTTTCTCTCTTTGTAATTTAAGTTTCATAATAATGGTACCATACATCTAAACTGTTCAGTTGTGCTTTATGTCATGGCCAACCAAGCACAGATCAAGCTGTGAAACAGCAGCAAGAGAGAAACTGCGGTTTTTAGAGAGAGGAGAAACTGTCTGTCTGCAGTTCATGCATGGTCTCTACCACACAGAACATAAGTGGGTCTCAAGACATAGCTGATTTACCCTCATAACACTACGGGGAGAAGACCAAGCATTGCTGTCCCCATTTTGAAGAGGGAGTAATAGAGGACTAAGTGCTTGGCCATAGAGAAATCAAGGGACTGCTCACTACTCTTGCTACATGGAGATTAAAAAGAAAAGATCCCTGCAAAGGCATCCTTCCCTCTGAACGGCAAAGTCTTGCCTCATTTCCAGGTGTGTGGAAAGGAAAAAGAGAAAAGATTCCTGATGGCCACAAATTGGTTAGCATCCCTTCTCACTATCACAAAACACCTGTGGATGGTGCCTGTCTGCAGAGGCTGGAGTACTGATGCAGTTACTGGTGCCATGCAAGGATACAACCTTAATCAGTGAGCAAGGTGATCCTTTTGTTTATTTTAGCTGTCAAAACCCTAAACCTCTTGTTCAAGTTGGCTCTCTGTTGTCAATGGAGGCATAACAGCACCGCAGTGGATGGGATAAGGGGCCTGTTTCTAGTAGTCCACCGACTACAGAAGAAGGCTACATCAGCCCAGACGGTTAGCCTGGGGGCAGGCTGTATATGCCAGTCTCCGCTTCAGTACAGGCTGAGCCATAGTGGCCAAAACCACAAGGGACCAGGGATCCTTGGGCGTGTGCTCAGAGCCCTTGAGCCGAGGGCCTTCAGCTTGGGGACTGCCTGTGCTTTTCCATGCAGTCTATGAGTCAGTAACAGTGATGACCATGATGATTACAGACTTCTGTTTTGGTTTCGATGTGCCAAAACATTGTTTCTTGGCCAAGTCAACACTTCAGTGAAACTAAAGTAGTTTGTCACTTTTTTCTGGCAAACGCCAGATGAAGCCGTGTGGAATGGATTGAGTGTGGAGGTCTTGGTTAGCACAGTCATGCTTTCTCTACTGCTTACCTCTTTCTCTGAGCGTGGATATCCAGATTCAAGGAATATGCTGCTCAGTCAAACTTCACAACATCCTCTTCATTAATGTTGTATTACACTGAGAACTGGCTATTACTTACCTCCAGTTTTTGGTTCTCTCAGGAAGATCTAGCCCGTGGCTCCCAAAGCCCCTCAGACTCACAGGTACTTTATGTCTTGCTAATGAATTTATCCAAGTGAAGCAGTGACAATCCCTAAGTGAAAGCAGTTTTACTTGCACTGCTAGATTGCTGAACTAAGCTAAAGCCAAAATACAATAGGATTAAACTACTTTTAATGTATCTATTCAGGGCTGCACGACAGCTCAGTACACAAATCCAATACTGATTTCAGCAGTGAACATTTAATAGAGAAAAAGAGCTTTTACATTCTGATTAACTTCTTGTGACCGTGAAAATTGTTTTAGAGATCAAAGAAATTAAGTTCACTATGTTTGTTATTCACAAAGGTACAGCTTCTTTCAGTGAATCCTTATCAACCTGATCTCATTATATGCTGTCTCTAAGTGATGTTATACAGTCTGCTACTTAGCTACTATGGCCCTGGTCATGAAGTCTAATGCCACAGGTGTAATGATCAGGCCATAGACAAGCCCACGACTTTGTATGAATAAGGTAGATGGTAGCTCAGTCTGGGCTTGTACCTGTACTTCACCAACACTGTGGGCTCCTAGGGTGAAGCATCGAACTACAGACATTAGGGCCAAGCTAGTCACTCTATACTCCCTTTATAAACTGGAGAGTCTAGGGCATGATTTATTACATCCTAACATAGATACTTAAAATAAGCCAGATAATTATACTCCACTTCTCTCCATAGAACATAAAGGGAACGTACATGGATGAGTTTTGATTTCCACACCTGCATTCAGTCACACGGAGACCACCTTTGGTGCCAAAATACATCTATTTCAGTTCACAGCACTGAACTCCTGCGCTGGGCCACATTCCCCCCCTTCTTCTTTTTCTTTTCCCCTGGTCTGAGGTCACTTTGCAGTGATCTTCCATCTCAGCTGATCTCTTGCTGTCTGGCTTTTGAAATTAATATCCTCAGCAAATCATTCCGCTCCCGTGGAGCACATACAACACAATCAGTATAATTACTTCACGTCACACCTCAGTTGTCACTTCACTTTAATGGACTGCAAGTAAGATGAACTTGAAAAGTGCTCTAAGTTAATGCTCTTAGAGTTTCTATTTTAGACTCTTCTGAAAGATGTTAAATATATTCAGAAAAAGATATTTCATCCTAGAAATTATTATCCATATTATAGGAGAGCAAATAGGGCCAACAGAGTTCAGGGCTCTATGATTAAGGCACTCCCTTTATTGAATGTTAAAAAACATTCAATGTACACAGGAAAATGGTAGGACAGGAATGATGGGACTGATCTAATGAGTGTAGGTGTTTATGATGTAGAAATTTATATATGAAGTAGTCACCCTGACTATGAAGTAGCATCCTGTACTTATGGACCATGGAGCTTAGCATACAAGTCACCCTACCTTGAATTGGAGACTTTGGTTGGTGAGATGAATCTCAGGCTTTTTCCTTCTGCCACCTCGCTCAGCTTTACAGCAAGGTGAGATGCCCAAGGACACTGGTAGACCTGTGTCACAGCTGCTAGATCTGCCTCCCACTCTGGCCCATCCAGTATTTCAACAAGTCTGGCTTTTTAAAAGGAAGTTCTTTTACACCAGCATTTGGTGGAGAACCGTGTATTCACTGTCAGAGTACTGTCATCTCCCATTTTAGGTCACTGCCTCTGCCACTTAAAAACCACACACCCCTCCTCCTTCCTTCATAACATTTCTCCATGATGTATCATGCACAAGCATATCTAGAGTATCTTATATTTTGCCTCTTATTGCTTCTATTCCAGTGCCTCAGGGAACATCATTGTCTTCTCTGGAACCAGCTTTGAAACCTTTCCTGAGACTGTAACAACTCTGTATTTTGGAAAAATAGAACCAATTCATTTAAAATCCAGCTAGGATAAGAATCCTTTTGGTCCTTTTTTATATCATGATCCAGCTCTAGGACATTTACCGAGGCAGCATGCCACCCAGCTCAACTCCTTCCTCTCCTACAGGTGACTCAGACCCGTCATGCCTACTTTCCGGCAGGAGTCCTGGGCACCCAGCTGCTGACGGGTCTGGGTGGGGGCCGGTAGCAGCCCGCGGGCAGGAGCTGTGCCCGTGCTCTGTTGGAGGGCAGAGAACGCAGGGGGCTGCAGCCCGCTCCCGGGGGCCTGCCTGGGCTCACAGCGGGTTCTGCACAACGCATCCTGTCCAAGGCGAAGTCTCAGTTTCAGAGGGGCGGTTCGAATTGAGGGACCATTACTGAGGGGTTTTACTCCCTTAAAACTCCACACATAACACAAGAGTAATTTTTTTCCTTATAAAGGAGACTAAAAGCTAAACAAAAAGAACTAATGCCCTTGCAGGTTTGGAGTTACACAAGCAGCACTGTGCTTAGAATTCAGTCAGATTATTTTTGCCCTAAAAGTCTCTCAAAGTACCTAATAAAGTAATTCAGAAGATGAAAGTTATTCCATTTCTAATACTTATATCTCTTTCCCAGCACATCCAGCATTTCTTCATCCAATGACAGTGGCGGGATGTGAGCTTCTGGACTAATTCAGCTTTGCTTCCCTGTGCTGCAGAAAACAGCAGCTTAAATTCAGTCCTCACTGGGCTCTCTCTTTTTTCACTTACATAATAAAATAATTTCATCTGCATTTATATACTTAAGAGCTAATGCTTTCATTATGGTATCTCCATTAACCAGACGGTTCCATATATCAGTCTGCACAGGCCATGAGACCTTAACGCTCCTATCCACTCTTAATTGGCTCTGGCCACAGAGTGGGGACGACACAGGCACTTGATACAGCATGGAAGAGGCAAGCTAAAACTGCTATGTTATCTCAGAACCCAGGCACATTCAGATACCTGAACATGGGCATACTGGGATCCTTAAGGAGGAGGCGATTCCCTCCCCCGCCTCTTTTTAAAATGCTGATGGTCTTCCTCAGCCCATATGTGCATTTTTCCAGCTTCTAGCTGTGAGGTGGCCATGACCCCAGCTCCCCTAGCCCACTGCCATGGCTTTCAGCTTGCGGACTAGTCTTTGGCCATTCTCTTCTCCTGGACTAACCCAGTCCCCTTATGTTGCAACATCTTCACATGACACTTTTGCTAACAGTATTTTGAGGCAGGAGGAAAACCTAACCTGGTCTTGCACAATCTTGTTGCTCCTGGGAAAATTCCTTCTTAAGCCTTTCTAGCACCAGGGACCCTGTGTTTCCCATAGCAGGAGTGCCTTCTTCACGGGAGATGCTCTGCCCTCAGGAGGATGGTTTGTGCTTGGCGTGATGCAGCGGCACTACAACAGTTTGACAGGCATAACCTCAGTGCATAACTGCTTCCCTCCTGCCCTCCTCTTGCCCAGCCAGGTTTTTCCAGACTGCTCCCCTTCTAAGCAGGGGATGAGGAAGAGGCAATGCTTTGTCTGCAGCAGCACTCCCTTATTCTGTACCTGGACCAAGCAGTCCTAATCACCCGGCAGTGCTGCTCTTTCAATGTTTAGCTGTTCATCAGCTAAATATTTGAGATGGGTAAGCTCATTCTAAGACGCTTTCGTTCCACAGCTAGAAATCACACTTCTGCTTTAGAAATCACTCAGATTATGAGGACACATTTGCATCTGCATCACTTATATATACAATTCCAGCTGTTAGCACAGCAAACAAAAGAAACCCTTTGGTTTTGATCATATACGAAAGACTGACACGCTATGGGAAGGAGAGAGGCCACAAAGACCCAGATCTTCATCTTTGGGCAGAAGACACTTGGTGGTCTGTGGGGCCAAATAACAACTTTCAGTTCTAATCCTCTGTTCTGGCTGCAATAAAATTTGGCAATTGAAGTTCAGTCCCTAGAGGGCCCTAAAGGATAATAGTCCACATCACAAAACAGCTGCGTGTACATATTTGACCTGATTTGATGAGACAGTCAGCTTCTATTTGGAGAAGTCACATTAAGCAGCGCAGAAGCTATATGGCCTTCTTCTGTACAGAAGTAAAAAGTAAATGCTTTGAGGGGAAAATGCTTTCTCTGAACTTCATCTGTTTGAAATTTGTTCACTACAAGTATCTGTGTATGTGTCCTACAACCAAAACCTTATTAAAGAAAAAACCCACATAAACAAGCCGCTGAAGCATGTCTAAAGGGCTACTAGATGCACATCTACTAGACGTGTACTCATGGTCAGTATTTTGTACGAAAACTTTTGCATCAGTGGTTTTAACATTTTCAGTTAATCACTGTTTTCAAAGTGTTCAGTTATTTTTAGAGATAGTTTTCAAGTTCAATAGCTATTTTTAGTGAAAAAATGTAACAATTTTTGTTTCTTGTTTGGTTCCTTTCCTTGTTCGATTTTTCTTCAATAAATAATTAAAAAAATATTTCAAGTCATTAGAAGTAACAAAGGAAGATGGTTAACTGTGTTGCCATACAGGAATGCAAAAGACTGAAATGACATGAAGGTATTATTTAAAGAATACACATTTATACATACACCAATGCCCCAAACCCCCATACCTGTTTTTAAGCACTGCTTGCCTTTTCCCTGGTACTGCCCATATTTCTACTGACAGCTGCTAACACTGCTGTAGAGGAATCAGACTAACGCATTTTCTACACTGCTGTGTCTCAGAAGACATATTTTTGATTGTTAAGTCTCAGGAATTCAAAAAGGAAAAAAAAAATCACAATTATGCCTAATAAGTCTTTATTTCCAAGCAGAAACTGCAAAAATATTCTATTACAGAACAGGTAACAAGTGCAGAATTCTAAGTATGCATTATAACAGTGAAACGATTGCCTCCTTGACAAAAAATCATTAGGCACTTAAAATATGAAAACAAAGTACAAATTAAATCAGCCATAACAGATGACTCAACAATACAACTTCATCTTGGTTTTCTGTAATAAAAGCACACACACGACCGAGGGGCTTTCCATGCCTCCTCCTAAATCCTGCGCAGAGACACTTCTATGTTACGCTGCACACATTCTACTCAGACAATATCAAGTTCACATCTGAAAACATAGTAAGTTCAGTGTTGAGAGAATTTGAAAGAACCTTTTTGGAAACAGCAGTCGCAGAGCCTACGCTAGCAGCTTCACACAGAGCTTGGCACATGTGGAGGAGCACAGTTATACCAGCTCCATGGGGGGATGAGCTCTGCTCGGACAATTGCATTGAAAAGGATGGAACCGAAATGAATGCAATCAATACACATCTTAAGAGACAGTGAAACCTCTGGTGGTTTCCAAAAAGCTATCATGGAAACTTTACAGCATTACATTTTGACACATGGAACAGTCTCTGAAAAGAAAAATCATGTATTTGCCATCCCTTAGGAGCAGCCCCGTGTAGAACCTCTCCATTCACCTATCTTCTCACTTGTGGTTCTTGAACTAAATCAGAAGCAGAGGTAGCTTCTTAGACCCACCTTAGACAGGTAAATCTCAGAAGCAAGTGTCCAAATGACTAAGGAAAATAACCTTCTAGAAATCAGTCAGATAGATACCCTTAAAAATGATTTTGGGTTGTACCAACTGTTTTTTTAGGTGACATTATGTAACTTCCCCCGCAGTTTACTCTGGTAGCATAAAATATATTTTATTGCTAATATTTTAAATATTATGCTAATATTTTAAATAATTTTAACTAGATACTCAAAGAATATTAAGAATATTAACATAAAGAATAGATATGAAGCTACTATATAAAATGTGCATATAAAACATACAGAAATTTCAGCTATTATACTTCAATTTCATGAGAATTTAAGAATGGGCTTGTACCATAAGCACTAACAATAAATACACCAAGAAGGAGGTGTTTTTAGGGAATCACCTGACAGCTGAGCCGAGAGCTGAGAAGCCTAGCAGGTTCTTGAACTACAGACTTGCTGTGAAGAATCTCCTCTTATCAGGGACTAAAATGAATAGCGAGCAATTTAAAACCAGCAATCTTGTCGTAGACCACACTGTCCTGTCACAACCATTAGCATGATTCATTCTGACGGCCTCTTGCCATGATACCATGAATTCACTGGGATCATTAAATACTTCCATCGCGCAATTGTCTTGAGTTTTCTCCCTCACTGGAGAAAAGCGGGAGGAAAAAAAGACAAGACGCAACAGTACCAGGTGCAGCAACAAACACCGATGTGGCGTACTGTATTGCTGAAGCTACATCAGGATTTAGCAAAAGACATATCTGACTGTTTATTTGATGGCAATGCAAGGATGCCGCTCCTCATATTTAACCTCAGGGGCTAAAAAAATATTCCAGCAGTTCCGGTACTTGCAATAAAGAAGCACAGCCGACTGTTGTCATCCTTGAACCAGTATTTGCCCACAGCTGCCACTGACGGGCAGTTAATGCTCGCACACAGGAGGGGCGTGAGCTCAGTAAATCACCACACACCACAGTAATGTTCAATTACTGTGTGGAGCTCCTTGGTGGATGGCAAACCCAAGCTAATGTACTCCCATCAGGCTAAGCTCTTGTCGTATTACTTGAATTTGCTCGACACCGAGAGCATACTGACAGGCTGGACCAGCGGATGGTAACCCAGTAACCTGGGGTCATTCCCCTGGTGAGCTGGCGTTCCCAGACTGGGAAGGTATTCTGAAATGCGACTTTATGAAAGGAGACCGCTAAATAACAGCAATAGTTCCTTTGTTTAGTGGCATGCTGCAGATTGTTTCATGCTCTACTTGACCATTATGATAATTTAGAGCCAATTAAGAAATACTTTATGAAAATCTGGAACAAAGCTTAGTAAATATAATTCTGCCCACTCGTTGTGCTCTGTAGCTGAAAGCCCCAAATGATTTCTCCAGAGTACCCTGAGAGATCAGCAGCCTTTGAAACTCGACTGTCCGGAAATTCAGAGAAGGATGATGTTCCTGCTTAAAATGACAGCATTCAAAATCAAGAGAGCCGGGCTTTATACGGTAAATACACATCTCTTTGTACCGTTCTTGGCTAGCAGACCCAGAGATGAAAGAGATCAGCAGCTGAAGTACCACAAGATGAAGGATTACCTGGCTGTGAATATTTCAAACTAAGATATATTTAACTAACAAGCTCACGTGTAAGAAGTCTACTGCTTCAGTGTGCAGCAAGTGGCTATCAGCTGTTTGAAGTAAAGCTGCTTCAGAATACGCACTCCACAGAATATTCCTTGGGCTTGATCCCACACAGACTCCTGTACACAAGCGGATATCTGCTTTGTGGACCCGGAGCTACTGCACGGATGTTCAGGATCTCACTCCACAGATTCGTCACAGGAGAGCAAGTGACAGGACAGAGAAAGATCTCCAGGTCAAATGTTTTTTAAAGCTAGATTGCTGTGTCAGGCTGTAGCTCCACCATGCAGTCTGTGCAGGGTCAGGGTCTAAGTGATCAATTAACCCAGACCAATTAACCGATCCAGATACCCCCACTAGATAAAATCAAATAATACATAACAACAGGATTGTTTTTTTCTAGTAGTTTGGGGAGCCCACAGAAGGTGCTAGGTCACCTAGATCATTTAGTTTCTTTTCCTGAATCACACAGGACAGAGAATTTAATCTTGAGTCAAGCACGGCAATATGGTCAGACATCTCCCTGCTGTACAAAGGAAAGAGAATCAAAGAGAGATTAACTGGTCTCAAAACTGCCAGACCTTGTGCAGCTCTGTTCTCTGCAGATGCTGTTTGAGCGGCTGGGATTAGCAGAGACTGAAAGCATAGGCATGCTGAATAATGAGCAAGTTTACTATCAGTGAACTGAGAAATAGTATTTACAGTCAAAGGTTTTTATGGTTATCATTTCAGAACCTGCAGATGGTGGACAGCTTGTTAAAATGACTGTAATGGGAAAGAGAGAAGGGGGAGCAACAATCAACCAGTGTAGATACCTGGAGTCCTTAGGTGCCTTGTGCCACGCGGGGAGAGGCGGGCTCCTGCCCACCAGGATGAGCTCCTGCAGGAGCTCATCTCTCCCTTCCGACTGGGGAGGGCCCCAGAGATGCTACCTTCCTGACTTGCCTGAGGTTTCAGGGGACCACTGGGCCTGTCCCACAGCCAGGAGATAACAAACGGCCCCCGCTGTATCCCTACGGTCCCACCTGCATGGTCTCACCCCCTCCTTTGCTTTGACTCTGAAATTCCCCTGGCTCTGTTGGCATGAACCAATTTTCTCTTTTTGCTGCCATGTCAGGTTTTTGCGGGCTCAGTGTGCCAAAACAGCTCAGCGTAGGATCAGACAGGGGCCAGAGACGGCACGAAGGAAGGGGTGGAGCGCAAGAATGAGGACTGGACTGTGCAGCCAGCAATTACAGCTTAAGTCACCATGGAGCTACAGCCCAAATTTAGCACCTCCAGATAGGCACCATGCTGCCTGCCTTGAGATGTAAACCAAGCCATTTTAAGTATGTTTTACTATGCTGCAAGCATAGCAGCGTTTGATTCATACAAACTCCCTAACAGACACTAAACAGGACTACATAATGCCCCACAGGGGGAAGAGAAATCACCAACTCGAGGCAGCACTGGATCCTAAAGGAAGATGCAACATTAAAGATTCAGAGGAGAAAAAGGAATAAAAGCAGCCAAGCAGGCTTTAATCTAACGATGCTGTGAAGCAGTCATGTGCAAGGACACTGTCAGCCTCTGCAAAGGTACAGTGGAACTATTAGCACGCTGTCAGTGTTTCTATCTTTAGAAAACTATTTAATCTCGATATTCACTCCACAGCATGTGACAGCATTGGAGGCCCACAAACCCTAAAAATTATTATTCCTCATGTGAAGTAGAGGGAACCGAAAGGCCCTTCCTAACCTTTAGTCAAGAATCATTAATCAAAACTGCACTTGGCTCGGTCTTGCAAAAGTGTCATAAGCATTCCCAGCCAGGTACAAAATCCATTTATTCATCATTAACCTGGCACAGATGTAAAATAAATGAGAAATAATTTATTCGGCTACCCGAGAAAACATCCTTTCCCACAGTGAGTGTACTTCAGCAAGTCTTGATCAATCTAACTGTACCTTGTCACACAGAAACACCGCTATTAACTTGCCCAGCCTGTGCACAAATTAACACGACCTAGCCACCAAGCACACAGCAGCAGCACTATAATAAGGCCGAGTACGAGGTCTGCACTCCTGTGGAGTGAAGTGGATGCAACTAACATCATAACTTCATGCCTGGAGCAAGGCCTGAGAAAGCTACATTAAATATAGGTTCTTAATCTCAAGTCTAATAGAGCATATTTTTATTCTATGAGGAGTTAAGAGTATTTGTAGGAAAGGGTAGGAAAGGTTAACAATTCCTCCACGCATTTCTTGTCAGTCCTGTGCTCCACACAAATCACCGAGAGCTTTGAGAGCATAGAGGGTCAGGTCTTCAGGTCAACGGCAAGTTTAAACTTTGCTGAAACAGCGCTAAAAAGTCAAAGTGTCTGTCCATGTTACAGAGCTTTCCGTTTGCTCTCATTTGTGAGTGCTACATCACGCTCCTTCAGGTAAGACCTCTTTTTAGTGGCTTAGCAAACTAGAATAGGTTTCTTCTTCTCAGCTAAACCTCTCTTAAAATGTATTCCAATAACCTTTCCAGTTACTAATACATTAGTATTAGTGTGTTACAAATAACATAGCTGCACAGAAATAGTCCAGACACACAGTAACTTCAGCTCTTTATGGTGTGTCATGGTACACTGTATACATTTATTCACTGAGATAATGCAATACAGTGCTAACTAACAAACACTTTTGAAAAAGTTGCTTCTCCACTGCAAATAAATTTCATTTTCTCCTCTCCACATCTTCTACTTACACACAACCAGGTTTTGCCACTTCACTCATGCTGAGTAGTTCATTGAATTTAATCTGAGCAATGAATGATTTGCATGACCTCTACATTCACGCAAAGCACTTGCAGTTGTTCTAGATACAACACAAGATCCTCTCTATCTCTAAAAGATGTATGAATTTTTCCAAGTCAAACCATGTAGCTGCTACACAGCCAAGATCATCTCCTTGCACTACGCTAGACTCAAATAAACTACAGTCCTTGCCTGAACACAGGTGCGTCTTTGTCTCTCTGGACGAAACATGACATGGTTCTCCTCAGCCTAAGCTGTTTGCATGGCCCAAAGGACAAGTACATCACTTTGCACAGCTTCCAGCTACAAACACTCAGGGACAGCCTACGTGAGTGATTTATGGTGTAGGTGGAGCTCTTTTGGGAGCAAATTTGACTCTGATCTATAACTAGGGTCTTGCAGTAGGCAATCATCCACAACACTCGTAACATGGACACAGGGTCTTGCAGCAGCCAGCCCTCTGCACGTGAGCAGCAGATGCCTGTGGCCAGAAACTGGCACAAATTTCAGTGCTAGTGAAGACAAAATGTGGGCATGTGGTGCTGGAACCATAACAGATCACAGTAAATCAAACCCTTGTGCCCGCCTCTTTCGGTCACCAGCTGGTAACACAGATGGACCCATCGACTCAATTCTGATGTCTGTTTCTGTTAAAAGCCCTACCGATTGATATCCAGAGGTCCACTCATGTATTAGTGGTGTCATTCAATGCCCTTAAGCACTATCTATTTTTTAAAAGCCTTATTTTGCAAAAAAATTTACTTTATTGCTGATACATGCAGCTAGGATTTGTGGACACTTCTGCTCAGGCAGGAGTAGTATTGGATTCTGATATCATTCTCTTGGAAATGGATCAAGATGCTGAATGGGTCTCAACTAACAGACCTGGAACCATAACGATTGATTCTAATACTTTCAGGATTGTTTATGTGATTATAAAACTGCTGCAGGGTAAACTTTCAAATATTACAACAATATAGAAATGCTCTTATAAAGTATCAGTTTAGAAGGGTGTTTTAACCTATTTCAAAAGGTTCAATTCATTTCAGTAGGATTTTTTTGCAGATATAATCCTCAATGAGGGGAATATTGAATGCTCTTTAAATCAGTTGATTGGGGATTTAATGCTACAGTGGCAAAAGGAGTTTTAGTGGAGAAAATACCCGATAGTATCTGACTGTAAAAGAAGGAGGAGGACACTCTAGTTTTTAACTGATCATTCAATAGACTCTCAAAAAAGCCACTGAAACTCTTCTTTTTAACAGAAACTGGTTATTACAAATTTTTTGTTGTTTTTTTGGTTTGTTTGTTTGGGTTTTTTCCCTGCAGTAAAACATATAAGTAATAACATACAAGCAGCCATAGCTAGGGGAACAACTGTCATAGCTCCTGTAAATGTTAATGTGATTCCTTCCATTGGGCTGATACTTCACTTTCTCTTGTAGCAGGATGTTGCTCCACGGGTATTCCTGGACCATATGGAAACTTAAAGCACAAGAACTGCATGGGTTTTAAATTAAGCGACTGTAGGTTCTTTTCTTATATGTCCTGGTATAGAAGAAGACCTTGGGGTTGACTGTAAGAGGAACATTCTTCTAATAATGCTTAGGGCAGTTTCCTTATCTGTAGTCACATATTGATAGGAGCTATGCTAGGTGAAAAAGAAATAGAAGAAATGATAGGTTTGGTAGCAATCATTTTTCTAATGAATGGTCCATCTCGTATGTCACCCGAGATACAGATCTGGGATTGCAGGAATGTGTGCAAAGTCATGCCCTACCAGGACTCTGGGGATTGCTGCATGGAACCTAGTTTATTGTCCTCATTTGGAGCTGAACTGGACCTTAGACAGGAGCACAAGCAAAAAGAGGGGTTTAAAACCAATTATACAGCTCTGGTTCTTCTTGTTCACAAAATTAACATCATTCACATGAGTGATCCCATTAAATCCACAGCATTATCCATTGCCCACAAAATGAAAGCCCATAAACCACTTGACTGTCTCTAACCTGAGGGATTTTTTCATCTGTGCACCCTGGGACAAACTAAGAATGACACGGCTCTGAATTAATTACTCCTCTGTAGTTCTTCTCATCACCTTTCTCACGTAGACAAATGCTAGTGTTTACAGGATCAAGTTCTTAATTGAAAATGTTCACTGCCAACTCATGCAGCTACCATACAGAGACTATTGCCTGTATTATGTGATACTAACAAAACCAGAGATCTTATGTCAAAATGTTTTAGAGATACTTTAAGGAGCAAAACGTGATGAATGTCACATATTGCCACCATCCTGAGATTGTGCTTTGCTACAATTAAACCAATAGTCAGGAATTTCAGAATTTCCCAAATAAATGCTATTTTGTATTTAAAAAAATGATTACTCAAAATTCAGAAATGTAGCAGTCACTGTGTGAAAAATCATTTCCTTTTCTCCCCAAGTGTAAAATATTTCTCTATTGTAATAATGCAGTTTAATGCTCACAAAATCACATCAGACCAAATCCAACACCGAACTGCTGAGATATACACAAATTGTCTCCTTAGGATCATCACCCTGGAATTAAAACAATAAAATATGTTATTGATATTTCTTGTATAGTAGGAAAACTGCTTGTTATATTCAAAATAAGCCAATAGCTTAGTCCTCTGTGTATGCATTTCACCTTCTGCATCTGCTTTTTCAGCCTGATTTCAGACTGGGAGTCTATGACATTTACTATACAGTATCATAGGCTCACAAAATTCTTCTGGGTAAGCTGGACTGCTAGTGCCTGAACTAGCTCGAGCATCTGCTCTTTCTAAAGGAGGACTCCTTCATTTGAATACCCCCAGAACTTCTCACACTTACCCCACCTGCACCACCCTCTTCAGGCTTCCTAAGCTAACTAAGGCTAGGTCTAACCAGTATCTTCATGGGACACATCCACTGCTAATCTGAATATAGATATGTTCTAAATTATATTATCTTAATCATATTTTGAAATAGCTAGAGATTGAAATTATTCTGTTTCTTCAACAGGCTAGTTCTGCTGTGGAAAAACAAAACAAAACCCTTCTAGATCTGTAAATACTTTTTCATTTGATTTGAAATCTAACGTAAATTCTAATTTGATTTAATCTATATTTTTCTATTCTGGTGGGTTTTAACTAACCAGAAGCAACTCATCTCCACTTGTTTCATTACTGACACTTCTTAAGTGTTATTCTTAACACTTAAACTTAGTGGCTGAACACAGGAGCAAAGTGTGTGCTTAAAAGCTATACTGCATGAGTACTAAAGCAGAAGACCTTTCTTTCAACGTTGTATACATCTAATAATTTCACACTGGATAATATTTGCCCAAGTCAAGGATAGGCTGAAATTTGGCTGCCTGACAGGAATCCAGAGGTGTCTATTTTCAAAATGTGGTATCATTTTTCTCAAGGTAATTAAAAGTGAGTTGTGGGGCAGTTCATATTTCTCTATCTACACTGAGACACCACAAGCATAAAAGAATTTCAGCAGAATTGAAGCTCATGTTGGTACCCTACTGTTATAAATAGGTTATTTGTAACAATTATATTTATAAATGTTATTTATAACTGTATTTATCATTTATTTGGATTGCAGCAACTTTCAAGGTTAAAAAAAAGATCACACGCTGACACAGTTTGGAACAAAATGATTCTCTTTGATGTTAATTCCCAAAGCAAGTAAGCAGGCAGCCACCTGCTTTATGGGATGCTGCCCCGCTAGCTCCACGTTGCGTGGAGGGCTGCACTGCTGCTCTCTCTGTCAGAAATAGATGGCTTTTCATCATCTGGTTGGAACTAAAAGGCCAGTCCCAATTTCTACTTTCCAGGTAAGATACACTCACTCTCAGTTGAAGGTTCAGCAGTTCTTACTCCCTAACCACCAGCACACCACTGCTCAAGCTCTCCTCCTTCAGTCCTTTTGCTCGGACGATTGAGCACTATTCTCTTCCCCAGGCTCAGGGAGTCTCAGTCTCATTCTTACTTTCTATGCTTTTTTCTGTTGACTGGCTCCTCTGAGCAGCTGCTTAATGTTACTGTGCTGTATGTCAAAGGAACACATACCCATCTTCCCTGCTGTCTCTTTCTAGCAAGCAGAAAACCTGATGGATTCCTGGTCAGACAAAATTTGCATCTTAACCAGGCTTCTGGGCAATCAAATTTTTGCCAGTCTGATTAATTTATCATCTGACAATTTTTCTAATCAGATTTTTCTGTCTATTTTTAAATACGAATCAGGCCATTTCCCCTCCTTGAATTTATGTTTACTTGCAGCTAATGACATGCCCGTCAGGCTTATCAGGTTAAACCAATAAACAAACAAGACTTCCTTCAGCTGCAGGGCCATAGCAAAAATGATTTGGTAATTTAATACAAAATAATAAAGATCATTATTTTAATTACATTTCAAGATTTTGCTGATGTCTCGTTTTCCATTTTACCATCTGTGGTAGGTACTCATCTACTTTTGCGAAGACACGTACACGTCTGTTGAGCGTAATCATAAAGGTGCAGGAGTGGATATTAAGGAAGATGGAGTTTCCAACATTGTTCACCACCAGCTCTACAGGGCTCTCATACCCGACAATTCTCTCTATCCAATAAGCAAAGTTCACCTTTACAATGGCAAAGATAGTGTTTAGGAGCAATACTGCCAAAATTATTCACTGGGATGCAGTTAGGCTCTCCCCATACTGTTCCAGAGCCTGCTACCTGCTTGCAATATAGTGCTTGCAGCAGAGCAGCTTCCTTCACTTGTTTACAGCAGCAAACTTTTGTGTCCCAGTAATGTGTGAGGGAAGTTCTGCGTGAGACTTCTGTGGGCACCCAGTGGTGTAAGGAACCTTCAGCTACCCACTAACAGGGAAGAGCATGGAGCAGGGAGAAGAACATAAAAGGGAAATTGAAAAGAGAAAGGAGATTGTTCAGTTTTTAGAAAAGGTCATCTTCAGTGAAATATACTCATTATAGAATTTCAATGATCTCTAATAGTTGATAATAGTGGCAGAACGGTAGCTCATACTGAAAGCATTTAATTTCTTTGGTTTTAAAGGGCTAACTTTTCTCTTTGTAAATATAAGTGATTAACATAGTGGAGAAAAATCTTAGGGCAGCACAACTTATCCTTCTGGTTGTTTTTTTCTTTACAGCTTATTCTGCAAATTTGGCCACAGAAGTGATTTTCAGTCTGTCAAGCATGGACAGCATTTAATTAACCCATACAGATGCTTAAACATTTTTGTGGCTTCTATCTGCTTCTCTCTAGATTAAATATTCATAAAGAGCTGCCTTTCATTTTCTCAGCTGGGGTAGTTATTACAATTAAAATTACATGGTATGTCTCCAGCGATTTATATTATAGGAAGAATAAATACAATGGAAACTGCAGGGTATAAACAGCTTAGCCACTAAAAAAAATACATTATGTATTTGTTAACCTTTCCAATATGCTGCAACTTTTTACAAGCAAAAAAGCTTACCTTAGCCACATGAAACTGCATAGACATACACCTCCTCCTAGGTAATCTCCTGCCATGGACTAGGGGAATGGATTCACTAGATGGCTTCTAGGTCCCTTCTCACATGTTTTATATTATTCTAATAATATATGAAAGCAGTTTATTTTTCTATTTCTTCAAATAAACTGAAACTGAATAAAATTGTGCCTTCTTGGTACTAGCAATCTGCTAGTTTAAAACTCAGCAGTCTCTGACAATGAACCAAGTGTGAATGTATCTTTGATAGCATGTTTTCTACTAAATACCATCAAAGGATGTTTTCAAATACATTTCAGAACCTAGCTAGAAGAAAAGCCCTTAGCTTTTGAACTTAAAATTTCTGGCTTGAACAAGACGATGTTATTTTAATTTATTTAACTTGAGTAATACAGTCGTGAGATTACATCAGTCCAATTAAAGCATATTGCATACAATGGTAGTTCTACCGTACATTTCACTTACTGTTATATTAACTTGAACCCCCTGGAAAAATAGAGTTCTGTGAAAGGCAAATCTGACAACAGTATTATGAGCTAGGGAATTTCTGAGTTAGCTTAAAAGATGAAGAAGTATTTATACAAATAGGTCTTATTTTGTCAACAGACAAATCAAGATTGAAAACATGCAGACAAGTCTTTTCAAAGTCATCTGTAATCTGTACACGGTAAATTGGCTCAAGGTCAGAGGCCAGACTCTGTGCTGCATTTCTCTGAGGCAATACGCAGAAGGTAGAGGTCCAAGGGGGGTGGGACAATTAGAAAGGACAGAGGAAAGGGAATGACTCTTCATCCTCTATTTGTCACTCCCAGATTCTGAGCTGCCTCAAGGTAAACTCCTCAGCAAGATCTGCTGTAGTGTATGGCAGCTTCCTCACTGCTGTCCACAAGCTGTTCTGCAGCCCAGGGCTGTGAGGGCATACTGCTCTAAACTTATCTTTACCTAACAAGAGGGAACAAGGGCACGTATGCATGCTATTCCTTCATGGGGCAATCTTAATCCTTACTTTGGCCTCCGTATACATCTGGAAAGGCTGTGCCAGGATTAGGTGTCTTCTCTTGTAGATCATAGTATGTGACTGCCTTTAATAAAGCAATTCACAAAGGAGGCTGGTTCACAGGAATTGATACCAAACCAAACACAGGTTGGTTAAGAGACACATATCTGAGATAAGGAGACACAACTGATTGAATTATGGTGATAATGTGTATTTAGCTATGCTCCCCATCTAAGGTTCACAATTAGAAAATATTTCTCAACTCTGTGTTACATTATATTTATTCAGAAAACTCCAACCTTTCACTTATTTATGAATACAACTTTCATTGAGTGTAAGGTAGAACAGACCCACACTGTTTGCAAAACAAGTTTTCCCTTGACACATGACTTAAATAAAGACGTTTTATGTGGTAAGAATGTGACCTACCTTTTTAGTCTGATTCACATTTACCAAACTGCAACTTCAAAATGCCTTTGCCATGAAGCTGAAGGATCTGGTTGTATTCTTTGGGCATTGCATGGAAACCTGGTTTAGGCAACTGGTTGTCGTAATAGTGGTGGCTGATTGGCATCTTCTCTGTGGATTTTGAGAAAGGCCAGAAGCCATACAGCTTCACATTCTCACACAGCTCAAGAGCAGCACTAGTGATCATAAAACCAGATGACAACCGGTAGGCTTTCACACCCTTAGTTCTCCAGAACTGGGCAAGACTTTTCAGATAGCTGGGGTGAAAAAATATTGCCCTTTGGGTTGCTTTGAACTCTTGCAGAGTGTGATATACTCTAAAAGAAGTGGCTGTGTTGCTTCTGAAGGAAAATGCTGGCAATAAAAGGAAAGCATCTCCATAGACCGCAATGTTCTCCAGAAATTCTGTCTTCTTTTCATTTAGTTTGTTGTATCTGCAAAGTACAACATTTTAGGAAACGAGTGAATGGAATGTCCTATTGATATAAATATTACAGACCCAAACAGCACAACTGCACTTGCATATATGAGTTATGAACTCTGCTGCACGTCTACATTGCAAATTTATACCAACCTGTTATATATTGTCATATGTGCAGTTATGAAAATCTGGCTTTATTTTATAATAAGAACACACTTCATAGGATTGAATTGGCAACACGGGAGCTACTGAAGCAGATCAAATTCACTGCTAATGAGACCAGGTCCTGTTTACAGAATTGATTGATTCAAGAAATTTCAAAGGAGAATGCAAAAAAAATTGTATTTATACTTTCTCTGTTTAAAAATACATGCCCTAAGATATGTACTGCATGTGTTTGTGAAATGTGTTTCTTACATCAATAGGTATACAATAACCTCTGTTCAAAATCTGGGTGTTTGCCCTGTGTGGAAATACAAGTATGCATGTGAGCAGTCTTGGAGTGTTAAAGATTAGTGTGTGCTCAAGCTTTGCAGGGTCTTAGCTGCTTTTGATACACTTTTAAAATAGCTGAAAATATAGGCATATCTATTTATCTCCTTCGACTACAAAGGGAACACACGGAGATCTGTAAAGACTTAGAGATGTAACTTCACAAATGACAAGGATTTATCCTCAGATGCTTTGGCTCCCCGACAACCAGCAAAGAGACTTAGTTCTCATCATTGGATAACTCCGTGCTCCCAAATATTGAATAGTGAACTTCCAGATTTATCCAAGAAGTGATACAAGACACGAGGCAGTCACTCAACTTGTTTCCTCTATAGATCCGAGTTGTCTGAATCACCTGAACATATGGTGCTCGCACCCTCTTTGGGATTCAAAGCACTGAGTCCTCTTTTGTAGGTAGTTGTCTATTTGAGCAGCATATTTTCACCTTTTAAAGGCTACCAGAGCCCACTTTTCACAAATGGCTGCAGGAGAAACTGGAAAACTTTGTTTCATTTCTCTTCACAACTTGAGTAGGTTCAAACCCTCTTCTCATGCAGCACTTCAAGACAGAGGACAGCAGCCACTGCCATTTCCATTGAAAACCCTCACAGAGGAGCTACCAGTTACCTCTTGCACAACTGAACTCATGCAAGGAGTGATACACCCCTTCTCAGCCTGAAGGGGTTTAAACTTACAGCTTCTGCTTCCCAGAAAAGTGCCATTACCACCAGACTCCGAAACAAAATGAATGAGAGAGACTCAGCCCCTCCTGTTGACCCTGGGCCCCTCTGCATGCAAGAGTCGCACTGCCAAAACAAGCAAGAAACGCCTGAGTCTGTGCTTAGGAAGAGTGGCTGAAGGGTGAATTACTCCAAGAATTCTCTCTATTTCTACTCAGTGTAAAGTACATAAAGAGCCTTCAGGACAGAATTCAGATCTCTGTTCTTCCTTAGCTAGAAGCCTGAACAACTCAACCTCGCCTTGTTTTCCTTTCCAGCTCTGCCACTGTAAGGTGCAGTGTAGCCCCGCTCCATTAGGACACATAAGAACTGTGCTTCTTTCCTCCAAGAGAGTTCACGTACATTGTACACCCCGACAGACGCAGTTCAAAAGCTGATTAACCTTAACAATAACAACATTAAACTAACCAGTACCCAAACACAGAATTATAAATTAAAGTGAGTAAAGTCAGAATAGGTCTTCTGAAAGAAGAAACAAACTTAGTTCTGCTAAATGGTGCCAAGTTGCTTCCTGTTCCCCCTTCAAAGGCATTTAGTGCTCTCCAAATATTTAAATAATTAATTTTTTAAAATCCTAAAGTCCTCTCATAATCTCATTTCGTCCTCACACAGGTTTAGTTCCTATTTCCTTCAGCATAACTCCTATCAACCCTGGTGCAGTTTAATTTGGCTAACAAATGAGTGCAGCTGTGGCAGAACACTTTGATCAAGCCCAGACAAATCATGCATCAGGTCAGTAGTCACCAATGATGCTGAGTCACTGGACAAAGTTTTCCATCCTCATATTCTTGTGCAGCCCCACTAACATCAATGAGCTAAATCTATTTTTGGGGAAGCAATAGTTCATCTTCATTCAAGTCAAAAAGGGCTGGGGAAGCATCAAGGTAGTTAGTACTTACTGCAAAAAATCAAGTTCTATCCTTGAATCAATGACAAATGCCTGTTAGTCATTTCTATGCTCACTGTACTTTTTCCTTCTTCCTTTAAAGGGAAAAAAAAAAGCTTTGCCTGATGTTGTCTATTTGACAAATACAGATATGACAGACAATAAGATACAGTAGGATCAGTAAGCAGTAAATAACATGCCACAGCAGTCCTTTTCATAGATAAGCTGCAGTTCCAGCCTGTTGAAGATGTCAGATTAGTCAGCCTGGCCTTATTAGATTTTCTTTTCATCAAGAAGGTGAAAAACAAAACTTTGCAGAGAAAAAAGTGCGTGAGCAGCTTTTGTATGGATTGAGAAAATTGATTACAGAAATTGGGCCTCCATTCAGGAAAATAACCTCTAAGCACATCACCTGAGAACATGTGCTTACAATCCTACTGATAGTCGGACACACATTTCCAAGCTTTCCTGATTTATGGTTACAATTCCTTTCTTATGTTGAGGGTCATGGTGGGGAAAAGAAGAGGCTTGGGCTTGCAATTATCAATTTTACTCTGTCATAAATTGTGGAGTGTTGCCAACTGAGGCACTTGCTAACTTGCGTATTGCTGACTCCTTTCCGCTACAAAAAAGGCCAGGTTTAACAGATTTCCATTTAGACATATTTTATGTGGGAAATAAGGCTTAATGAAGTAATCTGCATGCACTGCTCTCTATGGTGGTATCCCAACGGACTTCCAACAAAGTCTAAATCATGTCAAACAATTATAAAATATTGCACAGAAACAGATTTGCAGTAGTACTTACTTCTGAGCTATGATACTTGGATTAACAGTCACAAGATTTGTTTTATTGCCAACATCTTTGCTAATGCTTCCCGTGGTTGGAGGGAGGTTACACCTGAAATTGAGAAACATTTACTTAAGCAGATGCACACCAGAAATGCTTTACAGTTATTATTTGCAAATTCCTCTCTTGTGCAATGACACTTTCACGTCAGCTCCCAGGGATCTCTAAGCACTTTAGAAATATTAAATAAGGCTTACAGCACTTCTAGTAAAAATATTTAATCTACTGTACAGATGGTTAAAATAGGGCACAGAGAGCTCATTTTCATAAATCATCTCACAAATCAGGAGCAAAGTTAAAATCCTGGAAGAAGCCAGTCTATGAAAGCCCTGTGTTCGCTGCCAGGAAATACTGCCCCTCTTGCCTAAACAATGCATTTCTTCTGAAAGTTGTCTATTATTTTCTGTTTAAAAATGGTCTGATTGATACCAGTCCCTCAGCTTGCACAGCAACGTTGACAGCTGTTTCATGAGACAACAACAGCATAACTCGCCCAATTGCAGAAACAGTGGTTTCTGTAACAGGTAGAGAAAACAATTTTTTAAGTCAGCCACTTCGTAAGTTTAGCATCTTAGTACGTAGACTTCCCATTTTTATTCAGATAGTTATCTAAATGGAAAGACTTTTTTCTCTTTTCATTTGAAAAGCCCAAATATTAGTCAGAAGCAGGAAAGGAAACAAAATGCAGCAGACTGTGTGACTGGACATCACTAGCAGAAGAGCCTTCACTTGGTTGCTCTGTTCCTTTGCAGGAACGACAAAGTGTGAGTCAGGTCCTGAGAGAATGGGCCAAATTACACTCTGAGTATGCCTAGTTTTCTCCACAATCTATAGAGGGAGCTGAAACAAACTACTTAAATCAGATGCCTAATTTTTTAGATGGCTAACAGAAGGTGAGACAAATACTGGGGCAGTTAAATAGCTGCATTAGTGAGCCAACCTAAGGCTAAGTAAACCCTTTGTTAAACCAGAGGTAAAGGTAAACATGTGACATTTAATACCAGTCTTTCTTACATCAGTTTCAGGGTTTTCTTTATTCTCTTCTCCTGATTAAAGAAAAAAAAAGTTCCCTCTCCTAAAGGATGTTAAATGAACAGAAATTTCAGGTTCGCAGATAATCATGTTTTACATCACTGGCAAGGTATCTTTGCAATCATAGATCATACATGTATCTATATAGTCCTCTCCTAGGAAGCAGCATTCTGAAATCTACAAAGCAGAAGGACTATCCTTAGAGAGGCAGAAATAAAGAATTGCCAAGATCCTTCCTCATTGCTACGAGCTGGCATTGGCATGCTTCCAAGCCTGCCAAGTTTTTAGAAACATTCGACACCCTTCAGTAAGATGAAGCAGCTCTTACCTAAACACAAAGTCAGAACGATCGATTTCAGCTCCACAGCTGGAATTTTTCAGAATGCCTCCATTTCCAACCACGGCACAGGTCTTGAAGGGATAGACTGAAAGAGGAGAGGACTGCAAACAAATAAAAGGACACAGCCAATGCCTTATAAATCCTTTGATTGTTTCTTCACGTCTTCAGTCATTTGTCCTTGCAGGTTTAATCCGGTAAATCCCAGTGAAAGCACTCACCATTTAGCAGGCAGAGTTGCCAGGCCTGGACAGCCAAGAGCCAAAAATAGGTACCAACAGACTGAGAACTGCTATTTCTGTCATCAGTGCTCTCAGGGAATAACACTGGATTGTTGAAACTGGATTAATATCTTTTAAATACACTTAACACAAAAATTATCTAGTAGTGGACCGAATCCTTGACAAGCTAAGGAACTAACTTCTGCTGAAGATAGTTTAAATGTACCCGTTTTCCTTTGCACTGTAACAGACTGGGGGTTGTCACATAGTCATTGACTTTGTCAGCTAACAGAAGGTATCTTTGTAAATGCTCATTACTTTGTCATCACACAATTACATTTGATGTAAAATAACGAATTTAGGGGAACCTGAAGATGCTGTTAAGGATAATCATGTGCCCTGGCTTAACTCATGGTGAATGTGGTGGCTAACTGAAGAGGTTATTGTTTCCAGCTCTTCACCCTCTCTACTCTTCTTGTTAGAGGTTGCTGTCTTGCAGTGGGGAAGCTGAATGGGAGCTAAGTGCGTCCACTTGTGAACCAGCACAGATCACAACCTAGCAAACTAATGTAAACTGTTGGCTATTTCAGTTGACATTAATATAGTTGGCTGTTATCCCAGGGTCTCAGAAACATCTCGTACATCTTGTTCAGCCTCTCCTGCTGAGGGACCACTGACATTCAACAGGGCGGCCAACAGCTGGGCTACTTTGACTGCAGAAATGGAACCCACTTGTAAAATTGAGTCAAAACTTGCTTACACAAAGCGCTATCCTTCCTGATTCTCTCATCAGCTTGCCCAAAGAGAAGCAGGAAGGGACACCGTTATGAAACCAAGCAAAAAGCGTGGGGAAGGTGGCAGACATCACGTTGCCTGGCAATATATTACAAAACAACACGTTCAAGTACTGTGTTCAATTCTGAAAAGACAGTAGGAGAACACAAAGGCCAGACAACTCTGGCTAGCTTAGCAAGCATATATGCACATAAAATATACACCTTTTTTCTTTCATACAGCTTAAATTTGGAACTACTGTAACCTCTGTTGCAATGAAGTTTTTATTGATTCACAGCAGCATTAGAAAGGACTAGACTCATGGTAGCTGGGGTCTCACAAATCAAGAATGCCAGAGCCAGGTAAGAGGGCTCCCATGTGCTCTTACTTTTGAGAAATTACGTACATCTCTGTGCCCCTCTTCATCTGGTCTCCAGAGCTTATATGTCTATTGTAAGTCCTGAGCTACAAAATCTGATTCCTTTGCTCAACTTGTGTTTCTGGCTGCAAAGGTCCCACCCCAGTGGGCAACCAACCTGGTGAAAGGGCTGGAAGGCATGTCCTATGAGGAGCAGCTAAGGACTTTGGGCTTGTCTAGTTTGGAGAAAAGGAGACTGAGGGGTGACTTCATTGCTCTCTCCAGCTTCCTGAGGAGGGGGAGTGCAGAGGGAGGTGCTGAGTTCTTCTCCCTGGTATCCAGTGACAGGACGCGTGGGAATGGGTCAAAGCTGTGCCAGGGGAGGTTTAGGCTGGACATTAGGAAGCATTTCTTTACCCAGAGGGTGGTCAAACACTGGAACAGGCTTCCTAGAGAGGTGGTCGATGCCCCAAGACTGTCAGTGTTTAAGAGGCATTTGGACAATGCCCTTATTGACATGCTTTAACTTTTGGTCAGTCCTAACTGGTCAGGCAGTTGGACTAGAGGATCGTTGTAGGTGCCTTCCAACTGAAATAGTCCTATTCTATTCTATTCTATTCTATTCTATTCTATTCTATTCTATTCAGTATCAGGTTTACCAACAAAATAGCCTTCATAAGTTATATGCCCAAGCCTGCACTGGAAATGGCATGGGAATACAAGGAATATGAAATGTTGTTCCAGACTGAAATGCCTTTGAAAATGGGAATGAGAAAAGCAAGGCAAACGTTCTCAGAGGATTCACTCCTGAATTCAGCTGGCTGCCAAGCCAGGCTGCAACTTGTGTTCTGTAGCAACTCTACGTACAATCTGATTGATCTATGACACCCTGTCCATGCCTCCACCACTGCAGAGGAAGGCAAAAAAAAAGGTCTTACAAGGTGAATGAAGAAGTGCATACAGGGGGTGAAGGGTCTCTTCCAGAGGAATCAAACAAAGCAGCTCTATTACTAACCCCAAATATGTATGATACTGCAATTATAATAACAGGTAAAGATACAGTTCTTACCACAGGCAGCATCTTAAAAATGTCCTCTGTAATGAGGATGGTCTTTTTACTGTCCACTTCGTAACTCATGTTACTTCCCAGTGGGGTGTTGTTTTGAGAAGCAATAAAATTGTGAACTGCATCACAGCAGGAAGCTAATTCTGACCTGCAAAAAACCCAAACAAAACCTGCTCAAAGACAGGCAAATAAGTAGGAGAGCGGTGGTAGAGAACTAGATGAATGAAAACCAGTTCTAATTAACTAAGCAACAAAAAGCTATACGAACCCTCTATAATGTCATTTCCCTTGACTTGCTTTGCAGAGCAAGTCCATTTTCACAGAAAATGTTCAGAAACTAATCAGACCAAGAACTCCTTTTCTTATCCTTTTTTTCTCTCTTGGTCTCCCTTTCCCATCCAGAAAAAGTTGTAATTGGTCTTCTCCTTATTATTAATTGCTAAGATTATTACAGAAACAGAGAGACTTCAGTCCCCAAAGAATTAACAATGTGATTTCAATCAACATAGAATGAGTGATTGTAGGAAACTAGAAGGCTGAAGAAAGAACGAACCAAGGAGATGAAAGGAATGGTGATGGGAAGTACTGGCTATAATACTTAGTGAACAGCTAGATGGTTGCAAGCCAGTTAATTAATAATTCATTTCTGCAACTGTTCAGCACGGTTTTCCTGTGCACAATATCACAGATGTTAAATAAATTACATCACAACTTGCAAATAAAGATGATGAACATCTTTGTGGTAGAGACAGACAGCCTAGCTGCTCCCCGAAACACCTAGCAGAAGTCCTTAAATAGATAAGAGTGCAAGGGATTCACTCAGACTTCATGGAGGAGTGAAGGCTATCACCCATCTTACAATTCCTGTTATCTCCAAACTTACAAAAATATTATGTGTGTAAACATCCTATATTACTAACAGCGAAATGCAATGAAAAGCCCCATCAGACCTGAAATGCTGTAATTAATTTTGCTTTAGGGAACGATGTTCTTTCTGCTGCCACTGGATCTGATTTTCAGGCTGTATGGCTGAAATATTCATGGCCAGCCATCATCTATCAATTGGTAGGACATAGCTATCTCATTAGGTGAGATACTAAGAGAATTACTAACAATTCAGAGAATAAAATTCATTGATAACAGAATTGCTTGGAATTTTGAAGAAGATAACAGAGCAGGGAAAAGATAATAATTCCTGTCCTAACACTGAAAGTTAACTGTGAAGAAAAAAAAAATAAATATATTTACAGTTAGAGCCAGAGGAATAGAGAAGTTTTATTTCATACTTTTTCAGTGAGTATGGTAAACCAAACCATCAGAACTAGTTAAACAATACAGGCCAAATTCTGGCTGAAAGTAAGCTGACTTTAATAGGGTAAGACACAGGTAAGAGAAGTTGCTTCATTTGACTTTATCAACAATGTACACAGAGCAAATATTCTAATAATAATATAATTTTATTTCTGATGGAGATGAGGCATAGTCTAGCACATGGAAGAACCCAAGGATTTTGTTTCCTGGAAGACGGGGAAGAGAATGAACAGGTCTGGGATAACTCCCAGGCTCACTTCTCTTGAAATAATGGTCAAAATGGGGGGAAAAAAAGGTTGGGAAGGTTGGTTTGATTCATACATAAAATACAAAAGGAAAGAGTACCATTTAAATTGTCAGATGGCTTACTGGTGTATATATATATTAACCCATTTTGAATACTGAGCTCTGAAACTCCTCAAAGACAAAGTTTCCAGATGTGTGAGCAACACTGGGAATGACTGAGTACTGGGATGGCACAGATCTGAAATAATCATACGAGGAGAGTTACCAGGAAATGTTATTGGGAAATATTACTCCCGAGAGAGGAAACAGTAGGGTTCAGATTTGCACAAGCCATATTCAGCTCCACTCCCTGAACACAGTGATTCCCACTGCCTTGCTTGAAGCCTTCAGGGGCAGGGGCAGTCTGTGGTCAATGAAACCACTAGGTACAAGGGTGGGGATGGAACTGAGGCTACGCTCTTGTGGGTCAGGAGGTGCACACATGGTGGAAACAATTGCTCTGGGCATATAGTGGCTATTTTAAACGTACGGAAAAATACAAATGGAGCAATGAGGCAGGAGAGTCAAATGATTAAGTCTGGGAACACTGGATGTTCCTGAACCACTCTTGACTAGAGTCCACTTGCTTTTCTTTCTTGTACACTTTTTCCTATAACCAGCTTTTTCTAACCTTACTATGTACTGCAGCAATAAGAGGGTGCAGGCATCACTGTCAGGCCCTGAGGGCACCACCAGACCTCGCTGCCCCTGCCCAGCCCCGCTGCGGCCCCCACAGCCTGCCCATGGCCCAGGACCCCATGTCAGCCCCCAGGGCCATCAGTCCCTGCCCCAGCGACACGGCAGCAGAGCCAGTCTCCAGCTGTGCCCGTCCTGTGTCCTGTCCCCAGGGAGGTGCCCAGTGCCCGGGGCTAGGGCTGCCCCACGCCTGGCTGGGGGTGGGAAGGGTCCAGCTGGCAGTCGTGCTCTGCTGGCCGGGTTATTGCGCTGGGATCCCGCTCCCTGTCCCTTAGGGAGCAGCCGTCCCTCACCGCTCCCTGGCAATCGCACAGAGATGAGGAATCACAAGACATGTAATTTCGATTTCCTTGAAATTTTTCTTAAAGCTAAACAAAGCGGGCCTAAATATTATCTTTGTCAACCACGCGACATTCAGAGGAGAAGGAATAATGCCAGAATATTCTTGCCCAGCTTTAGTAAAACAGCTGTTTTGTGTGCGATGGCTACCAGAACCTGAAAAAGCAAACTGATGATAGATAACATTCATTAATACAGATGACGCGTTTTTGCTTTTTATTACTCATTCCACAAGAACGAGTGCTTCAATAAAAGCAGAAACAGTCTGGAAGAAAAACAGGTATTGGAATTAATAAGAAAGTAATAGTTTAAATTAATATTATGGATCCACTGAGGAAGTAAAACAGAGCCAGGCTAGTTCAGAAATGCAGTGAGAACAAGAAAATACATATTGAGTAATGATATATATTCTTATGTTACCTAAGAGCATACGTGCTAAAAATGTGGAAGTAACAATAGAAACCCCTTGCTTGGATCAAATCATGACACAGAATCCCACCATGCCCAAGCATCCATGCACAAAGCTCCAGCAGGAATGCATGTGACCTGCAGACAGTAATACCCCCTGGCAATATATTTAGCGATCTGTTCATATAGGATTTTGTACAAGCTGTGACACACGGTACCTCTACAACTGACGGCAAACAATCAGGAAGGGGTAGAGACTGGGCAGTTCAAGCGATCTATTACTGCAACCGTCATCATAGTATTATGTCACATGTGGCCTCTGTCATGAGGTAATGACACCCTGAACAGCATGTACTTGATAAGATTATGACATGTATTAAAGAAGTCAATTTTTTTAACAAGTGCTATATGTAAGGTGTTGCAAAGCCAAGACAACATTTTAACTCATGTATCGTGCCACCTGGGGAGAGGGAAGTTGTTAAAACCTACCATACAAAGAAGTTCCTAACCAGATGGTGGGATAAGAGACAAGGGTCAGAATCTTAACAGCACCAAATGATACTACCTTAAAGCCAAACTCTGCATTTTCTCTGGAAGGGTAGAAAGTGATCCACGTTGTCTGTTCTGACCAGGAGAAAACACTGAGATACGGGGGCAGCTCTTGGAAGATGGGATGTTGCTATACAGGCTGAGCATCCACCTCAGATATGTGTAAGAACATGGATGTAGCTTACAGTAAGAAGGTTTAAGTTCCAGTTGTTAACAGAGCTGCTAGACTTGGGGGTTGCCCTAGAACAAAGTGTTTTTATGATCCAGTCACAGCATTAGAGGTTCAGAGCGAAGGAAGCTGGAGTCAAAGTACCCAGGCTTTGTAGGGCCCTAGGTTTGGAAAGCATTTCCTTCGCAGTACAGGTTGGTACTGCCAGTTTCTTATTTGGAGGAAGCCTTCTCTCCAACATTTCTCCTGCAAGCAGCTGGAAGCAGAGTAAGACTTGCACACTGTTTTTAAATCCTGAGGAGTAACATCAACCACAGATACTTCTTATGCCAAGATAAGCAGAAAGGGAGTTGATTGCATTATCTGGAAAATTCACTTGCAACAAGTAAAGAACAAAAGCAGTACCTGGAAAAAGACTACACCATTTGGACTGGTAATACATACCTCATAAAAGTGAATAAGTACAGTCATGATAGTCTTAATCAATAACCTAACCGGAGCAGTGTGCTGCATTTGTTTGTGAAGTTTTGTTCCTATTAAACAACACAGAGTCATTGTTGCACTGGAGAATGGTTTTTGTTGCTCAGCAGACGCTTTCGCTGAATTTCGTCCTTTGTGGACCAAGGACGCTGGACCCATTTTTGTATTGAGGTCAGCTGGCTGGAATTCTGAGCCGCCATGGCATCCAGATAATCTCTTCAGGTTTGTGGCTGCTGAGAACTTAAGAAAATCCTTGTTTCTGAAGCAAGTCATCAAAGTATTGAGACAAGCCAAAGGAATAATGTTGTTTTCCAACTGCTATGCAGTTAGTCTGCCCTGAACTGTGGGCAGTAATAGAGGACTGCTGCCTTGATTGTACATGTTTCCAAACCCTTCTGCATAACACAAACACTTCACATGAAAAGTCCACTCTATTTAGTGGAAGTCAGTAAGTATCTGCAGGATCTAAACATGCTGATGTAGTTTCTTTGCAGCTCCTGTAGTAGCTCTGTAGCCAAGAAGCTCAGCCTGAACTATTGCATCCCTCCTAGCAGCAAAATTAATTAGCTCAGCTTGGTTTTGCACTAATATATGAATATATGCATTTTAGCTAGTTCAGCGCTTGCGTACAGCCTGCACATGCCTGCTGACAAGACACAGTGTGCACACAGTGAAGAAACTGCAAACACCTGAAGAGATTGCAAACATCTCAACATCTTCCTTGCAGCAACTCAATTTGAACCAGCCATAAGGGCTAAAGCAGTCAACGATTAGTCAAGGGCTAGCAGAGCTTCTCAGCTGGTCCAGAAGCCAGCACTGCCCTTATCCTGAGAGGAATGGGAAGAATCTATAATAAGGGTGAAATTTGACTTTATGCAAAGAGCTTCTGCAGAGTTTAAAAACTCCCCACTCATCCAAACTACTGATACAAGCACCAAGAGGACCTTTGATTCATCCTCCTGCAGTAAGTAGGATGTTTTTTATTCAGAATGTCTTCTTTCGTTAGAAATGCTTAGCTAAAGTCATTTTGTTCTATATTTTTAAAAATATTTTATTCAGATATATATCTGGTGTGAAAAGGCACTTGCTTCTGCACCAAAACTTTACACAGCCTCGTACTTTGGGACACAGGGAAGAGAGTATATCACTGGAATTGTCTGCTCCCGCCTAGAGCTGGACCACTGGGCCAACACAGTTAACCGTGATCCCCAAGGGCTGCAGTACCCCCAGGGGGACATGAGCCTGCGGAATCTGACAAAACTCTGTGAACTTAATAGTATTTCTTTTGTGTAGACTACACTTCAGTGTGCCGCCAGTGCCTGTAGACCTGGGGCAAGAACGCATTCTTCATTGCTGAGGACAGTGTGAAATATTTCACTGTCATTACACGCTGGACTAAATTGAGGTGGGAGGAGGGGAAAAGTGGATGGGGATGGACACTGCAGAAGTATCAAAATATGCAAAACATTGCTCTAAATAGGAGATGCTCAACTGTCCTCTAAGGCTGGGGGGGGGGGGGGGGGGGGAGAGTGAGGAAAATAACCTTAATTTGCACTAAAGAAAGCTTAAGTTCAGTATTAGGAAGCACATTGAAACAGGTTGCCTAGGCAAGGTGCAGAATTTCAACAACTGGAGATTTTTAATAGATATCTGGCCAAACTTCTTTCAGTAATGGTCTAAGTCCAGTTGATTCTAAGTCACCTTTTATAAACATCTGTACAAGCGAATGTTTGTTTGCAAAAAGAATATCATATCAGTCCTGTTATAAAGCATTTGCACATTACCCACACCAGCAATGCTTACACAGACATATCTCTTCGGGGATCTTCAGTTACCCAACACACATAAACACCACATCAAAAAAAAACAAACACAAAGTAAGACTAGCAAATATTTAAAGTTGTAACTCCTGTAAGCCTGATGCTAAGTGTATTTCACAGCACAGTTTGTAATATCATTTGAATAAAGGACAAAGTATTCCAAGCGACAAAAGTCTATGGATTACTAATAACCAGAAAAAGTCTATGCTTGCTTAATAGCTTGTTTTAATAGTTCACCTAGCTTGGGTATTTGTAATCATTAGTTCCTGTGAGCTATTGTATTGTACATGTGAAGACAATAAAGATTTTGAGGTTTCATATTGAAGAGATTGTTGTGACAGTACAGAGAAGAACCCACAAAGAATTCCACTATATAACAGCAAAACTTCAAGGGTGCAACTACAGACAGCAAGACTACCTTTTATCTGTGTCCACTGCTGTAATATTTTATAATGAGCAAGCAATTAGCTTACTGTACTGCACCGGGGGCTCTAGGCAATGATACGGGTTTCTCCAGGCTCTTGTCAATCCAAGTCAATAGCATCAAAGAGCAATGAGGCATATTATGACATATTCCAACCTTTTAGAAAAGAGTGGTTAAATCTGGTATCTGAAACAGAACGTGTTGAAGGGCAATGCTACACTGACAGCCCTTGAACTGTCTATAAATGAAGTACTATCACAAATGTCTAAGACAATGAAAGCCAACAAGGTTGAATCTGAAATCAAGGCTGAATATGTAAAAAGAGTAATAAAATTTTCAAACTAAAGACTATTTAAAGAGTCTGCCATGAAGACATAATTAACTCGGTCTGATCCAAAATTAGGTTCCCCTTATAGGAATCGTCCAACCTTTAGGAAAGTATATAGTCTGTAGAGCAATTAAAAGATTCAACCATTTCTCCAAACTGTCACCAATTACTATCTCTCCACCCAGCCTTTTTCTCTTCCGAAATAGAAATATGTCTCTGAATATATACTCCTGATTTTACATATGATCTATTAAACCTATGCAGCAAACGTGCTCTTAAATTACACTGTAATCTCAGAGTTCTGCATATTTTCTGGTATACTGGAATGGAAGACTTCAGAAAATACAGTGGAATTATTGATCTGTTTAGTGTTAGGAAAGCTATTGATTATGTGGTGGCGTGAGCTTATGTAAGCATAAATTGACCTTGCAGGGTATTTTATTTGTGTTTCAACTGTGGTTCATTGCAGTACACAGATGTTTTAAGCAATACTGTTATACAGTTAGAGTGTAGCACACTACAAATTAATCTCTTCAAGAAGGAGTGGGATTTTATAATCTGCAGGAATGTTTAACGCACACTTTTCAGAAGAGATATTAAAGTGGGAAAAGGGTAATAGAGGTCGAGTGGAATAAAAAGCAGGAGGGGAAATTACAGGATTCGGAAAATGGGTTGATCTTTTAACTGTTCTTTTCAAGACCCAGGGTTCTTTTTTTAAAGTAGTAATGTTTTCTTTTAAAAAAAGTTAAAAATATTTTGGTGGAGTGGAGCAGTGTGCCAGCTAAACTGCAGTGTAACATCAGGGGTTTTAAAACTGTATTTTACACCTAGGAATTTCCTTCTCCCTTCATTACCAGATGCAAATAAGGTTTGTCAGGAATGGTATTTCCATGGGGAGTGGGCCCAGTATCCACAGCTCACACAGGGCTATTCCAGTGTGATACCACTCCTGAAGAACTGTTGCATTGCTTTGCCAGGCTCCAAGATCAGTGAGATAGCCCAGAAATACAATGCCCAGAGGCTTCTCTGAAACACAGCATCTGCTCAGCCTTTCTCCATATCCTCCCTCCCCCCCAGTCACTTTGAGGGCTGTTTTAGCTATTTGTTAGCTTCCAGCAAAAACAGGAGTTGCAACTATTTGGAAAACCTGCAGATTATTTGCCACCATGGGTGTATAGCGCAAATGAGAATAAATCAAGCTTAAAAGTCTGTAAAGCAAAGAGATGTGGAGGTGTAAAAAACAATTACAGCTCGCACCCAATTGGGTTCTGTAATTTGTTGCACTAATGAAACATTTCTTTTAAGTGGAAAACCTTTGAAGAATACTAATACAATAATTAATATTCAGGTTACCTAGGGAACCTGGGACTCTACTGACTGTAGCTAGAAGAGCCTTTGCAGAGGAAGCTACCCAGCACAGCTTTTTTCTGGAGCTTTAGGAATGATGCTTCCAGGCAGCTGTGAGATTATTTCCCCTCCCTTTCCAAGTTTGTACCAATCCTCTCTTATAACCAAGAAATCTGAGGACTTGCCTTGTCTCAAACAACTTAGAGCTGATGTAAACCTGAAAAGAGAGGAAGAATTCAGACGGGCTTAGAAACAAAGAGATAATGTGGAGATGCTACATGACTGCAGAGCCATAAAGAACAAGAGAAATAAAAAAAGAACAAGAGAAGCACAGCTGAATTTCATAAAGGAAAGGTCTGAATAAAAAATACTTAAATAGTTCTCCATATGTCAGTAGCAATAAACATTGGAGAAGACTTTCCCTAAATCACTGTTAGTAGGATGCAATTTACACCACTTCTGCTGTGGGTACATCACCTTTGCTAGCATCTATGGTGAAGTTACATAAAACCTCTTTAGCAATGGCTGACAAACACTAATGTGGGGCACAATAAATCTTAACTAGATTGCAAGAGCAATGAACCAAGTGCTTGCACGTGCTCCTCTGAAGGCAGCCTAAATCTCGCAGTGCTGATGTCAGCATTACAGATACTGAAATAAGTGAAGGGCCAGGAGACTGGTTCCCCCACAGAGGCTGGACAAAAATCAACCAGAGAAGAGTGTCTGTGAATATGGGAGGTATTAAAGAGAACATCATGGCTTGTACTTGCCTCATGATTCTTCTTGATTTTGAGAAAAGCATGGGGAAACATCACATAGCTGTCAAGAACCACTGACCACTGCCAGAGAGCAATCTAGCCAAGTGCACGTGAGCGTGCACAGCAGAGCAGCTTTAGCGGAAGCCATTTGGAAAAGGGCAGCTCTCTGACAACAACGGACACAGCTTGCACAGCTGCATGGCACAGCTGAGCTAGGCAGTAGAGGGTCAACCTGGAGTCCTGCACTCTGCTTTTTGTACAATGGGTTGGCAAAACCACTGTGGTTTGTGCCACGCTTAGCTGTTAGCTGTAACCCTTTTGCCAAATACAAAGACAAGTATTTCTTTCCTGCATTTCATTTCTAATTCATATTCTTTTATTTGGCCTGGATCTGCTGGGAGTGCGGCTTACAAAGAGAACTGATGTGTACTCACTGGCACACAGTGCTGTCTTCTAGGAACATAAGAGTTACTGGCTCAGATCACATATTCATTCACTCCACTACCAGTAGTAGCCAACAGCAAAAGCTGCAAAGGAAAACACAAGAAAGCTTCTTTGAGAAATTCACTACCCCACGGGAAGCTGCTTTTGAACTGTATTAATTAGAGGTTAGTTTATGCCCTGAAGCATAAGACATTAAATCCCTCATAAATATGCATGCCTGCTCTTCAGAACTTCAGGATAATACAGAGATGTCATACAATTGACACCACGCCTGAGAAGCATGTAAGTGTTCACTCCATTTAACAGATGGGCAAACAGGGAAAGAAGTCAAGCAGCTTCTCTGCAGTCTAGTCAGCAGGCAGACTTCTGGTGGCACTGGCAGGTGAATAATACAACGCAGGCAGCTTCAAGCTCTCCTCCTGAAGGTGGCTAGCTGTATTACCCAATTCCTGCTGCACAGCGGCTCTGAGATTAATTTCCTCTTCTGCAAAATGGGTGTGTTTATCTACCAACTTAATGAGATTTTTAGAACTGAATAATATTTGTATTACACAATTATTATGCATTACTGACACCAGGCAAAGTTAGAAAAAGGAAGAGATGCACTGCCAAGGGATTATTAATTCATTTATTTCACCACATTTCTAGATGTCAATGCATCATTTCTCAGCTAGGCTGTCCTCGCAAAGCTAGTTCCAGGCTCTTGTGCTTAAGTCTGATAAATAAGTTTGGGAGTGCTGCGAGCATGGAGTGTATGCAGATTTAGTCAGTGAATTTTACACTGAATTTGGTTTTCTCTCTTTTTTTAATCTTTTTTTTAAAGCCTCTATTGACCAACTGCTAAGAGCCTTGAAAGTCTCCAGTATGGTCTGGGAGCAAGGACAACTGTAAAGTTTTAATGTCCTGTTTCCAGAAAACAACAGAGAGAAGAGGAGTTTGAGAGAATGGAAAAAGAAAGAAATGACTTACGCAAAAGCACATATCTTTTGTAAAATAATCATCCACAATGCCCTAAACAAAAGTATATCAGTCCTTTGTCATATCAATGGAATTTTTGGATGATACCAAAGCAGATCAAATTTCCTAGGGACAGAAGAATATACAGTACTATCATCTGAATTGCAGTATGGGTTGTAAACCTATGAACTAGCTAATACTCTAGCTAGTTTGGATGTTAAAAAGCAGTGAACCCATAACAGCACAGCCCTTGAATGTAAATTAAGTAACAAGAGTTTGTCCAGCCTGTGCTGAACCATGGGTTTCAAAAGATTTTTTTTGCTTGGTATTTGAGCTAAGTTAAAGCTAGCAAGCTCACCTCAATGTACATACAGTCCACATTTTCTAAGATGCCTAGTGCACCCCACAGTCTTCACTTTTGAATATTTCCAGTCTGATCATTGGTTGTATAACCCACCTTGACTACTTATGACCCACACTCCTTGCTGGAAGGCAAAGACCGCAAGAGGAACAGTAAGCATCTTGTACTTAAAGTCCAACAATCTCACATGACAGTTTAGATAGACGGTGTCATGTCTGATTCCCATAGGCCTAGAAGGTGTAGAAGAAGTTGGCCCAGTGGAAGGGAGAATGCAGAAGCAATAAATGAAGAAGTCAAGCTGGAACAAGGAGTGGTTACTCTGCCACTGACTTGTACACCTAGCACAGCAGCAGTGGCAAATTTCTGGTAGGTGGTGGCTCGTCTGTTCAGAAGGAAGATAAGTTAAAAAAAGATTGGAAAACAAAAACCCTAAATGTAGCAGGGTGAAAAGCAGATGAGAGCAGCTTCACCTCTTGTCAACTCTGTAGAAGACACCTGCCTGTTCTGAAACAGAATGGGCTGCTTCTACAGCTCCTTATCATGCTCTCATATCTCTGCGCACAGCTAAAGCCTGCCTGAGTTAATTTGAAGTTTCTTAACTCTGTGTTACCTTAACTCTGTGTATTCTCCACCTGAGCTTTGGGAAACACCATTAGTCAGTTATGATACACAGCAAACAGCAATTTATGTTGCACAAAAAGCTTTACCCCCAAAAAACCCTACTTCTTCCAAGGGTATCACACTGAGCATGTGGATATTAAGTTTTCAATGCTAGTTAACTCCAAAGAGTTGGAAGGTAGCTCAGTTTATTTATTTTTAATGATCATGACAGAATCTTTAATTCTGATCCATGTAATAATGTAATTCAAGAGAGCATTTCCCCCTGGAGAAAATAGGGTTGGCACAGTGAAGCTGTTCTCTAAACCCAGCATGATGCATTTCCAAATGAGAGTGGAAGCTTTTCAGGGATCACTGTCCCTGCTGAGCATGTACTTATGTGCCATCCCAAACAAGGACAGATGTAATCACGTGCTTACATGCTCAGGGGCCATAACATGCAGCATCAAACTTAATGAGTGCCTTGGGCACTTCTGTAATAGAAGCAATAGTCTTGGGGTAAGAAATACACTGCTTCATTACACAGTCTTTCACCAGAATGCCAGTTCAGATGGACAAAATCACATTACTGATTTTTTTTTTAATACTGTGTTAATACTTGTGTCAGGAATATTTTAATCTATTCTACTTAAGTTAGTTAACTATTCATTATAGTGGAGACAGGTAAAATTACTTCATTTGTGTAGTTCTTTTATCCTACTCAGTTTGCACAGTTCAATTCAAATAAACAAGAAGAGCCCCAGCATCAAAAGATTAATAGAAATCTATAGCTATGAATGCAGTCTAAAAGCAATATAAAATTAGCTTTTCAAAAGAGATTTAAATTTATGGCTTGTTAGATGAATCTAGAGTAAACAGTTTTTCTAAATGAGACAATGAAAATTACCTGAATTTTGTAGATTCTTCTGGTCTCCTTATCCAGGTGCAGTTCTGCAGTTTTGTGACTATGTGAAGATAATAATCTTCTGAATATCTAAAAAAGGCAACATCATCAAACACTAGAATATATATGTATGTATATTTAGAAACAGTTTCTAAAACATTCAAATGATGCATGTATTAATAATAATGTGCATGGTGCATATATAATAGATTGCTTTTAGAACTCCGTGACCTATTTTATTTTTGTAATTTGTAACAGTACTATCCTCATTTAATTAGCATGACCTATTAAACATTGCTTCTTAATAGTGATGTCCTAATGAACTTTTCTTTTCAGAAACTTTCAAAAGTACACTGGTTTAAGACTTAAATATTTGACCATAAATATCTTGAAGTTATTAGAAATCACCTCAAGTGCAAAAGTCCAAAATAATACAAAAAATCTCCTTCTTGTAGTTCGTGCTTTAAACCTCAAATATGTTTTGAAATATGGCTCTTGCAAGCCAAGATGAAACATTACACTTCTTATGCCTTTTCTTTCATTTACCTTATAGAGCACCAAAGCTCAATTCAATCATCTAAGACCACAGACCAATATTTACAGATGTAAGTTTTCCTTCAAATTATCTCTTAAATAAAACAATCTGTTGTTTTACATCAACCAGCACTTTGGTTACGTTGGTACATGTAACCAAAGAGCTTTCTGCTCCTTTTAAACCCTTTCAAGAGATTTAAATTTGTTCATATGTGAAATACTTCAGAACATGTAAGTCAAAAGAATGGTGACATTTCCTCCTTTATAGGTTCAATGTTAATACTTCTCCCATTTGTGCTTGGATCCTAATATAGATTTTTTAAAAACAGTAACTCTGACTTATAAGGAGGATTGGGGAAATGGGAAGAGGAGATGACATGAATGCCATGACCACAAATTCTATGGGACTCATGTCTCCAGAAAAGGTCTACTTTGTATTATTTTAGTAAAAATGGCTTAGCATTGGCCCAAAACCAAATGATCATGAGTTTATTTAAGCTGGAACTTAGAAGTGTGTATTTGGAACAGTTTTACAAGAGTTGGGATGGCAAGAAACCTCACTTTTTTTTAAATGGAGCATGAGAATTGATAAAAAGGAATATTAAAAAGGCTGCGGTGGCTTGCAACAGCAGAGGTCAACAACCCGAAAGCTTTCTTCTCTCTCTGTGTACAACATGCTTTTGGTACTGCAGCTTTATGGTAAACATTTGAAAAAAACAGATCCCTGGTTTTGTTTGCTTCATAAAAGTACTGCAACTGCTAAAGTTAACTTGTTTATCTACCCCCAAGTAAAATCATGTCCCATTTCCACATGGAAAAAGAAATTAAACTTTTCAGAGGAATTCTGCATTAGAATCAGTCTTTGGCTCAAGTTTGTGTGTGTGACAACATGCACGATTTTCATTCTCCAGACTTAGCAAACTCTTAAAGAAACCAGATGATTGTGACTAAACTGATTTTACTGAGCCCTTGCACAACTCAAAAGAGCAGGAATGAATGGGCAGAAGTGGGAGAAGAGCAAAGCTAGTTACGCTGCAGCTGTAGCTGATCTGACCTGGTGCAGGACGTTCTTCCTCCTTCCAGTTCAACTCCAAACCTGTTCTCTCCCTTGTGCCACTGCTGGTACTTACTTGACTCCACCTCTGTTTTGTTTTTGCCAGCTTTTGCACCTGTCAAATGCCTTCATAGGCCACTTTAATTCACTACCATGGCAAAAAAAAAAAAAAAAACAGAAAGAAAAAAATACGCATATACATTTTCTTTTTCTTTAGTGTGTTAAAGCAGATCAGTAAAGATTCCATCGAACACCACAGCCAGTATAAGCAAGGAGTGATGGGAGTGGAGAAACTGGGAACAAGGCCTTCCTATTTTGGCAGCTGCCTGCTGGTATGTTGTATTAGCAGCCTTGGAACTGCAGCCAGAGAAAATGGAACTACTTTCTTGCTGAAGCTGCTACCTAAATTGGCTCACTGTGGGGTCAGACAAGTGTCAGTACCAGCACAGGGCAAAACAGGGAGTGCATGTGCGGGGAGGATGGGATAGAAGCACAGGACCGAAATAGCCTATGCTGATGTTGAATCACTCAGGTAGTTTTATTCCTTAAGGCTAAACAATAAATAACTCTCAGATGCTGGGACTTACGGAAAAATTCCAAAAATTAATAGGATAACAGGGCATGAAGAGTTATTTAGGCTATCATTACCTAGGAGAAAAAAATCTAGAAAAAGCAAATTCTAGCCTAAAGACATTGATAAGACGAAGATCAGTCAGAAATGAAAAGAAAAATTACCATCAGCTCAGAAAGAAATCTCATGGACTGACAAGTTATTAGCAAGTCACAGGGAAACATTTGGTAAGGAGAAAAATCAAAGCATCATCCGTAATGCTAGTGCTGAGGCCTCATGAGAAACACGGGCAGTCGCTGTCAGAAACTGTAAGGACCTTCTTATACATGTAACAGAAGCTGCACTTAGGGTAAAAACACCAATTACAATGCAAGGACATTGCTGCCTTTCCACTGCTCTACTGGGTGGAATCACTCTTGCTCAGAGGTGTCTAAGCTCACCCGCTTACCCAGAAAATCACCACTGACAGGTCCTTACAAGGTACACCACCACCTCTGCTCCACCTGTGCATCCAGTTGTGCTCCTCTTGAGACTTACAAAGACACTACGGACTGTCAGAACTCATCTTCGCCAGCGCTGGCACGGCACCACAAGTGGCAGAGACAACCCAGCGGCATGTCCTGGGGGACAGGAGCTCCCGACTGCGGCAGCTCCGCAAGGCGGCCGCCACATCTGCTCACACCGATATAAGGCTTCCGTGAAATGAACTCTACTTGAATACAGACAATATTCCCATAGATTAATTTCTTTAAAGACTCAAAGTGAAGCTCTGGGATTTGCTGCAGCTGGGTTTACAGCCCAGAAAGCTTTGTTTTCCTCTCAGAAAGCCTATTTTAGCATTTCCTGCTTTAAAGGAGCCTTGGGGACTCACTCCTCCAATGGAGTCAGTCCAGAAGGCCATCGGAATATCATTTCATGGCTCTGCTGTAACCCAGACAGTCCCCTTCTCCACTGTTCCATTTTAAAGAGCTGGGACAATACATATATTTCCACTGGCACCTAGGAGCTTACCACACATATTCACTGATGTTAAAAGGGTTTTATTATTAAGATTAAAAAGCTCAGGTAAATTGAACTATAAAAATACACGGACAAGACAATAATTACAGTGCTGAGAATAGCGAATGAAACACATTTTGGCCTGTTTTTGTCTGCCACCTGCACCACAACCATTATAATAACTTGCTGTTGTAGGAAATCCACTTATACTGTATGAGCCTTGCTGACAAATAACACCTGGAAGGGGTTTTTTGCCTATAGAAGTTGTCAGGTACACAGTGACCTTCTACGTTAACTGCAGTGGCTAAGGTGGAATTATTATGCACAGTTGAGGCACCGACAAAGTATAAGTATCTTCTAATTTTTGGCAGATATCTAAAGGACAACAGCAAGGACAGAAGTGTTGAGATAGTAGGGAGACAATAGGTAAACTGTCAGAACAGAGAGACAGATGCAGCCCCACTGGTTACTTGCTAAAACTAACACCTACTTGAAAAAAAGCTATTTGAATTAGAAAGAAAATTGAGCAGCAGGAGTGAAAAAAGGAGATATTCCTACTTGGCAGCTTATGTTCAAGAAACAAACAAATAAAAAGAAAAACAACAGCAGGAAACGCAAGAGAAAAGGAAGATCCCTTTTGCCTTTGGACACTTTAATACTACCAAAACAACTATCAGTTTTTAAAGCCCTCAGGAGAGTGCGCACAGGGCTTGCTCTAGAATAAAAATGGAAAACTGCCAGCAAAACTCAGCATTTCAGGCTCTTTATCACCTCCAGCACATACCTGCTATAATAATAACTTCCCACTTACATAGCCTTTTTTACTATCAAATCATTTGACAAGCTTTAAACTAGTAATTTTTTTCCCTTTCTGCCAACTTAAGAGGCAAGAGTGTCCAGAATGTCCCTGAAAGTCTAGACCTCCAATATAAGGCATTTATATACCTTGCCTGTGGGTCACACCTTGAAAAAGCAACAAAGATCCCTGCAGCTCCTCTCAATAAAGGGCAATGAGTTGCCATATTCATGGCACAAAGCAATCCCTTGCTTCTTTGTTCCAAGCTCAGTTTCTCTTCCTACCTGCCCAATTCACCTTCTGCCTCGTTAAATGGTGCAGCTCCTTTCTCTTTAGCCACAGAATAAAGGTCTCACAATTCCTAAAGCTTCTCCTACAATCTCAGCTCCAAAATGTTCTAGGTATGAAGAGCATGTCTGCATTCCTGCAGCCTGTACAACTTTGTAACATACGGGATAAATAACAGCATTTATATTGCTATAACTGGATTTTGGAAGAAATACAGTGACTGGTTGTCCTTCTCTTGGTGTTAATCACTCAATTCTTCAGTCAACTCTTTGACCTCTGTTTGCCAATCTCCGTTTCAGCTCTCACTAGCAGCACTTCAGTAACATAGTGGTCTACCACCTTTCAAAAAAACTTCAATGATAGCATTGCTGATGAGGTGGAATATTGATGGGAGAAGAGGTTATAGAGGAGAAAAAAAAAAAGAAATAATTAAAAGAGTAAAGACAGAATGCTGGGAATATGGTGACTTAAAAATAGGTGAAAGATCTCAAAACGCAATGAGAAAGTGAGGAGGGCACAGAAAAGACAGGACAAGTTTTAAAATCATGATTTAATGTTGTTTCTGTATTAAGGAAAAATTTGACTTCTCCAGTCCTTTGAATGGGGAAAGGCACATAATTATTTTTAGCAGAGCTTTTGTTTCTCATTCCATTTCTCTTCTCTTCACAAATGGGGGGGGGGGAGCTTCCAATTTTAAAGACACCATGGCACATAATTAATTTTAAGCTGGAACTTGGTCCTAATGGGAAGCCTTTCTTATTTACAATGTTTTATTTATTGGTGCACCCATACAGGCAAAATGTTACATGTCAAAAGCAACGGGGTGCTTCTCTCATTTTCACTTTAGCAAGTGGCAAGGAATTTGAGCAGGTCTGATATCAAATATTTTTTTCCATGTCAGAAAAAGGCAGAACAGCAAGTTGAAACCCAGAATTAATGTGGGGTGCTTTATCAATGTATCTAAAATTGAGTAAGTAGTTTCCTGTGGACTAGTTATTATAATGAGTGCAATTAATTAGCAAGTTTTTATACTAGTACGTTTCTATATTTACTCTAGTGAATATGCTGAAAAGAATCCATTAACTGAGGTTGCTCATAGTAGGAGCATTCACCAATCAGGAAAAAGACACTCAAGAATGAAGTTATACCTCACAGATTCTGTTCTACCTTTTTGTGAATATCTTAGAATAAAAAGTTGCTAACTGGCAAGGAGAAATCTTGTTGACTTACATTGTGAAAATTAAAAAAAAAATCCAACCTCTAATAAATCTAATATGTGAAATAAAATCTAATGTGAAAGAAAAAATGCAGGCAAACATTGGTTGAACAATTTCAGTTTCCTGTTGTATAGCTTCACACTAATATCATCGAGAATTATGTAAAAGGGACAATCTTCTACCCTTCTTAGGCAAACAAAGCAGAAACAAACAAAGCAGAAAGCACAGCAAACACCTACCTTTTCTTCTTGATAGATGATGACAAAATGTTGTCCTGAATTGCCTTACATTTTGAAGCCTGTTCAAACTGGTAAATTCCATTTTTATTAACAGTTGTTCTGTTGGGGGGGGGGGGGGGGGGGGGGGAGAAAAAGCAACAAACTTTAAAAGAGAACATATTCTGACAATGCTGTCACATTTACTTTGCTATGACAATAAGATTAATAAGAGTTGATTTAGCTGAAAACATTACCAAAGAAATCTTATTGACTTGTGTTGTGAAGCTCTTGTATAAATGGGGAGTTTTCTGCTAATGACTATAAAATATTTGAGTCTTTGAAGTAACCCTATTTCATAGTCTGAATTATATTTTCTGCTTTACACTGTAATCAGAAAATGTAATTTTAAAAAAAGAATTGAAATGGGAATCCTCTTGAACATTATGTTTTGAAGATATTTAAAATATTTACCATTAAAATATTTAGCAGATGTGATTTCCTAAAGTTGTTGATCAAATGCAATATTCAGAGCCAGTATAACATATACAGGAAACACCACAGGTGAAGTGGATCTTTTTACTTGAACCTTAACTTATCGACTTGAGCTTAATACTTCCTCCCTTGTTTATTCTTTATTTACACAGTGAGAATACATATTTGTAAAAGGAACCAAGGCAAGTGCCAGACAGTGATCTTTAATTCCTGTTGTCTTATTTTCACCAAACTCCTGTGTGGTCCTCTTGCTCTGGCACTCCCGGTAGATGATTAAGCTGTAAATTAGTAAATTACTGAAATACCAAGGTCTTATTCCATTCACCTCAGTTGACCCTGTATCTAGGTTCCATCTCATACAATCACCCTCTTGCGTCATCAACCTTCTGCTGTGTGTATTGTCATCTATCACAAAGTTTTTTCCTCCAGCATTTTTATTGTTCTTGCTCCTCACAATCTTCCCCCCCCCCCCCCCCTTCCTTTTGGGTTCCTTCCACCAATTCACTACTTATGGAGCACTTGGACACTGCAACCTATTTGCCCAAACCAGAACTAGAAATACAGAAGACAGATGCTGTGTCATTCACTCCTGGGTGTGAGCTGCAGCAGTGAACAGAACCCGTGCTGTTCTTAGAAACACAGAACAACCAAGCCATCTCTGTACAGAGGCACCCGTACACAAAGAGAAAGGGTCTTCCTGCTTTGTACACAATGCGCTCTGCTTGTGAACCATCATTCCTTTTACTAACAAGGACCAAAACTCCATTGCCTTTACCTGTTAAAGCATGGAGACCACCAATCAACAAGATTTCTGACAAGCTGATTTTGAAGGTCTTACTTGGGCAAGATGCCATTTCAAGTCACAGAATCACAGAGTGGCTGAGAAAGAAAACGGAAGCCCTTCAAAAACAAAACCAAACTCAACCCCAAACAGTTATCAGAGTAGGAAAATGGATGGACATACAATGCATGAAAAACGGGGGGGGGGGGACACGACCAGATGGAAAAAGGAAATATAGTGCTGTGAATTATACCATAACATAAAGATATACCCAGGACTGAAAGGCCAATCCTCCAGAATTCCCACAAAATCAGCTGGAAACAACTGAAGGAATGTGGAGTGAGATTTTCAAAAGAGCTCACAACTGGACTGTCTGGCAGCACTGAAAGCAACAAGAATTTCACCCCTAATTTCAGCAGGAGTTAAGTCCACACTGAACATAAGGAAAAATCCCACTCATTGGCTTTATTCACTCCGTGCCCAGCAGAACTAGTTGTTGCACTTTTTCTACGGCTTCCTGCTCTTGTCTGCCTGAAGCAGCACAGGACCTCTGAACCCTCTTCCAGCTGAGCATCTCCAGCTAAAAAGGAAAACTTCTGCATGCAATACTGCTCATTTATATCCTTCTACCAAACTGGCACTGAATAACACTATCCAGATTGTGAATACCTTCTGTCTTAATCTCTCCCTTGAAGAGGGAATTATATTTGAATCTCATAGTCTATTAGTTGAATACTATTAAAACCCCATAATCCATACTTCTCTAGGAAGGGTGCTCTTAAGTGCGATCTTTGACACTATTTCAAATTAATCAGATGAGAAGAATATAGTGATGTTTTTAAGGTTCACAACACCTTGATTAGTAAGGCAATACAGAATTTAAATGCTTGGTGGAATGGACTATAAAAATGGCTTTATCAAACCACAGGAGTAAGAATTTGTCTTGTAACATTAATCACAGCAACTGTGAAAGAGACTGATCCTACTATCTTTGTTCAAGTTCCCATGGAGGTTTTGCTTATCTAAGGAATGCTAAATCAGGTCTTTAAGACAAGCTGTATTTTGAAATTATTTGGAAGATCTTCTGGTATATACATAACATCAGATACTTTTTATTTATAAAATCCATAAACCACATGACACATAACATGACAAGCAGCATTCAGAGTCTCACAGTGGGTAGAGTGAAAAGAATAAAGTACTTACACTAAAATGACGTTACAATAGTACATGATAGACAGAATGACAGAGCAGTTTCACTTGGACCAAGTAAACAGAAAGAGGCTGGGAAACCTTTCAACACTGTCAGAACATAAATGTGTCCTGGCAGCAGCTTTCAGCTGAACACCTATTCATTTCGACAGAACTAATACGAGGCATGTGTTAGAAAAAATCTGCTCCTAAAATACATCTGCATGCATCTCTTGGAAATGAAGGAAAAAAATACTAAGAGAGCAGTAAAATTAGTGAAGTGGCCACCAGTGCTGATTAATCTAAACTGTAGCAAATTATTTGTGCAATATACTAAGCTACTGTACATAATCGTGGTAATAGCCTGCCTCTTCTTCCCCTTCTCCCTGCCAGAATGCAATATTTTGACAGGAGACAGAATGTACAGGTCTCTGTAGCATAGTTAATTAAGTATAGTTGTTTATTCCCTAGGCCTGTATAAAGATCTGCTGCTGAGAGAGGAATTGGAGAAAACACCACTATGGAACACTGTATTAATACTAACTTGTTTACTCATAGCTCCTCAATCACTTCCTCCCACTGTTCAAGTACCCCAACAGTCTCTACACTGTGCTTGCCTTGGACCTGCAAAGCCAGAGAATAAGTTAGGGAAATAGTAAGTGAATGCCTTAAACATGGCAACACAGACTAACGCAGTAGTGGTGGTCAGTTCTTCAGGGTACTGCTGCCTTGTTATTATTTGTATGTAAAGTATATATATATATAGTGCTTAAGAAAACTATTTTCACTTCCCTTGTACGAGCTGGTATTATTTATCTGTTATATATTCCCGGGCAGTACAAAAGGAGCTAGAAATTCTGCCCAAGCTTAACATAGCACACCCTGGGCCTCATAACAAAGACTACCTAGCTCCTCTTACTATTGTCACCTTCCCCTGGTAAGCACTAGCAGTACTGAGCCCTCTATTTTGCAATTAATGCTGTGACTACACAAACAAATATGCCAGCACAAACACAGGTGAGGAGGGAAGGAGGACCAAGTGTCTAAAGGTGGGGAAAGTGCAAGACTACTTCTTTTGGTTGTACTGTTGGCTTAAGCAAGTTTAAGCTGTACTTGCAGTTACAGCTTAAAAACTGAGAGGATGGTATGAGGCACAGACACGAGGATTTGCCAGAGAACCATAGTATTGCGGTGTAAATGATACTGTTTCCATTAATAAATTTGGGGATTACTAGAGAAATCTTACTAACAAAAGCCTTTTTTTTTGGTAAGAAACCCTACTAATAGGCACAGTAGGCTGTGAAATAAACCCAAGAAAAACTGTAAGTCACACTGTTGAGGCAGTCCCATTGTTTGAGTGGATGAGGGAAAGGCTGTGGACGTCGTCCACCTAGACTTTAGTAAAGCCCTTGATGCCGTTTCCCACAGCATTCTCCTGGAGAAACTGGCTGCTCATGGCTTGGACGGGTGTACTCTTTGCTGGGTAAAGAACTGGCTGGATGGCCGGGCCCAAAGAGTGGTGGTGAATGGAGTTAACTCCAGTTGGTGGCCGGTCACAAGTGGTGTCCCCAGGGCTCTGTGTTGGGGCCAGTTCTGTTTAATATCTTTATCAATGATCTGGATGAGGGGATCGAGTGCACCCTCAGTAAGTTTGCAGACGACACCAAGTTGTGTGGGAGTGTTGATCTGTTTGAGGGTAGGAAGGCTCTGCAGAGGGATCTAGACAGGCTGGATCGATGGGCCGAGGCCAATTGTATGAGGTTCAACAAGGCCAAGTGCAAGGTCCTGCACTTGGATCACAACAACCCCATGCAACACTACAGGCTTGGGGAAGAGTGGCTGGAAAGCTGCCAGGCAGAGAAGGACCTGGGGGCATTGGTCAACCACCGGCTGAATATAAGCTGGCAGTGTGCCCAGGTGGCCAAGAAGGCCAATAGCATCCTGGCTTGTATCAGGAATAGTGTGGCCAGCAGGACTATGGACAAGCTGTACTTGGCATGGGTGAGGCTGCACCTCGAATACTGTGTTCAGTTTTGGGCCCCCCACTACAAGAGGGACATTGAGGTGCTGGAGCGTGTCCAGAGAAGGGCAACGAAGCTGGTGAAGGGTCTGGAGCAGAAGTCTGATGAGGAACGGCTGAGGGAGCTGGGGTTGTTTAGCCTGGAGAAAAGGAGGCTGAGGGGAGACCTTATTGCTCTCTACAACTACCTGAAAGGAGGTTGTAGTGAGGTGGGGGTCGGTCTCTTCTCCCAGGTAACAAGCCACAGGACAAGAGGAAATGGCCTCAAGTTGCACCAGGGGAGGTTTAGATTGGATATTAGGATAAATTTCTCCACGGAAAGGGTTGTCAGGCATTGGAAGAGGCTGCCCAGGGAAGTGGTTGAGTCGCCATCCCTGGAGGTATTTAAAAGACGTGTAGATGTGGTGCTTAGGGACATGATTTAGTGGTGGACTTGGCAGTGCTACGTTAACAGTTGGACTTAATGATCTTAAAGGTATTTTCCAACATAAATGATTCTATGATTCTATGATCTAACACTTAACAAGAAAAAGTGGTAAGAAATGTCCTGTAACAGACAAACCACATCTTCAAGGTTATTTACTAAGACACAGATCTTGGGAACTTATGTGCCTGGTCACCGTCTAATTAAACATTGCTGTGCATAACAGCTGCCTAAATATCTATGACAGTCTGAGCCAATCCCCTGCTTTTCATCCATTCATCCTTCAGTTTCATCCTTTTAAAGGAATTACTCAAAGTAAAAGAAGAGATTAACTTTCAATATTGCAAGGCAACAGAATAAAAGGGCCTTAGAGATTCTTCAGGAGATGTCTGGTTACAAATATGCCTCCAACAGCAAAGGAAATCACGATAAGAAGAAAGATTAGCTTGCGATTCTGAATATTATCTAGATTACTTATACTTAGAGTTCAAGAAGGATAGTGCCCAGTTTTTTTTCTTTTTCGTTTCCTGGATCCTCCCACCAAAGTTGGTGAGAAAATCTTAGCTTTCCAGAGAAATGCATCAAACTGATGAAGAGATCAGAGTCTAACCTAACATCCATGCACATCCTCTTACTCTTACACAGGAAAGGACATAGATGTCAACAACACAGCAATGCTATTCAAACCATCAGGGTACTTTAGGAAAACTGTATTTCGGGAAGTCTGCACCAATAGATTGTTCCTAGTTTTATGCATCAACATACTAACGTAGCCTCATCTGATTCAAAAATTCACTAACCCCTGTACAACCTGTATCAACGAGGGACTCTTCCGTCCTTTTGCTGTACTCATGGATACCACAGCAAAACCCCACTGCAAACTGGAATCTAATTCCTATTGACCAGACCATCCATCTCCATCACTGAGGGATTGGTCCGAATCTCCTGAATGAGTCCAGATGCTCTCTGGATCAAATCTCTCCAGCATGGCCCTCAGCCAGGCCCAGTCCAGCTGCTGCCTGGATCAAACCCCTCTAGCATGGCTCCCTGCCCAGTCCAGCTGCTCTCTGGATTAAGTAACAGCTCCTGGTCAGTCCAGCAGCTCTCTTTCCTTCTTCATATGCCAAACATACACCACAAACTCCTGTCAGGCCAGCTTACTGAGCATAGTCACTCAGGTGAAAAAGAACATCCTCTCTTGGATTCAGCCAGCAAGCCATCCCTCCAAAGACACTACGGTTATAGGAGCTAGAGTGAAATGAAACTTTTTTTGATGAATAATTTACTTGTCACACTTTTGCAGTCACTTAGTCACTAAGAAATACAGTTTCAGGTTGATCAAAACTAGCTCCAAATTGGTTCCAAAATCCTCCAAGTAGATTAAGGAAAAACATGTATTTAAAATCTCATGCTCACTTGCCTTATTACAGGGATTAAAAACTGACCCATACATGCCATGGATTTTCAGCCCTTTTCGGTATGTGTTGCTTCCACTTTCTTTGCTCCAGTTGCGAGTGTACTAACAGCAGATGGGAAGTAGCTAGACTCTGTTCTCTGAAGTGCTGTCTGCCAGCATTTCTAGTCAATTTGACTCCATGGTTTAGCACACAGAGCTGAGTGGCAGGAGACTGCAGCTCAGAAACTAGCAGGGAAACGGAAGACTATGAGAAGACAGGGCAGTGGGGGAAACCACAGACATAACACAAAACAGAGTGGAGAGGAGAACAGAGTGACAGCTACAAAAACCAAAGCAGAACAGAGTACATACTGCAAAACCAATAAATTGTAAGGAGTGGAAAAGAAGGAAAAAAAAGCAGAAAGGGAAAAAATGAGCACAGGAAAGAGAAGCAGGCTAGAAGCACATAACAGCAGTTAGAATTCTGCAAATGTTCCTGTTCCTTTTGTTTCACTCTAATTTTGAAAGATGTTATAAACTTACGGCTTGTGAAAGTTCTAAATTTTGAGGCAGGGAGCAGAAGGGTCTTTCATCAGAAACGCATAGGTCTCTCATCAGAAACAGGTAAGAAACCTACTGTTAGGGGACACTGCAACAGTTACTACAACTAACGTCACCTGCATTCACTTAGGGAAAGCATACATTGTTTCCACCTCAAATTCGGCTAGACCGGGTGAAATGGCGGCCTCAGTAAGGTTAACTGCATTGTCACCATTGGCTTCAATATAACCAGGGCATCACAGTTCCCATTAAAGACTCAATTCCCAGGTTCTTTCTAATTTTCATCATGTGTTTTTGACCATAATAGATATTAACATATAATAATCATTGGAACTGCAATGTTAATGAGGCCATATAAAGTAAAAGAGAATAGCAAAAATATTTGCAAACTACTTCTTACATAGTAACACCTCATGTGTGGATTACACCACCCTCTTCTGCACTATTAGTTTTCCTACAGTGTGTGAAGACTCAAGAGCACAAAAACACAGTCATTAATATTGAAGCCTGCATGTAAGACACGACTTGTTTACAGCTAATTGTGTCAACTATTTTCATATTAAACGTCACAGTATAAAATAACAGGCTGTAAAGCAAAGATCTACACTGATCCAAAAGATCAAGACAGGGGATCAAACAAAAGGGGTCCCATGAAGTAAGATGCTACACAATATGAAAAAGGCTTCATATGTCTGGCCTTCACCCTATGGATTTTAAAGGACAAATCTGTATTTTTAACTAAATACACATGACAAAAATGAGAACAATACTACGCAGCTCCAGCTCCACCTTCCTGGAAAGAAGAATAAAAGATACCTGGAACATGCCATTCAGCAAGCACTTTTTGCATCATGTGTTAACAAAACTGCTATACGCAACATTTTATTGGGTTCAAAACCAATGGCAGAGTGACAGCTGTCAGTAAGAGAGCCTACGAGCAAATAATTTATTACAGTTAAAGCGAATTTTCATTTCCTCAGTCTAGTAAGTCTCTAACGCTCCCCCTGATTAAGCTGCCAAAACAAAAGGAAGAATGAATTGGAGCGAAGGCAAATTTCTGCTCTCCCTTCCACACGGACCCACGCTACCCGTAACTGAAGGGGGGCAGCCCGTACCTGTTCTCGGTCTGAGGCAGGGACGGCAGGGGGGACCTGAGGGCTCGCACCACTTTCGGCGTGACAGCAGCTACTCCTGCGTCCTCCGCCCAGCCCCTGGCAAGCAAGACGGGAAAACAAAGTTGTCAAAACCAGTGATTAAACATCACCCGGCGTGAGCGGCGCCGGTCTCCTCCCCACGAATCGCTCACACGCCGCGAACGCCCGCGCCGAGCCCAGCCCGCGCCGGGAGGCCACCGCGCCGGGCTCCGCCGCGCCCCTCTGCCGGCGGCGGGCGGCGCGGGGCTGGCCTCGTCCCGCTCCTTCTTCCCCGGCCGGCTCCAGGCTCTCCCGCCCCGCAGCCCCACCGCAGCGGGCGAGGTCCCCCGGCCGCCCTACCTGGCCCGGAGGGGCTGCTGGCCGCCCAGGCGCAGGAGGCAGCCGCCGAGCAGCAGGCTGCCCAGCGCCGCGGCCAAGGCGATGACAGCCCGCATGGTGCGCTCGGCAGCGGCGCCCGCCGCAGCTACGGCCGCCCCATAGTATTTAAGGGAGGCTGCGGGGAGGGGGAGGCGGCCATGGCAGCCACAGGGTCTCTCTGCCCCGCCCCTCGCCTGTTCCGCCGGCCGCAGCCCTGCGCCGCTGCCGCCATCAGCCCCCCTCCCGCCGCGGCCGCCGCTCGGGGCCCGGCCCGCCGGGGCAGCAGGGGCTGGCGCGGCCGTGCCGCGGGGCCGGGCGGGGGCAGGCCGCGCTCTCCGCCAAACTTTCCCCTCGGGCGGGCGGCGCGGCGCTCCCCGGGCAGGTTGCCGGGGTGGCGGCGGCCGCCGTGCGGGGGGCGGCTCGGCAGGGGACTGCCGCCTCGCTTTCCCCGCTCGCTGCCGGCGCGGCGTGAGGGCGGGACCCGGGCGGCCCTCGCTAGCGGCCGCTCGGGGCGTTTCTCGGTAGCAAAGGCAGCGGGGCGGCGGCCGTGCGGTGCGGGGGAGTTAAAATAGGTGCGGGGGAGTTAAAATACTGTCGAAACTCCCCCTGGGAGGGGCGGCGGGGGCTGCGGTGCCGGAGCGCGGGCGGCGGCGCCGTGCGGGGCGGCGGGAGCAGCGTGCGGGGGTTACCGGGCGAGGAGCCGGCGGGGGAGGCCCGGGCAGCCGGCCCTGCCCCGTGGCTGGTGCAGCGCGGTCGCCGCTGCTTTAAGAGCTGTTTATCTTATTTATAAATAACACTCAATGCGTCTGGTTTGTGGTTTTTCTTATAAAATGCATTTGCATGGGTTTTGGTAAAGAAATGTTTCTGTAGTAAGTTTGCATCTTTTTGCCTAATTGTGTACTTAGTGTTGTTTTCACAAGGCCAACCATTGCTATGAGAAACCTCGTAAGGTGACATGGTGCCGTTAATTAGGCCCCCTTTATTAAGAGAGTGGGTAGTAGAGATGCTGTATACCTTACCGCAGCCTTTCAGTCGTTAGCCAGCTGACTGACACCTTGTTTTTGCAGATTCTGCCCTATCCTTCCTGTTTTCTGTATCTGCAAGCATTCCCCTAAGCCTCGGAGCTGCTGTTCTTACGTTTTTGAACAATGGCTGGAAAGCCTCAAAATAAGAGCTCTGTTGCAGCTATATAAATGAAGTAACAAGGGACTTGATACTGTGACTGGGAAGTGGTTGGATGCAACAATAAGAAGCAGCATGCCTATGGTCCATCAGAGGAACAGCACAGCACCAGCTGTGATGGGGTATGCTAGGAAATACCTAATTATGTTTTAGGGCATTTGTTATGTCCCTGGTGAGCAGCGCTGTGGGTGGTGCTGGTGGGAGAGAGCTAGAAGCAGTTGTGGGCTGGTGTTGCCGAGGGGTAGCAGGTATTGGACTGGCTTGGTGCACAGCTCAGTTGTCCTCTTGGCTTTGAAGTACTTGGTCATAATAGAGAAATGAAGGCAGTGCTAAGACTTCTGAATTCCTGAAGAAGTTTGCTGTTTTGAAGTTGTCATGAATCATAAATGTCTTGAACATGAAGCTGTTTCATCACCATTTCCAAAAAACTTGCTTCAGCTTCAGGCCTATCCTATAAATCCAGTTGACAATGTATACGAAGACGTAGGGGCTAACAGCTAAGCTTTTCAAGGTATGTATATGTTCACTGGTTAGCAGATATTAGAAATTTCAATCCTACTGTTACCTCTGTAAAACTTGAAGGCTCCTGCTTATGTTGGTGGATATTATCAACTATTTAATAATATCCATTAAATACTCTATGTAAAATAATAAATCATTAATTTTAGAAAGTCTAGTGGTATTCTATTTCAGCTCTGAATGAAAGAAGACTAAGAATTACAGTCCAAAAAACTATTTGGTTTCTTCCCTCACTGTTATTTCCCTCTGCAGTACAGTTTTCCCATGAGTCCTGAAGTATCACTGTCAGCTAATCCATGGGAAACTTCGTGATGTTAGTGAGGACATTGTATTTCAAGTTAGGGGTCTGCTGCCAACACCAGTCTATAATATCAGTAGAGACTTTTTTCCCAGATCAGAAGGTTAATCTTTGTCATATCAAAATTCTTGCAAAGAAAATGGGGAAAATTATAAACACCTGTTTAAATTAGACTTGGCACTTGTGTTTACCAAGTTTACAAACACTTATTGATTGATTGTAACAATGTCTCTAGGTGTTACCAGCCTTAATTTCCTGGCAGAGCAGCTTCGTAGAGAGGTTAAGTGACCTAACTAAAGGGTGAGATGTGAATCAATGGTAAATCAGGATTCAAATTTAGGAATGCTGGATTCAAAGATCAGGTTTCTCTTGCATCGTGTTGCCATGTCGGAAGCGATGGTGTTGAGTAACGTAATGTAGAGTGTCAAAATGATAAAGGCACAGGTGCCAAAGATGTCACACAGGAACAAAGACCAAACAGTGTACACTGAGACTGTGTCCCATCCCGTCCTCCTCCTGACAGCTGGAAGCTGCTGTGCCTTTGGCAGCATCCCCCAGCTTCTGATTCCCATTAGCTTCAGAAGTCAGTGGGAACTGATAATTGCTGGCTTGCACAGGAGGAAGAGATCAGTAATCAGCCAGGTGGTGTCATGACGACTTTGTTGCCGAGTTCCTACAACTCTACTTAGCTGCTAATTTGGAAAAGTAAAATGTAGCCTTGGGTATCATCTGCGAACGGCTGCTGCCCCCCAGGTCGACAGGATTGCATCTCAAAAGGAGTCTGCTGGTGGTGCCTGCGTGGCTGCTGGTCACATGGAGCGAGCTTAGCCTTCTTATTTCCAGCAGCTAAATCATATTAAGAAGCAATTAATGTTCATTAAATGCTTTCCTAATGCTGCCTTCTCATCTAAGCAATGGCTGTCACAGGGATATTAGTTATTGCAAATAAGAGGGGAGATGACGGTTACAATTAGGACGAGGAGAAAGGTACTAAAGATATTCAGTGAAACTGGGGTCCCATATTGTGGCAAAGCATAAGAGTCCCCAGAGTGAGGTGTTGGTGCAAGACTACTCTTTGTGTATTTTTAGTGGAGTCATCAATGTGAGTGCTTTTAGACAAAAAAACCCCAAACAAACAAAAAACCCCCACAAACAACCAAAAACCCATGTGTTTCAAACTGGGAGAAAGTAATTGGTTCACTGAGTTTCACAACTTTTTCATTTCTTTCCACCTACAGTTCCACTGTAATTAGATACAAAGGAGGATTTTAATGCAGAAACCCTGAAAACTTGCAAGTTGTTAAAGTGAAGGGAGAGAGATTTTTTTTTTTCTGTTCTCTCTTCTTCCTAAATGCTCTCAGCATGGCTTCTTAACATGACACCATAAGAAAAGCCATATTGGGTCAGAGTAGAACAGCCTGTTCTTCAGGCAGTGCCCAGTAGCAGACTCCTAGGGAAGAACTGTGCAGTGATCCGTCCCTAGGATCCTTTCTCAGCTTCCAGCAATCAAAGGCTCGGGGACTTTCTGAACCAGAGCTATCTGTGTGTTTAGTTGCTTTTCATGGATTTTTCTTCCATAATTGTGTCTAATTGCTTTTTGAAACCATGTAAACTTTTGGCATCAACAGCAGCTTGTGTCGATGATTTCCATCCAAGCAGAAATCCTTCCCATTACAATTAGCCCAGGAACAATTTGCTAAGAAAAATCTCTGTTGTTATTTGGAAACTCTGTCTCCTATGCTAAAGGACATGAAGCGGTAAGTATTCTTTTGCAAAGAATTTTACTACACATTGCACAAATCAGCGCTGCTGTTAATACGAATTCACAGCATCCATTGCTAGAATTCAGAGTGAGTTATTACAGAGCATACTGTGAATGCAAATTAAAAATAATGCACAACACTCAACCAAATCCTAATGGACCAATGGCACAATGTCAAATACATCACGAGCAAAGACTTCTAATACTACTATTAAAACCCCAAGCAAACAAACAAAGCAAGTAAATCAGCACTGACAAAAACTGTTTGAGCAACATTTACTTGTCATAGATCAGCATGCAGATGGACAGTACAGCTCCAAGCGGTTCTTAAAATGCCTGCATGGCTGAAGGGGGAATATGCCTCCAGGGATGTCACATAATGGAAGGGTTCTTATCAGGCACTGTGGTCAACAGTTGAGGTAATTATGTCAAGCTAAACATTTCTTTTCATGAGTGAGTACGGCACAGCTGCTTATCTGTAGAAATATCTGATTTGGGATCATGTGTTTGTTGAAGTGTGTGTATAAAATACTCAGCGATAGAAATGAGGGGCCATAGTGGAGTTCAGAGTCCTACTTAATGATACAAGTGATGGGCTGCGGTGGTCAGTCAGCATCGTTTATGCTTATGGGAAATCAGAGCCGCAATTTGGGAAAATAAATAAATGCATGATGTAAGCAAATAGCAGAGATTCATTGGAAGAAGAAACAAGGGATAGCTGTATGAGAGCCTAATCTTGGGATGGGAAGATTATCGATTGAGTTTGATCCAGGATGGTGGCCTGATGGCCCAGCTCCAAACTGGCTTCTTGGGATCACAGTGTACTGAAAAAAGCTAGAGCCCATTTTTTTGGCATTCTTACATTTCCGTTGTTGAAATTCACATAGAGTACAGTAAATAAAAAAATAAGGAAGCATCATACGCTTCTGTATTGGGATAGACTACTTTGTTGGTACCAAAGAAAAAACAGAAGTGATACAGAGCACCATAAACTGATGGATTTGAGGGGTTTGGAGGAAGGAAGACAGGACCTCTGTCTTTAAACCAAGAAAAAGTCATTAACCCCATTAAATAGAGTTAAAAATATAACTGCCTAGATAGCAGCCTAAACCTGTTCTCGCGTAAGACTGATTCTCCCGGTCTCTTCTGCAGTAAAAACTGTTGAATACTCCATAGAAACATATCTGCAATGAATCCCTCATTTTCCATGTTCCATCATCAGGTACTTAAGCAGTTTGCAGCGTTTTGAAGTTAATGCTGATAAGGCTGGGGCGCAGGCGAAGCGAGGGAAGTGCCAAACGGGTGCGGGTGTGCCCGAGTCCCCTGGCCTGAAGCGGCCGTGCCTGAGAGAGGGACGCGGGGATCCTCAGCGGGGGCAGCCGGACAGGGCTTGTGGCTGTGGGATGCCCCACTGAGAAGAGGAGATCACCTGGAGGAGAACTCATGTCCCAGAGGCCATGGGGCTGTGTAGAAAATTAATCGTGAGGGTGCTTGAGAGCCAGGGAGCCAGCTCAGCAAGGTCCTTTAGCTCAGACGCAGCTTTAAGCACGCAAATATTTCTGTTAAACTGGGGCCAGTCTCGTGCTTCTAATGAAGCACCTGCCAGAGTCCTCTGAAAGCTCAATGTGTCTCTGCAATGCAACGTCAGTGTTTACACAGGGCAGGGGCCATATCTGTGCAGTGACAGGGAAAAGCAAGACAGTCACTGAACCTTCAGCACACCCTGGGAAGAGAAATGATGTAGGAAAATAAGCCATGCAAAAAAAAAAAAACCCTCTTGGCATCAGGGTAGCCCTCCTGTTTCAGGATCCTTAGTGAAACCGAGGGGAAAAAACACTCTAGACAATTCTTTATTTCTGTTTGTCTACTAACGTCTTGAGCCATTTATAAACGGGAATTGAAAACCTTTACCTCCAAACAGAAATAAGTCCAGGCTACTTCAAGCGCCAGCAAGCTATACAGGCATTTGGGAAGGCTTATTGTAAACTGGGGTTGTCTCAAATGTCTTTTTTTTTTTCTCCATTCTGAAGTAATTTTCTGTCTGAATGATAGCGGTTGTAGACAGGAGTCCAAAATGGGCCAATAAATGATGGGATTCATGCCGACATTTGAGAAAGCCACCTCAGCCGGCGCATGAGCATCGCTGGGGTGGGAAAGGCGGCGGGGGGAGCAGGGCTGGGGTGCAGCACAGCCCCTCTCTGGCATGGGGAGCAAGTGAGAAACCTTGGACAGCCTGTGCCGTGGCCAAGGGCTGCGAAAGGCGGCAGGCGGAGGCCAAGGGAGGGAGCTAGGACTTTTTCCCTCTCCCAGCAGATCTTCACTTGGGCTCAGCTCCCTGTCCTCTAAACACATAGTGCTAGGTACAGGACTCCATCCCCACAGTGAGATCTTTTGGTATGTAAATATAATCTCCGTGATTCATGCATTAATTAAAAATAACAATTCTTTTAAATGTTACCTTCTCCATTTCAGTAAATACGCTGATATCCCATGCCTCGGTGACAGGCCTTGCTGATCTTATTGCACTCCTGGCTCACTTTCATTAGGCTCTGCAAATATGCTGCCATTCTCGCAAAATCTATGTGCTGGGTGAGCCAGAATCTCTCTTATGGTCCTCAGATAGCCACTTATGTATTTGTCTCCCTCTCGATTACTGTACTTCCCGAGAAAGCACATTTTGGTTTATTATTATCCCGTGCTTTCAATGGCCTGGCAGGAGAGAATTAAGGTCTAGCAGAGGGGAAAACCAAATGTAGCCTAGGAAAAGTGAGTGCCATCTGAACAGAAGGGATCAATAAATACTCTTATATTTAGCATTATTTTCAGAACAGGCATTCAGTACCTAGCTCCCAGGTGAGACTTTGCAGCACATGGTAATTTTCTTCTTACACATTGATCAACCTTACTTTTAACCTTGAGGGCTATAACACCCATAGTACTTCTAGAGAGACCCACTGTGCGAGGTGCTGTTAGAAATGCCCCAAAGTTAACAGTCCATCTAAACAGACTAAGCTTATAAATGTATGGTTTACATACACGATTTCTGAGTCTTCTGTATTCAACAGTCTTGGCATCACTGTCAGATCTGAAGGAATCTAAAAATGTATCGGTGTTTGGGAGGAGGACCCAAAGGGGAGAGCAGGAGTGGGCAGGGGAAGATGGAGGCCCCGGGGTGGTGAGGGGACGCGTGGGGACCCGCCGGGGCTCAGCATGGGGGACAGCCCGCTGGCATGCAAGGGTGTGTGGGAGGGGAGGAAGGGAGGATGAAGGCTTTTTCAGCAGAGGGGAATGCTGATGCTTAAAGTACCATTATCATATGCTGGGGAGATGTGCATTTTAAATACCAACGTTTAAAATCCTTTGCCTTTAATTTCGTGTTTGCATATTGCATCAGTATGCATTTGACCGAATAGCTGAGCATGTGTAAAAGGCAATTCTAAAGCAAGGAATTATCACTTGGAACCTGCAGCTGGAGAAAATTTATTCAGGCTTTCCAGATGTACTCAGGCTCAGCTTGGCTGTGCTTAAGAGCAAACTGAGAATTTAACAAGCAAGCAATATGTGATTTTATTGATAACTGTTGGGTATGGTCATGCAAAACTGAATGAACCCTGCTGACAGCTGACCGGAGGGCAATGCAGACAGTAGCAAGGCGACACAGCAGCACCTCTCCCTCCTGCCCCAGACCACGCTGCCTGGATCTTCCTCGGGGAGAGATGCTGCTTCAGCCTCTGCACCAGTTTTTTCCTTCTTGTCTGACTCACTCTTCAGTAACGTGTATGGTGCAGTAGTTTTGGGGGAGAAAAAAAAAATCTTTTTACCAGGGATGAGATTGAGACCAGAAATTCATTCCACATTGGAGGGGTTGGAACTCGTTCCCTTTCTCAACCTCGGTGAATCAAATTATCTGCTCTGAATTGCATGTTTTCATTTCTGTGGCACGTGAGCATCTAGCTAAGATGAATAACGCATAGTGGCACATATCTGAAAGAGCTGCTGTACAGGGTATTTGCATGTAGCGTACTGAGCCCTGTGAGACGGGAACCAGTGGTCGTTATGGGGCCCATTTAGTGTCTGACCCAGTGATGCGTGTCAAGATCTGAAGCAAGATGATCTCTGGAAATTAAAAGGTGCCAAGTAATTCAAAATTGTGACATATCGATTTCTTTGTTCAGACAGCGTATCATTTGTAAAGGTGCAACACAGTGCTATAACTCAACGTTTTGCTTTTTAACGATTGGTCAGTAGCCCACTTAAATACTGTTTTACCATTTACTGACATTTTACATTTATTGAGCATATATTTTATCTAGACTCACAGAGATCGTGCAGGAAGTTTTTAATAAACACAAATATATTTCAGGCTAAACAAAAGCGAGAACGCATGAGGATGGGAGTACACTCCCAAAGTGTGATGAGAAGGTGCTGCCAGATGTTCTGCAGGAAACTGGGGAAGGAGGCACGAGCCAGGGAGCTGTGAGTGGAGCATGGAGAATTGCACTGGTAGGGCACTGGTGCGAATCCGTGCCCCGGACAGCAGCTGGCTGAGGTCCTGAGCCTGATGTGAAATGAGTGGCGGTGCTTTGAGAGGCCCACTCGTTCCCCCCACAGGAGGCATCATCCTAACTACATCTCGCGGCAGCTGTTGGAGGGGACAGCAGGGAAGGGAGCTGTGTTTTCCCCAGGCTCTGGGTGAAGAAACACCGAATGAGCTGTGGGGTGGGCACATGAGGATCAGATCACTCTCGGTTTTTTTTTCTGGCTATAGCAAGCAGGCATTATAGTTTTTTCCTGGTCCTACACTCCTGGGTCAAGGTAATGTAACAAAAATGTGACAGAACTCCTCCTTTGCCTGTACTGACCTATTCTGTAATCATAAGGTTAAGCTTGTACATTTGGAAGCTTGTGTTAGATTCCTGATTCCATATTTAATCACTTCTCTTATATTTAAGTACAGAAAATGTTTTGGGGAATTAAGTTATTAAATATAAACTTAGAAAACTAACTTCTCATTCACATTTTGTTTTTACTGTGTTTTCCTAGGCAGGATGTAAAATGAATAAATGATGTACAAACAAGCTGGTTTTGCCAGTTATAGGTACAAAAATTTCTAAGGACCTCTGATTTTAAAAGGAGGCTGAAATTATACATTTTTCATGCAAAACATCAACCTCATTAGATCTAGTTATTTAAAAGAACTTTGAAAAATAAAGACACAATGTCTACTTTTATGAGACACAGCTGGGACACCAGGGCTGGGTTTTATATGATCAGATACAGTCATTTAAAATATATACATCCACCTCTGAATCATTCACCCTGGCTCCGTTTATATTTCAAGGAAATATATTCACTTCTGGGCAGATATTTATCTCCTCCAAAAGTGAACATATTTAAGCTCAGATTTCTTGCCATGCATATAAAAAGATCCCAGAGAGGCTGGTTCAGCTACAGGTGAGAAAAAGCCCTCCAGCCTGACAATGAGAGATATTTAGGGGAATTAAAAGCATTCCTGTCCTCATCTGAAAATGCAGAATGTTTCCTTTATTCAAATGCATTGTGCTATGAGATGGTGGCAAGTGTTTAAATGAGTATTTTCTACATAGCCTGGTACACAACCTCTACTGAAGACACAAGGTTGAATCAAGTCCCACTTTAACATGGACTAGGCTTGATAAATCTAGGTTTTAATTGCACTTGCGTATTTAATTATGTAAGAAAAATAATTCAGAGACTTGGTACAGTGCACACACTCATGTCCTTATTGACGTGAGTTACCCTATCAATGGACACCCTGCTACATTCATGTTGCCTACTTCAATTTCCCTTAAAATCAGAGCCAAAATTTCCCTTCCCTTCCCTTCCCTTCCCTTCCCTTCCCTTCCCTTCCCTTCCCTTCCCTTCCCTTCCCTTCCCTTCCCTTCCCTTCCCTTCCCTTCCCTTCCCTTCCCTTCCCTTCCCTTCCCTTCCCTTCCCTTCCCTTCCCTTCCCTTCCCTTCCCTTCCCTTCCCTTCCCTTCCCTTCCCTTCCCTTCCCTTCCCTTCCCTTCCCTTCCCTTCCCTTCCCTTCCCTTCCCTTCCCTTCCCTTCCCTTCCCTTCCCTTCCCTTCCCTTCCCTTCCCTTCCCTTCCCTTCCCTTCCCTTCCCTTCCCTTCCCTTCCCTTCCCTTCCCTTCCCTTCCCTTCCCTCTTCATGTAGAAAATGGCTGCCACGCTCTCTCCCACATCAGTCACCCTCTGCCTTACAGCGGGGTGGGATTTTACAAGCAGTTACCACTGAAATCAAAGGGGGTTTTGCTGTTAAAATCCCTAGAGAGCAGAATTAGTTGATAAGAACTACTCGGGAAAATCCTGCCCCCACCAGAGTAACTCATCCATCATCCGTGAGGGGCTCTGGTACTCTGAATCTGGAGGGCCCCGGCGTGCGGAGCACCACCAGCCTTGTTGCTCACCCTGTTTATATTAAGAAGGTCACACACTGTGTGCTCACTTCGGCAATTCAATTACCGAAAGCCCATTCTTCTCAAAGTTATTCTTCCCCCAGTTATCAGAGACTTGGAAAGAATATTGGGTAAAATTTTTATTTACATTCATGAGAAAAAAAAATATTTAATGAAGGGCTAGGTGCTGTAATGCTCCAGAAAGCTGAGAGAGGAGCAAATCAGTGAACTCGTATTCTGTCAGGCTGAGCATGCTCCTTCAAGAAAACAAGCTGCCAGAGGTTTTATTGTACTGAGCCATAAATGTGCAAGGTGATTATAGCAGATAAAGCCCCAGAACAGAGCTCACGGGCCCGGGCACAAAGGGCACCGAGATCGGCAACGCGTGGTGAGTACAGACGCAGCCCGGCCGTGCAGGAGACCTTCCTGGGCTGCATTACAGCTGGAATGACTTACTGAACAAAGAGGAGCTAAACTCCTTAAAAAAAGGGTTGGCAACAGTATAAAAAAACCCTTAAGCTGCGAAAAAAAATGAAAGACTCACTTTGCGATTCCGGGAAAATGACAGTCAAATTAAAGCAGGGCAAGAAAGCTGTTTCTAAACCCCCCCCGTGAACCCGTTTCAAGAACTTTTCTCTGTTGCATTTGAGTCATTGCACTGAGTTACAGAAGCGGAAGTGATAAAAGAATTTCCATCATGCAAAACATTCAAAGCTACTTTAATTTTGTAAATTCATCTTTAAGAAGTAACTGTTACGGGGAAGGCGAACTACTAATTAATGTAGATGGTGCTGTCTCAGGAAACGGTGAGCGCGGCTGCACAAAGAGCTTGTGTCATGACTCTCCACCTATCACCTTTTCTCAAAAAATATTTATTGAGGAGCCCTATTAGTTTGAAATAATAGTTTTCATAAGATTTCTTCAATGCACATGCCATTCTTAATTTGAACAAAACAGACATTCTTTGAGTAGCTGTCTGATACTTTAGTCTATGCTTTATGTAAATAAATTTTATATTTATACATGGGCTGGGATCAGTAATTTGCCCACAATATAGCAATGGATTATACTGCCATGGAATTAAAAAGCAAACAGTTTGGTCATGAGTTAGCTTCTTTGCAAGCCCTGAATTAAATTAGATTAGATTAGGGGTGATTGCCTTTCCCTGGCCAGGATTAAAATGTTAGCTGCTTTGGAGATCAGGAAAATATTCCCAGGACAAAATCTCAAGAAACGGAAGGATGCCTGTGATTTAATTATGCATCTTGTGATATTTAGTGGTTTTCCCACTGCTCAGTCACCGGAGTCATGAGATTCTGAGAAGCTGAGCTTTTTCTTTAAAAACGAAATTATCAGTCCTTAAAATTGCTGAGGGGAAAAAAAAAAAAGAAAAGAAGCTCCTCAGTGTTAAAGAAATCAGAGAGAAAAAAGATGAAATATTTTGGAAGAATTGGTGTGTTCCTATGCAGGTTTTTAAAAGCTGTGTTCGATAGTATCAGCCATTTCTTCTTGCTTTAGCAGCGGTAAGCAACTAATACTGACAAGAGACTGTATAGTTCACGGGCATCATTTTAAAACCATTTTGCACCACTCGGCCCTTCGAGGGAAGCCGCAAACAAAGCAAGATCAGGCAGAAGAGCCCCAGCCTCTGTTGGCGCGGAGCCCTGCGCCTCCTCCGTCCCCGCCGCAGCAGAGGGTGAGCGGCACTCGTGCCGGGCAGGAGTGATCTGGCACCGCTGGAACTGGTGCCTCCTGGCAATGCGCGATAGTTACAGTACTAACGCGATGGCAGCTACCCTCCATCGACAAGCAGCATTAATTTTTTGCTACAGATTTCACAGCCACGCTCATATTGTGGGACCAGATGTTTACGCCGAGATATTTACCCCAGGCTGTCCTGGAAGGCAGAGGAGGTGCGGGCAAGGGGGCCCAGGGCTGACACACATACACAGCGTCCCGACGCGCAGCGGGTAGCACCGGGCCTTCGCCTCCAGAATGAAACCTGGGCGAAGACTACGAGACATTTAAGATCATAACTACCACCACGTTGTTGTTATGGGCTTAGGGTAGCCTCAATACCTCTCTCTAACCGTGACCAAGAGGAAAAATATAAGGGGCAGGGGACACAGCCAGTAGGCTTTTCCTGAGCGCAACCCTTCAGCCCTGTGAAATCTCCGAGTTACTGGTGATATCCAGGCTGTCTTTGTTAAGCTAAGGGATTTATCTTCCAGGAATTTGTCTAAACTCCTCTTGAACTCACTTGCCGTGTGGAATTGAATTCCACGCTTTGGTTGGGCATTCTGTGAAAAAAAAAAAAAATACTCTGTAATTTCATTTGCATTAAATATCTGATAATTTCACCACATGATCCTTATGGTGTGCAAACAGTGACTAACATTTTCTCATTTATCATCCTCACACCACTCACTGATTTAAATAACCTTATCTTAATGCTTCTCAGCTGATGAGCTCTTTTCTATTTAATTTCTTTACACCTGGAAGCAATTCTCACAAGTTTGAAAAAAAAATTTAGAAACACATCTTATGAAAAATCCAATTTTTCCAATATCTGTCTTTAGGACCATTTTTTTCATCGTCCTTGGTAATTAATTTGCCAATACTACATGCCACATTTCTAACAAGCTCTTTTTTGCACAAATTCAAAATACGATAACAAGGTGCTGACTATCTTTCACCTGTAGCTGAATAAAAGCATTGAGAAATAGCCAAAGAAAATGTCAGGATAAGTAAATCAGAACAACAAAAATAATGTTTTATGAGGGAAAAGATGTTACACAAGATTGTATCTTTTACCTGCAGTAGGAAAAAAAAAAAGCAAAGAAATATCACTTCAAGGTTTTGTAGAAGAGTCTAATTTGAAGGGACTATTTATAGGTGCTGCACATTATGTTAATTTGGCTTCTCCCGACATACAAAGGCTTCCTTTGAGAGCTTTTATACTAAAAGAAGGAAGAAAGCAAGAAAGCCAGGGGCTCTCACAAACAGAGTTATGATAAAAGCTGCTGTCATTATAACAGATCATCAGAAAGAGAGAAGGAAATGGTGAGACGCCATTCATCACTTTGAGAAATGCTCACGAACAGCTCTTGGTTAGGTAGGACTAGCTACAATATTTATGAAGAGGGATCAGTTATCAGAAGAATGCAATTTTGCCTCTTTGCGGGCTGTTTACAAACTCATCCCGATTTCTGCCAGTATATTTGTTATTTGCAAGAATTCATTCAAATACCTCACTCAAAACAGTAAGAAAAAGTTCATTTCTATTTGAGAATAAATTTCACTTCCCTGAAATGTGGGGGTTTTTTTCGTAAATGGGATGTGACGTTTTCAGCTTGTAGACTGTATGCAAACAGGTCATTTTAAGTGGGTTATATTCATTGTACTGAGGTCATCGATCACACTATTTTTTCTACTGCATGGCTGGATGCATGAAAAACAAGCCTTTTGACATGGGAAAACAGACCAGAACTGATGAACTATTGACAACGAATATAAAAGATAGCAAACAGAAAGGATCTGTGCATTGTAGAACTTCAGGTTATGTTTTATTTTTGATGGTTTAAAGGGGATAGTGGCATCCTGGCCACCTTCACTGATTGTTTTACTCATAAAAATCCAATTTTTTCAGGAAGACAAAAAGAAAATCTTTACAAATTAATGTCTGCAAACAGCAAACATTATATGGATAGAGAATAAATGTCATGTCAGAAATTATGTGTTCATGGGTGCTGCTTTGTGGCCAAGTTCTTTTCAGTCCCACTGCAGATGGCCATTAGAGTTAACCCTTTGCACAGTGAGACAATCCCCTCACAATGTAGAGATCCTCCAGAAATGTGGTGTTGGAGTAGCTTTATTTTTAAAAGCATTTAAAAACACACTAGAAATAATTCACTTGAGGCTTATTATGACTTCCTATTTGTATCGAGATGTTTTCCCACTAGTCTGCACTAGCAGTGGTAGCCAGACACTCAAAATACCAAAGACCGATATCCCGGGTATATATGGCACAGCAGCATTAGCCACTGTACAGCTGCTTTGGCTGGTGTTTGTGGGAAAGGGGAGGGAGGCAGGAGGTGGCAGGCTGGCCGCTCGCCCACGTGTGAAGTCCATCCACCAGCTGCCGGGGGTGGCCTGGGAGCACCACGGAGGGTTTGCCTGGTGTGAACGGGCATGCAGCGCTGCCCCAGGGAGTGCCCAAACCACAGGGGTACCGACAAGGTTTTAAAAATTAATTGCCTGCGCTCCAAAATCATCAAGCATATCACATTTTGTATATGGCCAACATAGCGTGGACATGTAAGCTAAGAGCTGAGGCTCAGCAGAGCTGACGCCTGTGCAGGTGCTGCTGGCCGCAGTGGCTCTGCCAGCTTGCACGGGGTTTTTGCTGTGGTATGCGCTATCTGGTGTTGTCTTAACATCATCCTGGATTTATGAGCTGAAGGAACTCACGCCATCAGATCACATCTTGGGCCAGGATATCTCCTGCATTTAGACCAGATATAAGGGCGTATGTAAAGTAGTCTCACCATCCCTTTTAATTCTTTCTCCTAGCACTAGTCTGCGGTCAGGCTGGAGACATGTAAAATCAGGGGCCTCGTCATTTTTCAGATCAGGGGTAGAAAGTAAACAGGAGCTGCCAGTTCAACGATATGCCTTGAAACATCACCATCACACTCATCTCCTTTGAGCTGGCAGCTGATACCGAGACTACAGAGTCAAAATGAATCCTTCTGGACATATGGTTAAGTCAGCATAACTTCTTGTCTTACCACCCCATTCCTCAAGGGTAGAGGCACAGAGCATCCTGATCTCCTGCATCCAGTTATTTCCATAATTTCCAAAGATAGAAAAAATCTTCTACTTCGTAGGTCATCATAAGGTGCCCAACCATTGTCAACTCCAGTTGGACAAGGGAAGACAGCAAAAGAGCCCCAGCTCCTGTGATGAAACATCCTTGTATACACAGGTGCTGCTCCTTAGCTTTGTCCCATGCGTTCAAGTTCATGAGTAACTCTGCCAGATTCTTCCTGTGACAGCCTCTGCCTCTTACACTAATATCAGAGGAAAGATGGATTTTCTGTTTCATTAAGTTTAGGAGAGTTTCCACCCATCAATCTCCATCACGTGCCTTGGAAGCTGGCTCTTAATGCCTAATAAAACCTCTCTATGTCTAGGTATGATTGCAGCTTTTGTGCTATATGTAACGACTTTTTCCTCATTAAGACTTTAATTTAACTCACATTACAGATTTGTTTTATCTACTTAATAATAGAATACTATCTAAAGAATATCTCAGTATAATTTGAAATTAATATAAAAAGGTTGCAGGCTTTAATCATGAGAGCCCAAGGAAGTGGCTCAGATGCCAACTTCAATAAGTATTTTGGAACTGGAGATCACAAGTCTTAATACGTCCCCTCCCATTAAAACAACTTCTCAAGGTTTAAAAGGTTACCCAAGCCTGGATTACTTGCTGAAAAGCAATCTAGATTTAAAAAGAGACACTTTCTTCCTGCAGTAGGACCTGTCTTTAATTTTTATTCTAGTATTGTTCTGGGTGGGGGGTAGTGCTATTTAAACGAGGTTAATTCTGCTAGGATAATGAATTCATTGATACTCTCCTATGCAACTATCTTTACCACACTTTGTCACTGAGCCACTCTGAATTTTCAGTTGATGCAACCAGATAGAATTGAATTGGAAAAAGCTGACATTTCCAAACGTGTCCAAGTAGGAAATGATTCAGTGGTTCCAAGGAGCAGAGCCAACTGTGAAAGACCATTTGCAACATGATATATCTGGAACCCTAAGCCATCCTTTTGTTTTATGAGCTTCTAATCTTTCTATTTTAATGTGTGGTGCTTTCCTTTTCCATAGGAAGATTTTGATCACACGCTGGTTTCTTTTGCATCTGCTGGGAAGAATTTGCACTGTAACTTTCTAGGGAACTCACCACAAGGGCAGCCAGCGGTCCCTGCCCTCTGCAAGTCAGCCCAGGACAAGCTAGCAATGTACGGTGAGGCATACTTCTAAAGAAGCTAGTCACTGACTGAGCCGTTGTCATTTCGATGATTAGACTTTGACCTTGGATTCAAAATATTAATTTGCATTTGTCACAGAAGTGGTCATTGAGGTATGCAAGTCATGCAGGCTCATTTTAAAACAGCCTATGTTGCAGCATATTGAGGTATTGTATGCCCTGGGAGCACAATCAAAAGCTTGTTTTACCTAATAAGGAGACTGCTGAGGCACATGAATAACCGTACTGTTTTCCAATACATTTCACACCGATTAATTTTTCAGTTTTATGAAACAAGCTGTGGTTATCTTTGAGTCAGGTTCAGTGAACCGGTGCTTGACTTTAAACAGAAACTACTGATGTCGCTGGGCAGATGTGCACAGGCACCCGGAAGACCAGGGCTCCCATCGACACTGAATGACACTGTCCTCTTCAGTCTCCCTCTTGTCCCTCTGACTACAGAAATACCGACTTCCTTTGTAACTAAATGATATTTTCATTTGATACTTATGACATCTTCATTTAAGAACTTATGTATCTATCTGCCCTGCAGAAGTTCAAGTTTCGTAAAAGAAAAAATGAAGTTCAATTTTACTTTTCTAATTCCTTTTCTATACAGTTTACAGGTTTCTCTGAATCAGGTACTTTGTGGTATAGAAGCTGAAGATGTGTTTGGCAGGCTGGCTGAAGGAACAGCTCAGCCGTTTGCTCCTCAGATGGTTTTGTCTTGCGACTCTGTCCGTGAAGAGTATTCCGTAAACTACCAATATTAATATTAAATACTTAGTCTTCTCTCTGACATCTACACATCAGTCTTGGCTTCCCTATTATCATTAAATAATCCCAATCTTCAGTCTGTCATCTAAAAATTGCTGGTGGCTTTTTCTTCTTTAAATTGCCGCTGAACTGCCAAAAAGAATATATCATTCTCCTTTTGCAGCGTGCCAGTAATTTAGAGTGGCACTGAGATATTAATTAATGGTCCATGACTGAAGTACAGAGCTCAGACCTTTTATTTCAATTGCATATAAGCGCTTCTGCTTTTGAACTGTACTTTACACTTAAATATTCAAGTCTCCCCCTTTGATTCAGAGCTTTCCTTGCCAGCAGCCATGGCATCAGTCCTGGCTGTTTGCACAAAGAGGTAGGAAGAGTGACGTTTATGCTTACTAAGAATCATGTTTCTTTTTGACATAATGGAGCAATCTGTAGGCTCTTGTAGAGCCTGTTCTTTTGCCCCCTGAACTCGCTTTTCGTAATTATAGCATTAGGGACACTCAATCAGTACATGATCAGACTGACAAATTCAGGAAGGACATTCACACTCACATTCTACCTTATTTCTGATTTGATCTAAAATGCCATCTTTATTTTTCAGGAACTTTGCAGTGCTACAGTAACAATTTCTGTAACATCATCATATCACATCTTACTGAGCTGGAACTAGTTAGTAGCTGGGTGAGAAAAATCACAAATAAATTCAGCAATGGCTACAGAAGGTGATTCTGAAAACTGAGCTGGGAACATTTTTCCACCCAGCTCCTCTGTACAATTAGGATATACATTAGTGGGGAATGTAAGTGAGAAATAAAGCAAAGGTCCTCTTGGACAACTCAGATAAGTAAATATCCCAAAGGTGTTATTAGAAAATAATGGAGACTATAATATATAATATAAATAATTGACTCAACATCATCATTGACTCCCATCTCTTTCCTTCGCCTGATCATTTCTAGTGTGGCTACGCTTGGTTAGAGGCATGTTAGTGGTGCTAGGCACCACATTCCTGAGAAACTAATTCCTGCTTCCAAGTCGCACAGTCAAGTCTTGCTTATGTTAAGCCAGTAGGAACAGTATAAACATAAAGCTCATGTCACTTACCTTTTCATATGCAACTGCCTGGGTCTCCGCAGTACCCAGGAGAGCACTGGTGCGCTAGAGGATGGAGCTGGGGCACATTGCTGTTGGGAGGGATGAGGAGAGGCGCCTGTGACGTGGCTGCAGGACCCTCGCCCAAGGACTTGCACAGTCCCTTCCATTGCTGTTCCCCGCGGCATGGCATATGAGCACCATAACTCTCCGCCTAGTACTTATGTATGCCAGCCAGGTCAGATAGCCACACACAGAGATCTTTTTCAAAGCAGTAGCGAAGGACGTTGAACCCGCACACTGAGACCCCCTGGTCCGTGCAGGTAGAAAGGCTCTGGCATCGTATTGGCAGCACAGCCAGCAGCCAGGGCAGGATTCCACACGTAGGTTTAAACGTTCTTAGCATGAAAGGTGCCGTATAAGTGTCAGTCATCGTGTTCGCTGTTGGCAGAGGGTTAGGTGACTCATTTTATCACCAAGGCTATTCCTAGAAAAAGAAAATGTAAGTGCCTTGGAAAGGGAGAAGGGCTCCAAGTACAAGAAACCTTATAGTCTTTATAAGGGTGCCTTAGGTATCTCAGTTAAGTACCGATGAAATCCTGAGTGATTAATGATCAGAGGAAATAGCAACGGGTTTATGTTACTGGTTGTGCAGTATCACTCCAGGACCCGGTAGGGGCATGAGAGATCCGCGGTGCCGGGCACCAGAGACGCAGGCACAGGCCATCAGCGTTTTCCAGAGTTGTGCGTCTGTGGTATTTTATAAATTGTTAAAAGCTGCATGAGAAAGTCTTCAACATCCTAAATATAGGACTCTGGAACAAATACTGCTTTGTTTCCTGTGAGTACTAATTCACCTGTTACCAAACTTTTTCCTGCCCATAGGAATGATTTCCACTCAGCTGTATTGTTATATATTGTTAGAGAAGTTGAGAGAGGGTGCTAGCATTTTACTAGCATTTTACTAGCATTTTACTAGCATTTGACGCTCAGAGAATATGTTTTTAAAGTCAATCACCCTATCAACCCTATTTTTGTTTGCTTTTTGGAGTGGTCTCAGGGGCACAAGCTGGATTGCTTTCAGATTAAATTAAACCAGAAGACATGCTTCTGGACTGTACCTAATGTGCTCCAGCCACTAATGGCATTAGTAACCTCCTCCCTCCCCCTCCACCCCCCTGCCCCGAATAGTGTGGACATTGGATCCTCAGTGCCAACTGTTTCACTCCACAGATCTACTCCTGTTGCAGGGCACTACTTGCCGGTGTGGGTGTCCATTCAGAGACTTCAGCCAGACTCATGCTGATTTATGCCTCTGCTGATCTGGTCAGCAATATGGGGTCTCTGCTGCTTCCGATTCAGTTGGAGCATGTCAGCTGACACATCTTCAGCCTTGCAGGTTGTAAACTTCAAAATCTGTAGACTAACCTCACAGATTGTATGTCAGGGTGTCCACGAATTCCTCCTCATATACCCCCACACAACCTCCAGCTCCTTCCTTCATGATCCCCCACAGCCTTTCCTTATCATTTCTTTACACTGGTGGATGCACTCAGTCCTATTCCTTCCCGAGACATAATTTGAAATCATGCAATGTAGCAAAGCACAGAGAAGTTAAAATCCATTGAGTTAGCAGGCTTGAGAGAGGGCATTATTATGGCAGAAGGCATTCTGGATATTGCTCAACAATTATTTCACCTATTTCAGTTACTCCAAGTACTGCAAATGTGTTTCTATCTTCTCTGCATTTTCATTTTTCCCTGAATGAACAGGTTCAGGAGCAGACAGCTTCCTGAAATCTGGGGATTGGCCAAAAGCCCATATTCAAAAATTGCTCTATTTCAGACAGAAAAAAAAAAGCCATCAAGGTAATATATGGACTTGAAAACTCAGCTATAAGCACCTGTTCATCTCTTCATAGATGAAGTTCAGTTGAATGCATCTTGCTTCTAAAATTGTCCTGACACTACTGGGAATGTTGGCTCAGGGTAAAGGAAATGAGCAAACCCAGCAGCTCTGCCAAACTCAGTGCTACGAACGCTGAACGTACTGGGAGCAGAGGGAAGACTTGTTATTCACCTCACGGTCACTGGCAGATTTGACTGTCATATTTCATTTTCCGTGGTGTTATATTCAGAGAGAGGAGGGATGTATCAAAAAGAGTATTCATGTCTTGACCCGGGTCTGCACAGAGAGGGGCTATAAGTGATAGGACGTCTTAATTAAGGGCTTTATATTTTTCATGAATGAGGGCAAGGTTTTCAGATGTGAGCAAGTTGTGGTCACTACAATGAGAAGGGAGTTTTGCTGTCAGGTCAGATCTCCACGCTGCTGCCAATTTCTTTGCTGCTTCTGCCCCTCAAAATAGTCTCCAGTTAAGGAGGTGCTAAATGAAGACAAAAATAAGTAATTTGCTAAACAGGAACATTTTAAAATTATGCGCATTGAGTCAGAACAAAAGTCCCTGACCTACAGTACTTTGACCCAAGCTTTTTCTGAGATTGCCAGTGGCAGAAAACAAGGCAAGAACCCATCCTTGACTAAGCAAGCTGTTTCTTAGGTGCTTTACAAGGCACCTAACATATTCTTATTTCCCTTGACAAAACCCAGTTTTAAAACCCAACCAACTAAACAAGTAGGAAAGTACAATTGTGAAGCTGTTTATCCAAGGGGAGAGAGGGCTATTTCCCTGAAGCCTATGACCCAAATCCAGGTCTGTCTGCAAAATCTGTCAATTCAGACATCACCAAAAGTTGTTGCCAACTTCACAGAATTGTGGCGCCTGGTTTTCACTGAACTCTTGGCTTGATGAAAAAAATTTTTGTTCCTCGTACTCAAAAACTAAACATTTTTTCCATGACAAAGTTTGCTTCTGAAGCGAGCAGCTAGAGACTCTCCAATGGAAATTGGTGCAGCTTTGTCAATGTCAAGGAAAGATCTAACACTCTGCTTCAGTAGGCTGGAGAACAGGACATGAGAAGATTCCTGATTGAAAAATGTGGCTTCACTAGAAGGCTGGTAAACAAAACCTGTTTGTTCAGGTTTTATTATAGAACAGCACAGCCACATGAAAGAGGCAACACATCTTTGCTTTGTGCATTGATCTATCAGTTGAGAAAGGGTTCAGATGCAGCCAGGTGGAAGAGCATGTTTGTGTTTTCTTTCAAAGTGCACTCTTGCTTTTGTTGTCCCAATTCACTATTCTTAGAGCCACTCGGGGCCCAGAGCCTTTTCAAGTCACTTTTCTCATTTACTGTCATTTCCTGATAATCCCAGCTCCGCCATTCTCATTCACTCTCAGGTACCTCCTGCTGCTGCTATTGTTGTCAGCTATTGGAAAAAGAAAAAAGCAAAAAAGCAAAGCACCCCTCCTCCCAGACACGTTATCCTCCATACTTCACCTACGGAGGCTGCCTTTCCCATCATTAAATTGCTTCATCTCCTGCTGCCAGGTATGCCTGCAGAGCTTTTGGTAGGTCCCCATCCCTCCTGCTCAACGTGGTACACCTTTCAAAACAGCTGTGATTCTTTACTGGGACAATAACCATTTGTCTCTTTCATCTCTCTTGTCTCAAGGCTTTCAATAACCACCTTTCCAATAGTTATTTATTGCTGCTAACAACACACTAGTCACTAGTCAGGTTCATCCTGCAAATGCAGAAGTGCACATTTTGGGAGCAGCTATTAGGGTAGCAGTGCAATTTTTCTTGAGTTCATGTGAGTCGCGGGGCTTAACTCTGTCTTGCACACACGTATCCACCTCCCCCTGGAATTTAAGAAGCATCAATCTCCAGAAGCACGGATCCTCTTCACAGTCACCTTACAACTCAAACTTACTGCTTTCTTTTTTTCTTCCAAAGAGTATTTTTACAAACAACTGAATATCACCTTCTGAGAAAGGTTTCATATTTTACAACTATCGTATTACTTCTTCTGTCAATAGCTGAAATAATTATCTACACCTTTTCTAGTACAGAGGGCTATATTACCGTTCTTCAGTGTCCAGAATATTTCTTTAACATATTTCTGACTTACCTGATTAAGTGAGTATTTTTCCTAGAGTGCAGGTGATTATAAACGGTGCACACCATGCCCATGAGGACAAGGGGCCATGACAGAGACTGAAATGTGCTGGCTTGGAGCGATCCTGGCAGAGTTAGCTGATGTGCAGGCAAGCTGAGAGTGGGCTACATGGATTCCTCTCCCTCCCTTGTGTACTAGTTCTTCACATTGTCTTTATTTTTACCTTTTGTTGTAATAATGACTCACCGTGCTTAAAAGCTGTAACTCTGAATTCTCCAAAATCTCCCAAACCAAAGAATACTCCTTGATGCAAGGAGAAAGAGAATAAACAAAAGTAGATTCAAAAATAGAGACCGTTTTAGAAAAAGAAAGAAATAGTGAATGAAGTGTTTCATGGAGAGGCAGTTAAAAACTGCAAGAAAGGTGACATTTTCCAGAAATGTATCAGACAAGGGGAAAAAGCTCAAGTGACCATTACGTTTTCTGGGAAGGCAACAGGAAAGAAAGATGGCCCTGAGGTGGGTATTTTTAAAAATATTGCTAGGAGACAGGCACTAGATTTTCATTTATTCAGGTTTGTGTAGGTAAGTGTTGAAGCGTCAAAGTCTGAGCCAATGGTCAGGCAGCACGAAAGATACTGAAGGGGTATATCACATCTAGGGGAAAGAAAGTACTCTTGAAGGGTATCAGCTTTAAAAGAGAAACCAACCAGAAGGGAAAAACTTCTGAGCCATGTATAGCAGATCTGTTACTTTACTCAAAATACATCATATACTGTTATTTTAATCACTGTGTCAGAACCAGTTGTAATGGGGATCAGATACCAAAATCAAGGGAAAAAATCTAATCAACAGTCCTGATTTAACCTGTGAAAAAGCAGAGATTATTTAGCATTAGCAAAACAGAACCAGATCTGATTGCAAGAGTTAGAAGGAACAGAAGACAGTACTACAGTACAGAGGGTAACTAAACCCTAAGTCACTGAAGAACAGAGGAAAATTAAGGAATTCTGGGATTTCTACAGGCCAAAGAATGAAAATCATAGTCAGAGTCAATGTGCACCTGCAGCAATCTGAAAGATCATGCGAGATGTGTGTGTTTTAAGCATCCAGACTTTGGCCAGAACCGTTATGTTTGTAGGGAAAAACATTTTGTAAAAGCTTGCAGAGCAGGATTTAATGTACCTATAAAGAAACAACAAGACATTCACAGTCTACACAGTGAAAAAGAATTTTTCAAAAGGGAACAATGTGAGCAGCATCACCCTGAATACTGGAACCCCTGTTAAGTAAAGGTTTGTATCAACCTGATACTGGCTTTTGAGCTAATTGGAGATCTCAAAGAGAAAACCTGGTACTGCTGAGCACAGACATGCTGGGCACAGACAGAATGTCTGCCATGGTGGGTGTTCAAGAGCTCCATGCAAAAGGGCAATAACATATTGAAAATTCATTTTTATGGAATGGACTACTGCATCTGTTCTAAGATGGAAAACAGGTCAAATACCCAGGCTCATTAAAAAGTAAAAGAAAAGAGTCCATGAAGCCAGAAAGCAAACACAGAGATAAAAAGAATGATGGATAAAATAAAGGTCTAGAAATGGCAAAAAAAATGTTTAGTTCTGAGCAAGCAGAAAAAGGACAGAAATAAAATAACAAAAAATATCGTTACCATTAAAACTGTAAAGAAAAGTCTCATGTTTTATGTGTAGTGTTCAATATAGCATGAAGTGAACTTATTTATGCTAACTATGTATATACCGTACCTGGGTTATTATTCCCACTACTTAGAAATAGCACCGTGACAATGCAAGACACAATCTCATACTTGTCTATTGGCCTCCACATACCAGCTATGCTAATGATAAATCATACACTACCACATGATTATGATAATTTCAAATGCTTTTCAAAATATTGTAAGCCACAGCCTAAAGCCTTCCTGGGAAGCAGTAGTGAAATTGCCAAAAGGACACCTGAAAAGACTAGTGGGTAAAGCCCTATCAATCAATCAGATTGCAGAGCAGTACTTGTGGGACTGGCACTGTCGCTTCTGACAGACAGACACTACCTCCTTACCTAACAACTGGTCTTAAAAACAGGGCACTAAAAATCCTTAAAATACAATGAGAAAACAACAGATCAAACAGAAAATGTACATCACAAAAGCCTTTGTAGTCATGGGAAGATGAATTTATATACAGGTATAACAGTGAGTAACCTCTTGTGAAGCTGTTTCTTACCCCAGTGTGGTGATTTCTGAATAACAAAAGACACAGAGCTAGAAAAGGAAACCGGATTAGTTCCTTTCAGAGATAAAGAAGGAAAAGGAGGTACACCTGAATCATGGAGACCCAAGCAGAAGGGACAAGAAGTCAGTCAATAGGACAGGCCAGAGAGTAAGGACTGAGCAGAGCAGCGCAGGGAACGAAGGGAGCATTTCAGGGACTAATGCCCGTGAGATGCTCTGAATACCCACCCAAGACTAACTCAAAGACTGAGGAGGTTTAAGTTACTAGCCATGGTATTGACAGGCACATGCTGATTTTAAGCAGTTGTTCAGGTTGGTTATAAGCAGCCTGACAAGTGGGGGGACACAGTTCTTATCCCTTTCCTATGGACATTTCAGCCTGGATGCTGATCCCCTTCCACACAGAATTTGTGTTGTGCGTTTCACAGAATTTCCACTGTTGACCTTTTCATAGCTCCTGTGATAAATTCCTTGGAGGAACAGCCTTTCTATACCTTTTTATCTCGTCAAGATGTTTAAGTAGACTTATTAAGTATAGCATTTGGACAATACCCAGGCAGCAGAGATGACCTCTTTTCTGTTAGCTAACCAGAACCGCAGACGAGTGCAATTTCCTTTAGACTTGTAAGTGTTTCAGAGGGATGCTAAGAGGATTTCACAGTAGGAAACTGGGGGTTGCAGAAAAGGATGCTGCAGGTGAAGGCAATTCAATTGTTTGCTCTAGTTTCTGAACAGTGTGTCCATCTTACTCTCTCAAATTCTCCTGGCCCTTCTTCGACTTTAGAAGTTAATGGTATTTACAACATTATGAGTGATTAGGAATGACATGTGATGAACAGGCAGTCTTAGCCTGGATTCCTAAGGATTTTTATCCCCCCATCATTTCACCATAGACCCAGGTACTCCCTATCACCTCTCTGCCTCAGCAGCCCCAGTTCCTGCTCTCACGTTCCCGAAATCCTTGCTTTCTTTCACGTCCCCTAGGTACCAGCTAGAGAGAGGCAGCAGGGTGCAGTGGCTTCCTCAGAGCCCATTGGTGCTGGTAGGGCAGCCAGTGTGTGCATCCCAGTTCAGCCAGCGTGCTGGTTTTGGCTGGGATAGAGTTAATTTTCTTTATAGTAGCTAGTACGGGGCTATGGTTTGGATTTGTGCTGAAAACAGTGTTGGTAATACAGAGATGTTTTAGTTGTTGCTAAGTAGTGCTTATACTAAATCAAGGACTTTTCAGCTTCCCGTGCTCTGCCAGGTGCACAAGAAGTTGGGAGGGGACACAGCTGGCACAGCTGACCCCAACTGGCCAAAGGGCTATGCCATACCATATGGCGTCATGATCAGTATATAAAGCTGGGGAAGAAGAAGGAAGGGCGGGACATTTGGAGTGATGGCGTTTGTCTTCCCAAGTAACCGTCATGCATGATGGAGCCCTGCTTTCCTGGAGATGGCTGAACACCTGCCTGCCCACAGGAAGGAGTGAATGAATTTCTTGCTTTGCTTGCATGCATGGATTTTGCTTTACCTATTAAACTGTCTTTATCTCAACCCACAAGTTTTCTCACTTTTACTCTTCCGATTCTCTCCCCCATCCCACCGGGGGGAGTGAGCGAGCGGCTGTGTGGGGCTTAGTTGCCAGCTGGGGCTAAACCACGACAGCCAGCGGTGAGCCAAACAGAGCAGGTACCTGCCCAGCTGATGATGCTGCCTTTCTTTTATGGCAACACCCACTTGGCCCTTCCTTCTCTATTCAAACACCAGTTTAAAAAACTCCAAATGACCTTTTAGGAATACAATGTCTTTGAGACATTACTGCCTCTTAATGTGGCTGAAATTCACAACTGGGTTGAAAAGCCATTGGAGAGAGGGCAGGAACAAGCATGAACTGAAAGTACAGTCACGTATGCATCACTCCTTAGGAAGCCACTAAGAGATGTAGGACTTTGAACCTTCTAGTAGATAAAACCTTCAAAAATATGGGATTGATTTCCCACTCTGAGAGATCATCTGCAATGTTTTCCCCCATTCGTTCCAAGTAGGGCTCAGAAGTCCTGGAAAATGATCCATTTTGGAGACTTTCTCAAGGCAAAGGTGTTATGCAGCAGGGATACAACCAGTCTTCTGATGGGGAGCCTATGAACAGTGTGAGTGCAGGAGGCCTTTATCAGCATACCTGTAGGAATACTGTTTGCAGAGCCAGCTACAGTATGCCATCTAGCCAAAGAAGCTAGAGTGGGATCCACCTCAGCTCAAATTAGATGTCTAGACGGGCCCTCCAACTGCCCATTTCTTTCTCCTGACTCTAAAGGGAAACTTGGGTACCTACCCTGGCTGCAAACATCTGCAGCATAAAAATCTAAAGTTATCTGAAAGGAATCTCACCTTAGAGTCCAGCCAGTAACTTCCTTTTCATTTTACTTCCAAGTAACAATATTCTCAAACAGAAAAATACAGGTAAACATAAAGCAACATGGCAGGACATTTTTAAAGCACAATCTTGCTATAAAATGCACAGTGCCAAATAAATCTGTCCTCTTGGTGACAAAGTTGTCAGCATTATCTTGACAGGATGCTATCATTCAGCTTGCGAACGCTGAAGTTCCAGTGGAGTAAGAGACCAGCACTTCATTAAAATCCATTTCTCAGTACAACCACTGCCAATACCATGAGCTGTCTCTGCAATTAAGAAAATGTAAAATGATCCCCTGCAGAGAAGAGTACAGTAGCATTGAAGGGAACAGAGTCAAGTCCAACCCTAAGCCAGCAAATAATTTTCTTTTCACAGCTTCCCAGAAAGGACTTGGCAGGGGACACGAGCAGACAACGGAGCGCAGTAAATTGGTGAAGGCTTCCTCATGAACCTACTTCTCTGTCATGCTGAAATGCATTTCACTGAACTGTACTCCACAAGAATAGATTTTATATTTATATATGGATGTATGTACATATATATGAATAGGACTGGAAATAAATGCCTGCATTGCCTTCAAAAAGGAGTACTTTGTAACTAGCTCAAAGCTTGCAGCAGTCACTTCTGTCAAGAGTGACCACTTCTGCCTCTCTGCCTCGTAGAAGGAGCATTACTAGATAGTCACCTTCACCACTTACCCTGGCAAAGTCTGAAGTTCAGTTCCACAATGTGTTTTTCTGCTAGATTCTCATTATCACACATTCTGATCTGCCTGAGGCAGCTATTAAACCTCTTGTCAAGTCACAGCTTACATCTTGACTGTGAATCATATCTTCTTTTAGCCCAAATTACCCCGGCATTTCAATATTCTGAAATAGATACTGTGCAATTAAAGCATTTTAAAAGCATTAATTGACACTTATGGCAATAACTCATTTTGTTGTTTTGTGTCAGAAAAGCTATTTGTCTGCAGATACTGTATTACTATCATTGTTTTTAGTGCCCCCTTTAGTTTTATGTCCAATAAACAGCATCAATCCTTTGTGAAGACAATATAATGTTCTCAGTGTCAGAAGGGACTCACACATAACGGAGTGGAAAAATTGTCTTTGCCATAGCCTTAAACCAAGTAAGGCCTAGTACAATGAAATGAAAGCGCGGCTGAATTTCTTTCAGCTTTCCAAAGAATGATCTAGAGAGATGTAGTTTAGAAAACTTAAAGCAATAAAGAGAAATACACATGATGTGGTTTACACGCATAAAGGGCCACATATCAGCTGGTGTGAGCCAGCAGCTTAACTTTCATGGCACTAAACTAATTCCCACCAAATGACCATCTGGTCCACTTCAAGTGTCAGAAAAATCTGGGAAACATGGAAACCTTCTCAGTTTACCTCAGATATGCAAGATCAGCATTTATACTTTGGAACTAGTTTGTTTTTACTGTGTACTGTTGTTAAATCCCACATTCCTACTCTCTAAACAGTTCTTGCTGTCACTTCATCCTTTGTTTTCTCAGCCAACTTCTTGTCTGTCACAACATTAAGCCTCTTTCTAAGCTTTGGAGAACAAAGTATGGTTCTCAAAACCATAGTTACACTTCCCAGAGGGCATAGTGGTAAAAAATGAGATGGGTGAACTGTTAGAACAGGGAATTATTTTAACTCTATCTACACTCCCAGACTGAAAGCGATGAACCACTGCAAGAGTCCAGATTCACAGCAGTGGCTGGGCTTCCTTTGAAGATCTGCCCCGCCGCATCAGAAGGGGGTTGGAGGCTACCCAAGTCTGAAGCCAAATCCTCTTGGCTCCTCTCTCCTGCAGAATAGATCACCTCGGCAGAGGCGGATCTCAAATTGCTGGATTGCTAGCAAAACTGACTACTTCAGGGATTTCCAAAGGCTTCAGGGAAGTGGCTGTGTAGGTGTTTCAGACAAACCCTAGAGAATTGTCTCACTACAGAGCTGAGGCGAATCAGGGTTAACCTCCTGAGGCACAGAACGAACCAAACGCTCCTTTGGAGGTATGCAGTACAAACGCAGGCACGGCTGCCCATGCAGGAAGAGTTACCTAGTTCCTGGTTCAAGTTCCTTCCACTGTTCTCCAAATTCAAAGTCAAAGGCACCGGGAGAGAAAATAGATGCCATGTTTCCATCCCATTGCTTATATTGGGAAGAAACAGATTCATTCAGGATAAAAAGATTACATGGTGTAAGTGACAGAGTGGGGAAAAATTAATATAGTAGAATCTCATTGAACGTGATTGTATTTTTCTCAAGTCGGGGATTAATTAATCCTTCACCCCCTTCTCTTCCAGGAACATTACCTCCTTTTTCTGCAGGGCAGAAGACCCAGGAAATCTTTCCTCCAGATTTAACGACGGTGTGTTAAGCGACTGAGGACTGCTCCTTTCTGTCCCTTGCTCCCTGTGGCCGCTCCCTGCTTCCCCGACTTGGCAGGCTTCGCTCCGTACTGCTCCTTCCACAGCTTCTTTCAGCTGGTATCGCTAAAGCCTGCCCCTGGCAGCCGGCTGCCTCTCCACCTACTGACCCCATTCTGCCGGGGCTGCCGTCCCCTACAGCACCTGTCTCGGCGTGGAAGCCTCCGCCGGCCGCCCACGGCGGAGGGAGGCAATACGGCTTTTCATTCACCTTCTTCCACCCTGCTCCCTATACCCACATCCTCAGTCTCAGGACGTGTGGGATAGCCAGGGATTTCCCAGGAAAATAATGCATTTTTGACAGAAAAATTGCATTTTCACAGTACCAGAATATTCAGAAAAAGGTTTAATCTGGAACTGGTTCAGACCAAAATCCCTCACTGTTTCCAGCTTTGTTTTTCTACAATTCTTGTTCTGAAAGGAATACTGGTATTTCTAGTATTTGTCCGAATTAAAAAAGAAAAATATCACTATTTCCCATGGACTACATATTCAAATTTTGAACTGTTCTTCTTAGAAAAGCTCTTTTAAGAGTCAAGTCTTCAAATTTGTAGAAGTCAGCATAATGCCATTGAGGCATGGCAGCAGAGGAGCTGGTCCCATGATCTGTATCTCCAAGCCTACTGTGAACTGCAAACCTACCCAGCTGTGACATTTTCAGACCCGATCTCTTAAAGGCTTTTCTAAATTGTCACATCCTTCCCATGCACCACCTCGAGAGGTATTATTTGCAGATGAAACCTCTTGGCAAATAGTATACCTAAAGAGTAACAGCTATTCAGAGCTCGGTGTACTTACACAGTAATTATTTCTCAGTTTCCCATGGAAGAGGAGTTGCAATGGGAAACAACACTGGTTAGCCTGGGTAATGTTCTGAGGGCATTTGCTATCATCGTGAGACCAGTAATTCTCTACCTGTGGTTTCTGAGAGAGAAATACTGAAATAATAGCTTGACTGCAGCTGACTTTAAAGCATGCCTGATTATCACATTCAATCTGCACCTGTTACAGGTCTCAGAGTTTCTAGTAAATAATGAAGTAATTTAACCCCTTCCTCCAATTTAAGGTTTCCAGGTTTCATTGTAGATCTCACTGCTTTGAAACTAAGCATTCCTTGATCAAAAAACCTCCATGCTTACCATCACCAAAATAAGGGTAATACCGTTTCTCAGCCAGAGGAAATACTAAGTAACATTACTTGGGCTCTGAACATTTTTAAGTACAACAGTCACAGCCTCTCAGGGAAATATGAAATGCACACTGAAGAAAGATCATCACTGGAGGATGATGCTACGGGTCTGTGACGGGAGTATAACTGAATAACAGAAAGGTTAAAGCCCCTTGAAAGATAGAAATCTTAGTATTAGCACAAGACACCTCAAAGGTTTAAGCATCACCTCCAAAGTGAAGTACATGCAGTCATCTTAAAGCAGAAAGACCACCCCAACATGCCTTGGGAAAAAGAGCTTGTGACTGGCTTCTCAGCAAGCACTTACAAAAAACCCATCCCTGAGCAGGTTCCCCTCAAAGTTTCACAGTCAGGAAACTTGAAGACCACTCTTAGTGACCAACCTTTTTGCTCTTCCTCAGAATTATCGGACTGACATTCCTCCTTCCCATGAACGACTGCAGTGAGGAAGGATAGGTCTCATTTTAAGCATGCTGGCCCACCTGCATAGCTCGTATTTCTCTTTCATACATATTTTATTTTGTGTAATGAGATTTCATACCACAGAATGAATTAGAAGATACAGGCTATGCTGGAAAAGACGACGTCAGAAAGATGGGAGACAGGACTAAATTAGCTGCCAGAACTATTTATGGAGGGCACACAAAACCCTGAATAGATTTACTTCTGCTGCTTGAAATGTTCATGCTCAAGATCAAATCAGATTGGTCCAAGGCGCTATTTCTTCCAAGAAGTTCTTGACATCTCAGAATTAAACTACATTAAAACACTGGAGGAAGGTGTTAATTCTTTTAACATGTAAAAAGCAGCACCTGCAAACTGTGCAACTGCAGGCACATAGTGTGCCCAGAGATGAAAAACAAGAGCAGATATATAAATGATACCACTCGTCAAGTGAAGCACGTCTCATGTGTCTTCTCAATACCAAGGGCTAAATAGCAAGCTTGTTCCAGTCACAAGCGCAGCAGCCATCCAGGAGTGACTGATTCAGAAACACACAGTCCCCTTTTCCGTTACCTAAACATATAGCCTATATACTACCCTCAGCACACAGCTAAAGCTGCCCACTCTTCATCTAACACAAAATGTTAGCTCTGTTGTTCTCTGCTGGCTCTCTGTCTTCTGCACATTGGAAAGAGGACATGCTGCTGGTCATTCAAGCAGTAAGTGCTGGGAAGAAAGAGACAGTGCCAGGTCTCGCAGTATGAAAATTAAATGGGCCATGGTCTTGCTCTAAGATGAGAAGGAAACTTTACAGACCACAGGAAGGTGACTAAGTTATCTCCAACTTAGTGCTGTTTAACAGCCCAAGGATTCTTGCAAGCGTTCAAAGAAGTTGGGGGAGTGAATCAAGAACTAACAAAAACCTGACGTTATTTACAAGAGATCCTGTGATTGTTCCCTCTTCGTCAGTAGCCTGCACAGATCAGAAGAAAGCAAGACAAAAAGAGAATCATGCTTAAATATTGAATGTACTGAGAAAGATACCCTGAAATGTGATTCTCACTTCAGACAGAAGGTGAAATCGCTGTATCTTTCCCACAAACATTTACCGCCAAGAGTTAAAGCTTGTGATCAAGGAAGGGGACTACAAACCTGCCATAAACTCAAAGAACTCACACATATGCCAACCACGAAAGCCATATTCAGTAGGTAATGACATAATTAGTTTGTAAGTAACTATACAGGGGGAAAAAACAAACAAACAAACAAACAAAACCCCCGAACATGTTCACACATAACTGACATTATTCAGGAGGCAATCACATTCATAAAAAATATTAGTCGTGAATATTTTGTCTTCATCCTGCAATTACTGGAGAATGAAGTTGTTTCTGAAGAATGTAGCCATTGCACCAATTTAGGAATATGATGATGGTCCTTCCAGCTGTGGACTGTGGACTACTGCTGACCCATAAAACTGCAGGGCTCTGAGACAACTGAGAAAATCATCTACACCATACACTCATTCCCACACAGCAAAAAAAATGGTGGGAAAATAATCATCTAAAAAGTAGCTTAATTTGGTTTCATGGCAAATGAAAAATATCATGGCAACGCTGTCTAATATGGTTTTTAAGATAAGACAATCTTTCCATTTAAAAGGGTTGAAAAACAGAGAAACCATACCCTCTTTTTTTTTCTGACCTGAGTTTCACATGACAGTAACACATTTCTATCAGTAACTACTAATGTCTATTGATTTTTTTAAAAAAAACGTGCTGTATCAAGTATGAACACAGTGACATTTATAACATAATAGACAACAGCAGACACTGCCTACGGATCAAACAGAGCTGGACAGGCAGACCCAAGATTTGAGCTACTCTTTCCGTCCGAGAAAAGTTAGTTTGTGCCTCTGCTTTTTTCCTGTTAACCCTAAGATATTATCATCTTTTCAAAGATTCAGTACCAGCATATTTAGTATCTGGGCATTGTTCTCTAGATTTCCAACTCCTTTTCAAGTACTGTATTATTGTAATAAGCAGAGAGTACAAAATAAATAAATAAACCCTCATATGATTTCAATTATTATTCCTCCTTAAGAGTATGAAAATGTTCCAAAGTGTTTATATCTCATGATCTCTTAAGATAAATTTTCTATTTAGGAACCTCTAGAGGAATTGTTTCCAGGGTCTTTTTTTCTTGAGAGACAGACCCTTTTGTTAAGAGGTTGCTGGATATGTTATAAAGATTGGAAAGTTAAATCAATTGAGCCCCAGTAAGAGATGATCACTGTAAAAGACTCCTTCTGACAGGAATTCCAGATTTTTATTCTCAGCAATATCACCTCACTTTGAATGAAAACAGGAGTAATATTAAATACTTGCTTTCAGTTGGCTGCACAATTCTCTCTCTGTTTTGTCAGTGAGTGAACCTCAATCTTAATGGTCTTCCCAGACTTAATTTACACAATAAACTGTAATTTGCTGTCTTCGGTAATGAATTTGTTTCTTTCCTTCATGAGTTGACCGTCTATTCTATTATACAATGCAACTTCATACATGATAGATTAAGAGGCACATGAATTTGACTGCACACCCAGGACTCTCTTCCGAGATGCAGGAGAGTGCCTGGTGTGTCACGTAGTACACTCATCTGAATCTCTTCTTGCTCGTCATTTGCAATTTGTTCTACTGAATCTGGAACAGCCACTTAAGGGCAGGCAAAGTGCCATTTTATGAGAGTGGTATGAGCACAGACCGCCAAGAGACTACATATGAGAATCGAAGTTGCTCAGTGACAGCAGCATTCCAAGCTAGGTATGTCCAAGCAGCTGTGAGGGCTGATCTACCCTGCCTATTTTTAATGGGATGTGTCATTGGGCCTAGATTAATTTCAGAAATAGAAGATACTTCTGCAGATATGTTTCTATGACTCTGCTGAATTCAAATTAGTATAATGCAATAGTAGCATAATGCTGGAGATTTCCTGGTCTTCTGGCACGTTCCACAGGGACCAGTGCTGGGTCCAGTGGCACTGTAAAGCTGGGAGGCAGGTGAGCTACCATGCAACAGCTAATGCATAACAACCATATGCTCTCTCCCAGACAGTGCTAACAGGAAGGCTACAGTTTACTCTTTTCCTGATAAATCCAGATTTACACAGACCAGAACACGTGAATGTCTCTGCCCCATCATACTCTTGTTGAGATCGGTGGATATTCTTCCCCCAGCTTCTATAGAAATCAGACTTGTTTAACGTTGGTAGAGGTCCAGGACAAGTAAATCCTGTCCTGTAAATTTAGATCAGAAGACCACTTCTGTGACTTCCAGATTAGGAGATCTACGTCTCCATTATAATGCATCTGACTAACAGGATTTAGCCTTTGTATGCAGTTAAGCTCCTTGGGGTTACAACCACTTGATTCCCAATTCAAAAGAAGTAGGTGTGAATGCTCACATACTGCTTTATCGTACTGTCATGGCAACAAAATCCTCATAGCTGCAATGTCATTGTTAGTCATGTAGCAAAGGACAGCCAGAGGATGTTCACTGCCTCCACTCCCCTCAAAGGTTAATACCACAAGAAAGTCCTTTTCCAAAACACTGAAATATCCACTATTGTAATACCTATTTCAGGACTACTGTAACACAATTGTCTTCATACATGTGCTGGAGCGTGTCCAAAGAAAGGCAACGAAGCTGGTGAAGGGTCTGGAGCAGAAGTCTGATGAGGAGCAGCTGAGGGAACTGGGGTTGTTTAGCCTGGAGAAAAGGAGGCTGAGGGGAGACCTTATTGCTCTCTACAACTACCTGAAAGGAGGTTGTAGTGAGGTGGGGGTCGGTCTCTTCTCCCAGGTAACAAGTGATAGGACAAGAGGAAATGGCCTCAAGTTGCGCCAGGGGAGGTTTAGATTGGATATTAGGATAAATTTCTTCACCAAAAGGGTTGTCAGGCATTGGAACAGGCTGCCCAGGGAAGTGGTTGAGTCAACATGCCTGGAGGTATTTAAAAGACGTGTAGATGTGGTGCTTAGGGACATGGTTTAGTGGTGGACTTGGCAGTGTGAGGTTAACGGTTGGACTCGATGATCTTAAAGGTCTTTTCCAACCTGAACGATTCTATGATTCTACGATTCTCTTTAATACCCTGTATTTTTCCCTCTTGTTTGATAAACCAATATTACTACTCACACCTACCTCTTTTTTAATGGAATATATTTTAAGAAATATAAAAAGGAAGGCTGACTAATAGTAAATATGTTATAGGGGACCTCAAGATTAATCTGTGAAATAATTCCAGATAAAAAAGTATAGTACTTGTAACCAGATACCAGTCTGGTATAATACACTGAACAGTTGTATGAACTGACTTCTACATGCTACAAAAAAAATAAAATCAAATAGAACATAGTTTAGAACATGTCTTTTAATTGATGATTAATTTCTACAGTGCTACAGTATTAACAATCTCTAAAACAAATATCTGAATCTATAGCTCAACAAATCTTATAATCTTTGCAAATAAATAAGTTATTAAAAGTATCATATTGTGCTGTTTTCCTGTCTGTGTAAACTGCTAATGATAATGCATTTCAGAAAAAGTAATGGTAACGAGCAGCTGCAATGCATTTACATTATTAAGAATCTTTAAGTACAATTCTATACATGATACACTTAGATAAATACTTCTGTACTTACACTTTTACAAAGCCATCAACTGAAAGGACATAAAATACATTCAAGACTGAACAGAGAAGCAAGAGAGCTGTGAATAAAAAGACAACATGTTTAAGTTGATACCACATGACACAGAAAATACTGAACATTTTAGAACTTGAAAGCCACTACCAGTTGGAGGCCTGAACTTGACAGCAAGTTCCTATGAGAGGGCTAGAGTTACCCAACATCCAGGTTCTCCACAGTTTGTCTTGGTACAGCCGTAAGTTCACTTGTCAGACTTACTTTTGTGACCTAAGAGTTCACAAGACAGGTCTTCTCAATCTGGTAATTCATAAGGATGAATCACTTACTGACATCTGTAAGTAAGACCCCTAGAACAGCATCAGTGGCGTACAGTACCAGACGCGGAACCAAGAGTACCACCCACTATTAAGGTGTGCCGCCATGAAAGCAAGTTTAAGGAGCTATCCCTGGCAAATACTAACCTGCCCCTTTAAGAGCCTTGTAAAGCTTAGTAGGCACTAACAATACTGCAACTCACTTAAGCAAGAGAACAGAGCTTTGCAGAAACATGAGGTGTTTGTTTCTTAAACAGTCATTGGAACAAGCATAGAATAAAACATTTTAATGGCCTACAGTTAATCATCTATAAAAAGCGTATGTTCAGCATGAATTTAAATTGTAAACTGGTAATAAATAATACAGTATCTCTGAGCACATTTTAAAATATACATTATGAAACTAAATTTAATTTTCAGAAAAGCTTTCAACCTTTTTGTTCAAAAACACATTTAACCAATCCTTTATGAACAACTACAGCCAGTTTGCCTGCCTGAAAATTTTGATTTATGAAGCCCTCCTGCCTAGTGCAGAACACTTATTTGTATTACTTTTCCTTCCTTTTTTTTTCCTAAGGCAGATTAAGTAAGAGCTGAATTCACAAAAACTGTTAATGTACCAACTACCTTAAATTATAATTTTTTATAATGGTTGTAATTTGTTTTCATTCTAGTTTATTTAGGAATCATGTAAATATCCAAATAGCCACTAACGTAAGCTACTGTGAAGAGTGCAAGTACCACAGTCAGAGCAGTAGCTAGACCTAGATTTAAAATGCACGTATTTCTTTCTGCATAAGAAAAGGTAGGTTCCCTCTGGTCAAAGAAAACGTCTCCATGCACCTCCCTGTTAACTAGTCATTGCAATCTGTCCATTAACATGAACCTGGCTAAATGTTATGTTCAGTGGGAATTAGAAGCAGCACACTGCACCATTTCTCCAAGGCTGTTAATTTTGAACTATGCTATTGAGAGCAGTGTGGCATAGCTATCTTGGCATACCAGTATTTCAAGAAATATAGGCTTACAGATAGTAATAAGACAGCTGAGTGGAGCAGAAAAGCCCTTTCTGTGACACACCCTTTGTGCAGAGAGATCCTCCCACCTGCTCTCATGAGCTCCCTACGCAGAAGGGACGAGAGCACGTTGAGCTTCCTCGCTTCTCACATCCCGCATAGTGAAAGGTGACAGAAATGATGTCTACCAACTACTGTTCACAAAGGCCTCAGTGACCCCCTTGGCGACTAATGTGGAAGATGCAATTTCTCAGGGTCATATTCCTTTGTACTGCCCATGCCCTGAGGCCAGGATCTGGCCTCTAGACGTTCTGGGCAGAGCTGTGAAACAAGGTGATTCACCCAATCTGTCCCAGAACAGCCCTTCGCAGTGGGAACAGTGTGTGACTGTTAGGGGGAACCTCAAGAAATCCAACTGCTTTCAGCTGGAGTTTATAAAAAAGATGGTGTGTTTATGTTACTACCAATAGTAGGAAATGTCACCTGATGAATAGGAATCTTCTTGCCTATTCCTATGTATTGTCATTAAAAAAGCTTCATAAGGTCATACTCTATATTAATCTATTCCAGAAGGCATATATAGCACAAATAAGAAAACACCTTTACATGAACAATTTGTTAAAGACACATCAAAACATTAAAGATGCTGATGTTTGAATACATTCCTAATCTTTCATAAACAGGATTTCAATGCTTTAGAAAACTAGGAATATTGCAGAGAGGAAGACAGAAAAGACAGGTGTCAAAAAGAAGTGGGAAAGAGAGCACCATATGAAAATCATACTTAACTTTTTATGTCCAGTTAACAAGCTAATTAAAAGTTTCACGATGTTATATTGAAGTTTAAGTAAGCTACCTAGGATAAAATCCTGGCCCATCTGAAGTCAATGGTAAGAGGATTTTACCTGCAATTCTCACTATCTTTGAGAAGATATTAAAACAAAAGGTATACATTGAGGCTTCAGTGAAAAGCTTCAATCAAAAAACAAGAGGAAGAAAGAACATGTTGCTTGTTTTTTTTAAAGTACTTGCCATGTCAATTAATCTACATGGCAATCTCTCTGGTCTATCAAACATTGAATGCAATTCTGTAAGTAATTTTTAGCTTTATTTTTATTCTTTTATCATTTAGCAAGACTCTTCTGTAGCTGTAAATCACTTTTAAAATTGTATCATTACCTTGTACACTGTTGCTTTATGAAAGTGCAAACCCAAGATTTAAGCAAACGGTACTGTATTTTTTCATGTCACTTGTACAAAAGGATATCAAAATAGCTCCTTGATTGACATATGATAATATCCTTAAGCCACAATGAAAACAAATATAATACAGTATTATAGCACAGGTGTTCCTTTTATTACAGGAATAGTATCTGTGGGATACACTCATCTGATCAAGGATTTCAAAATCACATCCTTAAAGTATGCAATACTTTCAATGAATTGATAGTTACGGTCTTCAGTGAGCTGCCCTGACAGTAAAAAAAGAGACACAGAACTTAATCTAATCTTAGTTACTCATATTTCATCACACTCTTCTGCTTGCTAACTGAGAAATATTTCTAAAACCTGCCATGATGTTCCTCATGGATCAAAAAGCAAGTGAAGTTTATAACACACTACTCTTAAGAACTTTGGACAAATACAACTGCTAGTCTGAACATATGTAACACAACTATTTTGTGATTCAGTGTTGTAAATGTAGTTTGTATTTTAAACTTTTAATAATTTTAGCTGCATATAAAACAGAGAAGTAATAAGTTAAATTATAGCACCTTGCATGAAATTTGTTCTGAAAAATACAAAGATTACACCTTTTAAAATTGTAAGAAATACAACTATTCTATCTCAAGTCCATTATGCACCTCTCATTTAAAAGGAAACTAATTTACATGTAATGAAGACATGCATAACTATCACAAATTTAAGGCACAAAATGGAATTTGAAAGTTAGGGATGTAGTAAATCCTTGCTTTTTCATCAAGTTACCTGATATACCAGAAAAAGGTGTATCTACAATTTTCAAAAAAGCTGTATTATCATAGAATCATTCAAGCTAAAAATGGAAACTGCCTATTCAAGTATGTAGTTCAAACTCTTGCCAAAGGAAGATTATTTTCCACTATTGCATTACATCTAACTTAAAACCTTCCAAGAACTTGTACGCATTGATAAGCATTACCGTGTCATTCCATAACCTAACTGATCTCATTGGTAGGATCTTTCTCCTGATATTCATTGGATATTTACCTTGTTTCAAATTTATATAATCACACCTTCATACTTAGAAAGTCTCTTCCTTTACATGTATGTCACATAACAAAAAATTATACATACTTAACGACTCAATCTTTCCGACTTCTTTATCACTAACTAATTTTGTTACTGTTCTCTGACTTTTCAGAAGATTGACTCAATTCCTCACCCCTGAGGTACCCAAAATATAAGACCGTACTCCAGAAATGACCTCAGCAATCACAACGAGTATTCTGATTTCCAGCTGCCTGATGCAGCTCTTCTGCATATATACTCTTCTTTTGACATTAGCAATGCCAGAAGCAACTTTGTTGCCTACATTATCAAGGCTTCTTACTACATTATTACATTTCAATCTTGTCTCTCTCTCACTAAGTATCCAAGTTTCCTCAAATGCATTACCTTTTCTCTGAATCTCTTAGGCTGCATCTAATTCTTGTCTACATTTAATCCATCTGTTGGACTTCTCCCACTCAGGTATCATATAGTGTCGTATCGTCTGTAACTTTTATTCATACACTGTAGATCCCTCTTGCAGATTATTGAAGACATTAAATAAAATTAGGTCAACACAGTATAAACAATTAATGGGGAGGGAGCAATTAAAATTGCACAATGGGATGATTCAAAGCACAATTTCTATTTTAAGACACTATTTCAAATATATTTCATCCGACTTAGCTATTTATAAGAAGTTAAATATCTCACTGTAGCTACAGTTTCTAAATGCAATACCATAATTTTTCTGCATACATAATTAAACGTAGAATAGGAAACATGCTGACAATCAGTGTTCCTCTGCAAACGAGTCCCATTCCAGCCACTGATCAGAGAAAGGTAGGCACATCAAGTCTACTCCTCAGCACAAACTTTTAACCAGTTAATATTATATCTATTATTCTACATATCTTTAAAATTACAAATGAAAATACAGAGAGATCTAAATTTGCACTGACAATCAAGAATTCAGCTCCTTTCAAAAGTCCTTCTGGAGTTCTACAGTGTGATCCTGAAATTCAAAGAATGTTGAACAACATGCTAACAGTACTTATAACTGGAAAGGTATTATTTAATATAAAGCTTAAACAACATTTGAGCCACCTAGTCTATGAAAAACATCATTACCTAATTTATGCTCTGTTTGCCAGAAGACTCACTTTCAGTACAACTTATCAACTCTCCTTCTGTTCTTGATGATGACTACAGGTCATAACAGAACTTTCAGAATAGAAAGCACAGTAGCCAACTATTCCAATTCTTAAAGCTATTTGTCAGCCTATTGAAAATAAGAAAATAGTTTGCCTGAAGAAATGAACAATTAAAAATCAAAGTGAAACCAAGGATAAAAAGGTAAGTCTGAAGATATATGAATTATAAAAATAATACAGTCCATGCTATTTTATGCACAGTTGTTTATTCTTGTTCCATGTTTTAAAACTTGGACTCAGAAAAATCACAGGAAGTTTTGGTTTTTTACCCTCTTTTTTTCCATTAAAAGCACCATAGTTACATGGCTTGATTCAATCGTCCTTTTCCACGATCACTTCTCCATGAAGCACCCTTCTTCTCTGCCGCAGCATGTGGAAGTAGAGTTGTGGAAATACTTGATCAAAGCATAAAAGAAAGCAAATTAGATGAAAAAAATCAACAGATCACATAACGAAAAAATACAATTTTGCAGAATGATGAACTGAGGAAAAATTATGGCACACAGTGCTGCAGTGGTTAGGGTAAATAACAGCAGGTCATGAACATTGCAGTGAATTACAAAAGAATACTCAAAAGTCAGACAAGGCCCCCGAGTGTATACCCTGTGTTCAAGGAACTTCCCTCAAACACTTTCTTTGTATAAACGGGACTTAACCACTTTCTGGAAGTGCCTGAAGTCTTCAAATTTGTGCTAAGGTACACATGTTTGAATTAAGACTTTGAGGAGGATACAAGTTGAGGACGAGAGAAAACAGCCTCAAGTTGCATCAGGAGAGGTTTAGATTGGATATTAGGAACAATTTCTTTACTGAAAGGGTGGTCAAGCATTGGAACAGGCTGCCCAGAGAGGTGGTGGAGTCACCATCCCTGGAGGAGTTCAAAAAACATGTAGATGTGGCACTTCGGGACATAGTTTAGTAGGTATGGAGGTGTTGGGGTGATGGTTGGACTAGATGATCTTAGAGGTCTTCTCCAACCTTCATGATTCTATGAAATTTAGCCTACTTGTTCACATCTGAAGTGAGGAGCTCCCTCTCTCCTGGCCCTCTGAGATCTATTATAAGACTGCCCTGCTGATACATTTGATCCTTATATTTAATGGATAGAAAATCAGATTTATTCCTGAAGCATTAAGTTATATAAACAATTGTAAAACTGTTAGTAAATTATGATAGCTTAGGACATTTTTTACTCATATAAATTTCTCTCGTTGGCCTTCATGATTTCTTGTGCAAAAAATTTCACAGTGTGTGTGCATACTGTGAAAGTCCATGTTTAAGGTCAACTCCTTAAAAGGAATACGTTTTATGGATGCAGATCACAGACCCTTTTAACTTCAATTTTCCTGCTTCTCAATGCCTCTCCCTAATCTCTTGCCTTGTTTCTAGCCTCATCGTCCAAACTATCTAAAATATTCTATTTACCTAGTTTGGTCTAGCCCCATTCGTGGTGCTATATTGGAACCGGGTTGCTTTCTCCTTGTCTACACTGCTTAGGTATCAGTGGAAGTAACACTGGAAGTACAAGACAGATAGTTTCTCTAATCTTAGCTCTGGTTAGCCAATTGATCTGTGGCTTCTGCTATCCAGAAGTAAAAGGACAATCTGATTAAACCAGGGACTGAAGTATGTTCAGAGAAGTCTGGGGGGTGGATTTCTGAGAAAATGAAATCTTGGAGAATATTGCTTCAACCTTTTCCTAAGCATGCTCAAATGGTGATTTTCAGAAGTGACACATAAATGGATATTAATAGCAATAAAAATAAGGCAAATCTCTGGCACGACGTGCAGGACAATTTTTAAGCTTCAAAGTGGCAGAGGCACTAGAAATTCTCAGCGACACAGTTACAGACATTTCTGTGTGTAAGTAAAAAGGTTTTTTACTTTGTCCAAGTCTTAGAAATGTTTTTAGCATTTTCACTGAAATTTTTAACACAGCTTATGTTCTGAGGCAGATAACAGGACGGAAAATTTCAGTCTAACCAATTAAAGCACAGCAAAGCTTGGAACAATAGAAAGCAGGCTTTTACAGTAGAAAGTGCTCAGCAAATTTAACTACAGGCAGTGTTTCCAGCATAGCTGATAATCAATTATTATGCTGTTAGCATTACTACAGTTAAGTAATACTTACATGGCACATAGGAGAACATGACAATAATAAGGAAGTAATAGTAGTCAAAGGAGACATTATATTTGTTGGGAAGTCTCAGTGAAAACATTCCTGTTTTCTTCACATAGGGTAAAGCAGCATATATGGTTAGCAGTTCACCTGCAACTCCAGCAGGATACAAAATGATAAAAAAGTTGTATCTGCATTAAAAAAAAACTCTTGTGAGAAACACCCCATGAATTTAAAATTTCCTCTTGCTATTATTAGTGGCACAGCAATGTATTACAGTAGTTTCTGCACCAAAATCAAGGACCGCATCCTGACTTGGCACAGAATACCAGTTTCAGTTACTTTGGATAGCGTTGCTTAGGTTTACAGAGAATGCATTCCTCAGTCCTTTTATTTAAAAACAGTGAAGTGTCAGAATGTTCGTATGTCTTTCTAATAGTAAAGAGTAAAAAAAGTCCACAAATTTGTAGTCTCCAATAATGTCTTTTTTTTTAATCTACCGGTCTTGCTCCTGTTCTCACTGACAGGATTCAGAGCAGGACTGGATCCCAAGTTCAGATGATCCTACATATCTTTGTCACAGTGCACACACACTGGGTCAACTCTATGTATTATAATTTCTTTGAAGATAATTAAAATGTTGCGAAACATCAGAAGCCTGTTTTACACACTGCCACATGGGAAATCCAAATAATACTACATTTACCACTAATGGAAATGGAAATAAAAAATAAAAGAAAATGAAAGTGCCAGAAACTTATCAGATCCATTTTAAAATGGGAAGAATGAAGGTATTCAGTTTAAAGAAAATGTGGTTTGAATGCCATAGGCCACATATGTGGTGACAAAATAAAAAACGTAATCAGTAGGGTTTGTGCTGTCCTTACGCATAGCGCGCCATGGAGATGCAGTTTCTCCTAAGGAACAGCTCTTGAGTTCATGCAGGGAACAGCAATGAGAGCTGCTGCACAGACAGAAAGGTACAGAGTGCACTCCATGACCAAAAGACATGAGATCCCAAACAGCAGCAACCAAACATGAAACCCTCCTAGGACCAAATGGGCTCAGAGGACTCACAGGTCAGTGAACAGATTAGGGGAAGTATAAGAAGGAACTGATGCCATGACCTACACACAGTTTGTCTCTATGCAGTGAAAAAAAACCCTGAGTAAAATTCTGAACTAAAATTTAGAGCATACCTATTCCATTAACAATGGACAGGCAAATCTTTTACAATTATAAGCTAAAGATCAGGAATTTCCAGCTCCCTTGGAGTACTGAATTTATGCCCAGTTGTGCTGTTTGATTATCCATAAATCTCGATGGGATATTTTGGACTCTATGAAAAGATAATACATTTTCAAATATTTTGTTTATAGTATATTTCACCATATATCTCTGCTGTGAGAGTGTCAGTTTTCCCTATTGTCTATTACAAGGAAACAAAAATTCTGTCATCCAAGATACACTGACTTGATGGCAAAAAGCGTATCTGTCAATGTAGTACTTTCTGAATGCATTTCTCTTTCTGAAGCCTACATAAAAAAATTATTAATGAAACTAGACCTGATTATTTTTAAGTTTGCCATTTAGTGCTTAAACATAATCAAGCCTACCACCTTAGGTATTAGCAAAAAGATAATGCATTATAAGAATGGACATAAATATCAGACACATCAAAGAAGTGCATTAGAAGCATCAGAACTGCATTATGTAAAAACAAAAATAAAGGAAAATAAACAAACACACTCTTTTAAATAAGTCACCTGCACTGAATGTAGGTAAAATATTTTCCTTCTAAAGTGTAAGTCTGTCTGTCTTACATGTATTTTTCAAATAATGACTACAGAGAATACTACTCTTCCAGTTATGTCTCCTGATAAACATGCAGTCTCTGTAATATATCTGATCTAGTGGCCAACCTTAGGTATGCTTCAAAATCAAAGCAGTTTTGATATGGAACACACTTTTTATGTGGGCTAAACTAAGTCAATATTTAGCTTCACTACATGAATATAACCTTCCAAAAGCTCTGATAAAGCAGAACTTCTCATGAAGTACTAATATGCATAAGATTGAGTGACAACAACTCCCACATTTTCAAAGACCTGAAATCCACAAAGACTAGCACAGGTGCTTAATTTTGGGCACTGTATTCAAAAGCATCTTAAGGAGTCATACTGTAAGTTAAAAGATGACTCCAAAGATAAAGAAAAAAACCTAAAGTAAATGAAAGCAGAGTTCAAACTGTGAGACACAGAAAGCAAAGTACAAATCACACCCCAAAATATCAGCTAAAATATTTTTAACATTTTAAACCAAGTAACAATGATCCCAAGTACAGAAAGCAACCGACTTGCACTCTGCTGACACATAAACAAAGCTCAAACACCTGCTCTCCTGTGTGTTAGCTCAGCATGCGTGAAACCAACATGCGCAGAACCATGAGAAACTGAAGTGCAAGACATCTCCACCTGGCCCATTTAATGAAGTATGGCAAATGGTTGAGCAGGTTGAATGTGTAGAAGGAATATCGAGTAATCTCTGTCACAGTCCATACGACCAGAAAAAGAATAACGCTCTCCTCATTCTGGATCTGCAGAAGTATAAAGAACCAACACTTTCTTCATCCTTAAGCTTCTTTTCTGTGCAAACTGCAACAGACTACTGTTTAAGATATATGGAACAGAACTAACATCTTGTAAAGAAAGAAAATTTTGGCATAAAAGTGATATGCTGAACCATTACCATGTACAGTTCTTTATCATATGTATTTACTAACATACAGACATTTTGCAAACCAAGCAATCTTTATCCATTATACAAATATCAAAATATAAAACCCTATAATTGAGCTTATTCTTCCTCTTTATTCTCTATCTGCATTTTCACTATGCTATCTAACTGTCTCCCTCTTTTTATTTGTGGTTGATTTATTTGTTTATTTTCTTACTCCTCAAAACAGCAAGAAGAAAACAACACAAAAGATATGTTCCTTTCATAATCAGTTTTTACCCATTCTGCATTTCACTACTCTGTCTCCTAGACTTTCTCTTACTTTTTATCTTGCTTCTTCCTGACCATATAATGCAACTCTCCACAAAACTTTAGACAAAAGGAATTGCTTAATATAATCTACTAACTGGAACTTAGTCGCAGGAGATCAAATTTGGCAGACTTCAGGGAGCTGTAAGATAGTTAAGGAGCTGGAACACAGATGGATCGCTAAATGAAGAGTAGTTGGTAGATCAGGAGCTTTGGGTAAACTCACTCAACAATCCCATTCAAGATTTAAGTTCTGAGTCATTAAACTGCCTCATCGGTAGGTAGCACACCTATCTGCTGTTTCAAAACATTGGTTCTTTTTCACTCTAAGTGAACAAATAAACAAAAGTCCCCAAATACAGAGAAGGCACATGGGGATCTATTACAAACACTACCTTCTGAGAAGAAGAATTACACGCAAGTAATTTTCTTTTCTTTAAAAGGGAAGGAATTTTGTAATACACTTCCATGCCTGAAGGCTGAAAAGCTCCAGGGATGTCTGTGAAATAAAATAAAGTAACACAAGTTTTGTTAAAATTACAAAAAAAGGAAATGATTTTTTTTAATAAAATGCAACGCGGTGACAAAGCTTAATACATCTCAAAGATGCTGAAAATGCACAACTCTGTCAAAAGTCAAGAAAAATTATAAGTTTTCATCATCTCATAAAATCGTGCCCTCAATATGTCAGTCAAAGAAGGTGCACTTTTAGTTGAAAGGATCTCACCAACATCACAAAAGGATATATAAAAATACCGCCAAACTCACAAACAGATAGCAACAACTGAAGTGCAAAGACATCCAAATGAATAAACAAAGGGAAAGACAGAATTAGGCTGTTCCTAGCCTCATGCGATTAGAGACAAACATTGATAACCCAAACTTGGATTCATGTCACAGTGCTAAATCCAAGCAGAAGAGCTTTAAATAAGTATGCAGAGAATTCCTATCTGTTGCCTTGCAAATCTCCAGTCAAGTAGAGAGATCTGGATCTGGCTATTATCACTAACATGCCCCTCACCACCTAAAGTGACCCTGAACATTCATGGCTGCTAAGCAGTAACAGTGTGAAATACAGACATACATTCAGATGTATTTTTTCTTGGACACAGCTTGACCTACTATACTGAAGATAGAGCAAACAAAAGAAATTACTGGATATCATAAAGATTTAATGCACTGTAGGTAATAACAAAATGGCAAAATGAAGTGCTTTACTCCAGCATTCATGTAAACATTCAATATAAAAAACTTGTTAATCTTTGAGACATTTTCCCTTAAGGGAAAAATGAAAACACTTAGCTTACCAAAAAAAAAAAAAAAAAAGTTACGAAAAGCCTATTCCATGTTAAGAAAAGCGACAGTAAAGGAAAAGATGAAGTGTATAAAACAAGTCCTCTGTGAACTGAAACAAAGGGATTTGACAACTGAGGCAGGTGCTATGGTATCCCATCAGCAGAAAAGCATATGCCATCTGCTGGTGAGACAGTTTAATGGCTCAGCTTTTTAAGTTTAGAGAAATTCAGGAGCACAGACTCAAAATCTATCACTTAATTCTTACATGCCCTTCACAGAAAGCAGACCTCAGAAACTGAACTGAATGTCCTATCTACCAGCTGTAAGCAGTCTGCTTGCTTCATTCTGCTAAGGAATAACTACACTTACAATAACCACCTACAGCCAGGCAAATAAACTATCATCATTCATACAGGACCTTAAGCATCACTGTGGCATGCTGGATGACTTGATATATTTTTAACGAAAACAATGCAGTACGCATGCCATCAAAAGTTAATATTACCATAACAATAAAATCTTGAGAAGGTTCCTAAAATAAATTGTAAAATCACAACCATGTTTTATCCAGGTAAATTCAATTTAAGAAATATTTTCATTTAGATTATTTCAGTAAGTGCTAATTTAAGTTTTTGAAAGGGAAGCGGTAACACTGTGGTAGATTTGCTGGTAAATAATAGCAGTAGTCGTTGACCTCACTTAGGCAGACCACAGCTGGCACGATGCTGAAGATAGTGCGGATTCACAGCTAAGATCCAGACCCAGTCTCCTGAGTAGAAGCATATAAATTCCATCCTGTAACCCAACTTCCAAAATTGCACTCAAGTATGTAAGTATTCTCTATAGGAATGTCATTAATTTTTAAATTGGTCTTCCTGGTGAAATGAAAACTGTATTAATAGCTTCTCCTTAGAAACAATCAAAACACAACTTGCTCACGCACATACCTGTTTTATACTATGTGCAATGAACCACACCATGAAGATTCTTGAACTCACTTGGACCCCAGTCACAAGCACAGATGTGCGAACTATTCCTTAAAAAGAGAAACATGTTATCTCTGTTCCAAAATTCATGTTTTAATTAGTTACAGGAGAAACTAAAACAAGGAACTCACCAACTGCACAGTGGACTACCTGTAAATAAAAATAAGTTAGAGGTTACTGATGTACAGTATGCTACTATCTACACTATAAACATGGCCTTCTGATATTAATATAAACCTAGGGTTAATTCTGAAGGAGAACTGTTTTTTTGTCTCCAACTAACAGTCTTTAAAAGAAATACACATTAGAGCCCTGACAACCAATGCTGTGATGGGCTCAGTATCTGATCTGTGTGAACACATGAAAGAGATTTATCTTCCTAATTAATTGTATATATTACATATTTAGATACTTACAAAGCATTTATTTTTTCAGCTAGTAAGCTTCCCTTCCCTTATCTTATTCAAAGAAGAATTTTACAGGACAATGTGGAGGGAGTCATGTAAGGGATGCTAAACCATAGCAATTTTTAAATGTTCTGTATTCATTATGGATTAATAACATTATTATAATTTTGCCAATGACAACTATGAAGCTTCAGATTTAGTGTATTTTCTGGTCAGAATGTTTAGCAAACAGAGTGCTTTTCATTATTTTGACAGATTTGAGTAGAATTACTTATTGCAAAAGTTTAATAGCATAAAAGCCTATATACAGCTGGCCACGTGATTTTAACAGTTGCTTGAACTACAGATGTTGTAGGCAGATTGAGAAAAAAAGTTAAAATGCAGATAAGCACTCTTTGTTGTGCCTGGGAAAGAACTGTAAGTGCTCAATACACCCAACAGTTTCATTCCGTAGATGTACCATAAACTGAGTCCACGAGTGCATAGTTGGCAAAAGTCATATTATTTAAAGAATACTTTGCACAACTTGCACAGACGCTGTTGTAACAGATGATATGGGGCATGTGAATCCAGGCTGGAAATAAGCAGAAGCAGAAAAGGCACAGAAGGATAATGAGTCCAGCATAAGGAATAAGAGGGAAGCTATCATCTCTGGAGATGGGAGACGATATCTACTAAGCTAGAGTGTTGATGTGCTGGCTGGAATGCCTTCAGAGATTTTGCCTTTTGAGTTAAGACTCTCAAATCAAAGCAGTTCCCTGGCAGTATTTGATGTAAAGAAATATTAGAATTAAGTTTGAAAAAATGTGTCCATTTGTTTCAACTAATCACCTTGCCCCCCAAAAAACCTTCATTAAATAATAAAGTTAAAAGGACTTCAAGTACTAATATAATATTTTGATATTAAATTCAGGTTCATAATGTGTTTTGCCTATGATATGCAGCATCCAGTAAAGCAAACTAATGTTTAAAATTTACCTCAAGCAAAGCAAATGTCTGGAAAAATTTAAGCGTCTTTTGAACGCTTCTGAATAAGCCTCTATGTGTTCCTTTCTGTATATAAAACCGCACCATGGCAATACCTAATACCAGCCACCTACAAAAGAAAGAGAATGGATACATTTCAAATTAGAATTCTAAAAATATCCATCCACAGTAAATAATTTAGTAGAATATTTTCTTCACAGAATATCTTTGCTTCTGCACTTGTCAGTGTTCTTAGGAGATTATTTAAAGTATCTTTAGACATAAATATTATATAATGTTATGTAAATATTACACTCTTTTATCTCTTTACTTGGAAAAGGATAGAGAATTACTTGTTTACCTTCAGAGGATTGACTTGAATAGAGGGGACTCCCCAAACCCACAGGTCCATCAGACTTTTCACTAGCAGTGACTACATATTTTTACTATTAAATCCTCATGCATCTTTACTGTGACTTACTGTTATTTGAAAACACGCAATGAACTCGGCACTGAAGCCACCAGTTTGGGTCGCAGGTTTGTATAAGTAAAGGACCGGAACCTATGCACATCACTTTTACATTTTTCATGGCCCCTCAACTCATATTTTTCAGAACTGACTAGTGATCTGAATGCTTCTGTTTGTGATTGTCCAACTGAAGTTACCATCATGATTCAGTTTTCAAAAGTGTTGAGAAGTTGTCTTTAAAAATCAGACTCTGAAGTGCTGAAAGATGGGTCTTCTATGCTCCTGGCTTCCAAAGGCAGGTATATTTAACTAGCACGTTTGATGGTGTTGGCTAATTTTTTTATGTTCTTTTAAGGAAACTGAACAATGCTACCAACTGATAACCCTTCCAGTGTAAAAGAAAGAAAGTAACAGTAACTTTTAATCAAACTGGAATTTGATATAAAACTTAAATTGAGATCTCAAATGGAAATTGAGACTGAAAAAAATAAACTTCTGAACTGTGGTGGGTTGATCCCCACCACCCAGTCCAGTCCCAGTACAATAACCCAAGGCATGTGCAATTCTTTCCACATAATTAATCCACGTTTATATAATTAAGATTTTCAAAATAGTGTACCATATGTTCCATGCTTAATGCAGAGCTATACCACATTCTTCCAAACATCAAACTAGTGAGATGCCTTGAAACTTCAGGTTTCAATCCACAAAGACTAAGAAAGTACAAAAATTCTTTAATATAGACTTACAGGCATAACCAGAGCCATGGATGGCTATTTTGAGAGTTAAAAATAAAAATACAAAAACTACAACAACTTTAGCTTAACTTCTTGTCTGATGATATTCGGAACAATTACTCAGTCCTTTCATTGTACATAAAGCTACAGCAAGCACGCTGTACAGCAACATGAGCTCTGGCTAAGGAAGGGCCCAAGTGAGAAATACTCAGAAGCAGATTCAGAGAGCATATAAACATTTGGACAAATATTTATATAAACATTTGGGTAAATATTTAACACCTCTCGTGTTCTTATACTCTTCTCCAAGCATAAGCTACTGGCTAACATTGGAAACGGGGTACCAGGAAATACTGATCTTTGGTCAGACCCGTTATGCTGTAACAGCATGAGAGTCGCACAGATCGTGACAGCTCCCTGTTCGCCTCGGACTTCAGTATCAGCCCCTTAACAACTCTTACACATGGTGCCTACTGCTACACAGTCACTTGGCATGGCCCATTCCAGCACTTCATGATGGCATTTTAAACTCACTTACAGTTAGTCAGGCTTCCTTACACAGTAGGAATGATTCCCCTCTTTGATCCCTGCTACTTTAAGCCCATGAATCCAATATCCCAGTGCTCCAAAATTTGCCCCCACAGGTTTTACTTAGATTTCATAACGGATTTTAAATCTGAGCGCATTAATTTGAGGTTGCCTCCCATCACTGTGGAAACGAGGAATTACTGGAATATCACTGGTAGTCCTTCACAGTAAAGCTGCCCTGTTTTATAGTGAAGTGTTTGACAAGAGGAAGATGACAGTGAGTTTACATCCAGCTGGCAGCATGAATGGTGACGGCAACAGCTCTGTCCTAGCCCTAGCCTAAGAAGTCGTAATACATCTAATCTAACAAGGCATTTTCTGCACCTCATTCTGTAACAAAAGGGTTGCAGAGAGAAGTAATCTTGGACTACACTCAGAAGCAAAGACTGCAGACTATTTTTCTTAAAAAAAATTTTTATTTGGACATGAATTTTTGTAGACCGATTTATTTAGTTGTCACTGGCTTTGACTTTGGATCTCAGGAAAGCCCTTGTACTGAGTATTGCAAATCACCAGGAAACAGAAAACACTTTCTGTAATACAGGCAGCATTTCCAGTTGGGACTTTCAGTAAGACCGGGTACTGATCTGTCATTTTAGTCCCTTAAAGGTTTGTTAGAATTAAAGATAAGCTGCAATTTTTTATTAGAATGGTTGTTAACATGCAATTATGTATTGGTTTGTTAAAACTCTAGAAACACTCTGCTATATCGCAAATGGACAAATATACTGTTCTTGTTACTTATTTTATCCTGTGTAGTGCCCCTGTTAAGTACTGCTCTATTTCATATGTTTATTTTTCTCTTAAATTGTATCTGTAAAAGATAATAAGAATTTGTTCCTACCTCTTATTTCTATGTTTCCACATAAAATATTCAATTTTGCATGTCTTAATCCCTTTTGATATTAAAGAAAGATGGGAGAGAAGGAAGTGGGAGATACTGAATCAGCACCTAAGGTCAAAACTAATATGGTTCGATAATCTTCTGCAGACATATAAAAGTCAGTGGCAAGAGTCAGTGTTCATTAGCAAATTCACACATGGAGCACAAGGCTGGGAATTCAATGAGGTAACATTAACCTGCCAGCTAGAAAAAAATTACACTGACTAAAAGCACTTTTCAAAAAGTGCTGCTGCAATATATGAACAGACTTGAATACGTGTTCAAGATTCACAGATGCTACTGAGAAGAAAGCCATTATGATCATATTCCTGGCTTTCTGCATCAGTGCTTGAACTCTGGCTTCAACTAAAGCATACCGGTTTTGCTCTACGGGATTCAAATGGCAGAGAGTTCACCTACTGGTAACCGAGGTAAAATTGTAAAATTGTTCTCATGATGAATGCCTAGAAGTTATGAAATTGTTCCTTCTTAGTTTTCTTTTAAGCATGTGGAAATTAATAGTTTTGGTTTGGTTTTTTTCCCCCCCCAAGAGTTAGTGAACAGGACAAATTTTCAAGAAGTGAAAATATGCGCTCCAAGCACTAACAACATAAACCTGAGTGCTCTTATGATCTGTTATTCAAAATAAATACCCACCTTCCTCAAAGCAAAGCATCGCACTGTGGAGCACTCGCTCAAACGAGCCCCTTGGGTTATTACAGCTCCTTCCCTCTCCACCCAGCCCCTGCTCATCACTACCTGCCCGCTGGCGCTGAGGACCGCGCTCGGCTTTGGAAATTTCTACCTCGCAGGGAGCCGGTGCGAGCTCTGCTCGCTTAGATCCAGGGCCCACGGACCTGAACGAGCCACCCCACACGGTAACCCGGGGCGTGAGCTCAGGGAGCCAGCCGCAGGCGGGAACCGCCGCCCGGGACAGCTCGCCCCGAGCCCCCAGCGCCCCCTCAGCGCCCGAGACCGCCGCCCCGAAACCCCCGGCGGCACCGAGGGCCGCTTTCGCCTCCCCGCGGCCGGCCGGCACCCCCTCCCGGCGAGGCGCGGGGGGCCGCGGGGGCTGGCCCGGAGGTGGGCGGCGGTGGGGGGGTGGCGGCGGCGGCTGTGCCGAGGGACGCGGCCCGCGCGGCACCCCCGCCCGGCATTCCTGTCCCGGCTATACTTAACCTCTGCGGCGGGCTCGGGGTGACGCGCTGGCGGCTGGCAGCGCTGCACCGTATTAGGCAATGCCCGGCAGGCGAGGGCTAGCCCCGCTCCCGGCGGCTGCCCTGAGCCCCCGGCTCTCGCACCCGGCTGCCCCACGGCTACGACAGCTCTGCCGGGTCGCCGGGCCCCCGCCTCGCCTCGGCCGAGCCGCACCCGGCTCCCGCCGCTCCCCGCTGCCGCCCCGCGCTGCGGCTCTGCGCCCCGCTGCGGCGCCGCGCTGCCGGCCCGCGGCGTACCCGCGCCCGCTTACCCCGCGGTCATGGCGACGTTGTAGAAGATGAGCCAGGCCGTGGCCAGGGCGCCCAGCTTCCTCTTCTTGCCATTCTCCTTCTCCTCCACCGCGCCGTTGCCGCCTCCGTCTTCCTCGCTGGACGCCATGGTTCCCCCCGGCCAGGGAGCGAGAGGCGCACACCGCGGGAGGAGGGGCTCCCTCCGCGGCGGGGCTGAGGCCGCGCTGACAGCCGGACCTCGCGCTGTCTCTCACCCCATCTGTCTTCCCCGAGGGCCGCTGCCCGCCGCCCGCTGCTCACATGGCGCTGGGCGCTCCTCCCTCCTCCTCGCAGGGGCTCCCCGGGCCAGGCCAGACCCTCCGGGGGCGGCGCGGCGCGGCCCCTGGGCGGGCAGGGCCGCGGTCCCCGGGCTGGGCGGGTGAGCCTGGCGGCGGCCCTCACGGGGGTCCCTGGGCGGACAGGGCCCCAGCCCTCACCCGCGGCCCCCGGGCGTCACGCTGCTGTCCCCTCCCGCGTGAGGAAGCTCCCTGTGGGTCGGTACCGCGTCTCCAGCCTTGCTGGTGACCGTCAGGCTACAGCCGCGGGCATAGCCCACCCCAACAAAAGGGACAGAAAATACCACGGTTCTTGAAAACACAGAAATGTGTGTCTGAGATTGAACATCTGGGAGTCTGGTCAGACTGACTGGTGGGAATATGTCCAGAGTCCCACCTCAGAGGCCCAACAGCCATTGCCAGGGTGACCACGGGGAGAGGACACCTTCCACTCTGGTAGGTCTCAATAAATACCACTCTCGATATACAAGGAAGACTAAGACCCACACCTGAGAAGGGGGGAAAATTTCTTCCTAGGGCCTGAAGAGAACCCAGCTGGCAGACTGAAGGATGACATTTGAATATTCGTGTTGTCTTAAACCGTAGGCCTGCTCCCAGGGAAGCAAAGCCAGCACAGGGAGCGTTGCTGGGACTTGCTCTGGATAGGGGAGCAGCCTCAGCCTGAGCTATATTGGTGTGACATGGCCCTACGGAGCTGCAGGCTGCACCCGCCTTCCTGACACCCGGCTCAGTCTGTGCCAGCCTGGGTGCCGTTCACTACTTTGGGTGGCTTACATGTCACCTCAGGCTCCTCATTTCCACAGCTAAGCATGGTGACCATGGCCACTCAGTCCAAACACCTCGAACAGACGCATATACAGGCAGAAGAATTCCAGAAGTGGGTCAGGATATATCTTTGAGATGCTACTTTGTCAGTCCTAAAAGAGTCCAAGTCTACCCCCTTTAGGACGTGATAGGTCATCTCAATGTTTAAAACACCTAGGTGATCTCAGTTCCCAGGCCTTCAGATAAAAGATTAGTAGATGTCCCATATAAAAACTTGGTTTCTCTCCCACTGCTCACCAAAGCACACAAGCAGATGTTTAGCTTTCAGCCTCAAAATACGCGCCCACTGGCAACAGCAAATGTATAACGTGCATGCAAAATGAGTAGTTGGCAAAACAGCACCATGTATGTGCTAGTAAGATTATAGTAAGTACCCCTGTTATATATGCACAGACACTTTTCGTGTTCAAGTAGTCATAAATAAAACCCAATTTGGGAATCCTACAGTTAAAAAGTATAGATAGAAGAATTTACACACAGGATCGAATGACCCAATTCAGAAGTTTTTGCCAACCTTATGCTTCAGCAGAAAGTGCAATAAACTATGTAGTGGGCAAATATGGGATAATCTGAGCCTAAATTTCATCTTAATGTAACCATTATAAGTTGGTTTAAACTCTGTAGCTTTCCAAAATATTTTCTATATTTACTATTTTAATTTTGGGTATTCCTGCTACCTTACTTATACCTTTTTTCCCCCAAAATGTCAATTTTCTCTTCAAACCTTCCTACCTTCTCGGCTTTGACAAATTAACCACATACTATGTGAAACATGTTTTTTGTCTCATTTGAATTTGCCAACTTATGACTTCATTAACAGATGAAGGCTTTCTGATTTTAAATTATGATACACAGAGGAAGGCATGACCTGATCCCAATTCTTAATATTAGTTATGATTTTTTTTAATACTTCTAGCTACTGTTTGCCATTTCTGTCTTGAGATTTTTCCACAGTAGATTTGAGGGAACAAATCCTATTTGCTTTCTGAAGTAAACGTCTTCCATTTTTAAATTGCTCCTTGGATGTTTTCCATGCTTTTGTACAGAATCTTTTGAAATCTGATAAGCAATGTTTGATATATTCTCACAAATCTTCTGTGTTATTTTCCTTCCCACTATTTATTTGCTCAAACTTATTGATTTTGGATGTGCAAATTATCTGCAATGCTGACCAGGTTTGACTTGAGTTGACTTAGTCAATTAAGAATTTATTAGTGAGGATAAGTAGCTCAATGTTTTTGCTCTAATATTGTGGGGTTTATTTACGAGCATACAATTTGTCTTGCTATCACAGTACCCATTAACCCAATTGATGAGAAATTTCTGAATACCCTCATAATCTTTTTTGGATTTGAATAAACTAAACATTTTGTGTCTTTGCAAATTTTGCCATCCCACACTTGTCTGTGTTTCCCGACCATTTATGAATGTATTAAGCACAAAACTTATTACAGAACTTTCGTAAACACCCCACTGATTTCTTTTTGCCATAATAAAGAAAACTTGCTCTCTGTTTCTGTTTCCCATGTTTTGATCCATGGAGATATTTTGTTCCTTAATCTGTAACTACTTCGTATCCTTGGTAGTTCCTGTGCGACAATTTTTCAGCAGCGTTTTCAAAACGTGTTTGTTGTGTTAATAATTTTTTTTTAATCTTTTTTTTTAATTACATGTTCCAGGAATTGCAATAAATTAGTTGAAACATAATTTCCTTTTCATAAGATTTCTATTGTTATTCTTTTAATCATGATTTCTGTCAATTTAACATGTATATATTTGTGGTTTACTACTCTGTATTTTCTGAATCGCTACAAGATCCTTTATTTAAATGTGATAAAATGTCAGCTGTTTTCAAATCATTAAGTATGGTATCTGTGCTTAATTAGAAATACTGTACTTTTATAGTGGCAAAATTATTTCATCTAATATTTCAACTTTGGCTGGCACCTTTTGGCCCAAAAAATCTCAAAACAATTCATAAGACAGATTTTGTCTACATACAGACATGTAATCAGTGGAACTGAATAGGCTTATACATTAATTGCATTATCTAAATCGGCTTTTTAAATCAGTTATGACTGGCTTATCAATTTAGCTCAACTTTGCTGTTATTCAAATACAGTCTGAAATTAAACTTCCTAATAAATTTTAAGATAGTCAGATCAAGGTCTTTTGCATTGTACGTGAGCGCATCATTATGTTTCATATTCATTCTCAACCTTCACAGGTGTTTCTCCTTTATTCACGCTAGTTCCAAACCATCAACATTGCTATACTGTTATTACAAAAATGAATGGTTTTCCTGGCCTTCTTCATGACTGATATTATTGATGTATATTTATCTTCTAGGTTCCTATTGCACAAGTAGATATTCAATACCTTATAAAGTTGAATAGGTTTTATTTCCAATCTATTTCCAGAAATACAAGGTGAAGCTTTTATGATAATTATTTTCTTGTGCAGTGTTCTATAATGCTTTTTTTTGTTACAGAATTTACCTATGCAATATGGGAATGTTTATATGAAATGAAAAGTTGTAGTGCTCTGAAAATAATACAATGACTTATCAGCTCCACTGTCACAGGGAAAGGTCATCTACTGTGAAACGCTGCAAGAATTACTTAGTATGAGCCCTGCAGAATCATGAGATTACCTTTATACTTCAGAATAGTTAAATGCCAGAGGATAACTTAAAATCCTGAGGAAGGAGAATTTGTTAAAAAAATTAACAACTGAAATTCTGCTTGTCCTTCTGCCCTGTCTTCACTTAATCTTCCCAACACACTTCGCAAGAACAAAGTGTTTAGACAACAGACTTATATATAGTACTTGCACACTATTTTAGGTTTATGGTATGTAGTAATCAGTGAGGTATTCAAGGATAAATGCAAGTAAACAGAATTTAGCTATGCCGAAATTTAACAACACAGTGTTTACGCACTTGTTGTGCATTCATTTGGGTGTGTATATCTATTATTTTATTTACTACTCTAGGAACAGGACAGAAGATGCTTTCAAAAGACGTGGTGTCTTTGCGTAAGTCTTGTGGGAAGACCTAGAAGATGTCTTTGTATTTGGCACATCTGAGGCAGTTGGAGTTTTGCACTGCTACTGCAAGATAAATGATTCATATTAAGCCTGTGACTGTACAGTTCAGTAGCCAGCGAAGGAAAACAGGCGTCATGAACACAGGCTGAAGTGGAAGTTTTTATTTCTGTTATAAGACTACAAAAATCCTGGTGTGAACATTTAGAAGTCTTTGTATGAAAACTATTGGTTCTATATATCTGAAAAGCACTGGTATATTTATTTTGTGTTCTGAAAAGCACCAGTTTGATATGCCCTTTTTTATTGTTCTATTCAACCCTCTTCAGAAGCAAAACTATAACCCAAACTGCAATGTTGAAGGAAACACACATGTTAAAGGGAGATTGACTGTCTTGCTCATCTGAGTTTGGTTTATCCAAACTCAGATTTGAGGGAACTCCAACTATATGCTTCATATAATCCTACTTGCATACTTCACAAATATTAAGGCCAAAAACCCCAATTAAATAATTTTAGCCTGACTTATTGTATAACAGAGGACACCAGATTTACTGTATTGATGTGTTTCATATATTCTTTTTATATAAAGAAATACATAAGAATACCGTAAGTAAGCCAAACAAACCATAATATGAGTTTGGTTTATCCAAACTCAGTGTACTTTTTGCTATAATAGACTAATTGGACTCTGTACAATAATTATTTTCTTTATGGGATATTTTGGACTGTACGACTGTTTAACTATCCTGACATTTTGTTGCAGTGCTAGGCTTGGATAGATCTATGTATAGACCAGTCCCACAGACGGTAATCTGTGCAGTCGGCACCTTTGCACACCACGCAGACTGGCTGTATCAAGAAGCTAGCTCCACTCTAACGTTCTAATTATATAGATATACATATAAAATGCTCAAAACTTAAAATTAGTACCATTAACTTCAATGGTACTATTCACATGAGTGAAATAAAGTACATGTTGAAAATTAACTGCTAGCATAAGTAAGATATTCTTAAGTTCCCTTCCCTATATAATGCAACAAATGTAATATTTTTCTTAAATAAAGAAGATTTGCTACCCCGCCAACAGATATCAGGAAGATTTTTCACAGGGTTTCCCCAAACACACTTAAATAATATTAAAAATACCTTCTGATTCTCAGTGTATTTCAATCGTAACTTTCTTGTGTGACACTACAAACTCTCTGGAGGAGCCTGCTTCCATTATTAGTTTCGGAGCACACACAATCTTTGCTTGTTATTTAGTTTTACTTCAAGGACTTGAGTTAAAAAGGGCTCTTTATCAAGGGAGTAATGTTCCAATTTAACTCCCATTATGGTCAGTGGAAGTATTTCTATTTTCCTTCTTAGACAAGTGGTGGAGAATGAAAAGATTAATTTTAACCTCATCATTGGCTGAAAACTGGTCTAAGTTATCAGCAAGAAAAAGTGACCATATTGGGTGCAGTCAGTTTGGCCACACCGAGAACAGGTGTTTGTGCCAAAAAAAGCACTAGGACAAGTGGTTCTCCATGGCAGTGTCAGGAAGCTGGCACAGAGTGATGCTCCCACCAGCATCGCCAGGGAAGTCCTGGCACCCAGAGGTCCCAGCAGCTCCCAGATTATCTGCTTCTTACAGGTATATCACAATACATCACTATAAGTTTACTAAAGCACATAGTATAAACACATTTTTGTGTTTGACTTTGGTAAACTTGTTATCCAAAATCATTTAACAAAACTGCAGTGTAAACATAGGAAATACTACTTCATGTGAGCTGGTTTGCAAGTACTGCTTTGAATACAGAAAGATGAGGAAGATATAAACCCTTGGTTCTGGCATCTATATGTGCAAATATTAACTAGGAAGTTGCATGTTACAATTTTTAATGTGGTCAGGGCAAACTGAATTGTTTTATAAAGTTTATTATTTGAATACTTGCCTAGTTCTAAAGTTACATGGATTTGAGGGAACTCCAACTATATGCTTCATATAATCCTACTTGCATACTTCACAAATATTAAGGCCAAAAAACCCAATTAAATAATTTTAGCCTGACTTATTGTATAACAGAGGACACCAGATTTACTGTATTGATGTGTTTCATATATTCTTTTTATATAAAGAAATACATAAGAATACCATAAGTAAGCCACGCAACTTGGACACTTGCAAAATATTAGGATATATACAATAAAATTATAGATAGGGAGTGAATCACTGTAGTCCAGTACTTAGAACATTTACATGTGGCCTGTGACTGGGATAATTTTTGTTTTAATCGTATCATTGTATTGTTATGCATTACAGCATCTTGTATGTCATCCAAAATGTGTTGTACTTGCCCTGAAAAGACAAAAGCTGTGATTAAATGGACTGCTGGCACTTTCTCTAGTCTGAGCCTTCCTCTTTTCCTTTGATTTTCTTTTCTGCCCAGCTTCCAGTTCTGAAAGCAAACTACACAGTGGACCATAATGAAAATGCAGTTAAAACAGAGGTCAGTGCAACTGATCCCTGAGACAACCGTTGGTCTTCATATCTGTCTCCTTGCTAAAAGTGTACTGGCTTGACTTTTTCCTGGAGTTATACACTGTATCTTTACAGTGCAGCAGCTAGCAAACTCATATGTGCTAAAATAAATGGAAATGCCAAGTATAATACTCCTCCAGTAAACTGGAACTGCAGTAGACTTCCCCTCCATGGCCATAACGTTTTTGTCTTCCTCTAAAAAATACGCTTGTCTAATGCAGGTGTGTGTCAGTTGAGAATTGTAAAAAAATATTAGAACTTCTCTAGCAGATTGTCATTTATAAGTTGCTGTTCTTAAGTACCCTTTTCTACTGGAAAACTATAGGGAAATGATTTATTGTATATCACCAGAATCCAGAACTAACCTTGGTATGGATAAACCCTTGTCATAATTGAAAATATAAGTAATAAATTATATAAACAAAACCCAAAATGAAACAGTTACTTAAGCAAATTCAGAAGTATGTCACATCTTTAAAATCCAGGAAGCGAGTTGCACTGGCAATTAACTGCATACATGCCTTTATCACTTAGCAGTATCTGAACAATGGTACTATATAAAAAATGAAGTGTGCAAAGAAAGAAGAAGTGTCTGTACCAATCATCTGAGACTGTTTACTTTGGACAAAAGTAGCACATCTTTTTAAAAAACATCCTACCTAAAACTTGCTATAAGGCTGTCTGGAGACAAGTCCTAAGTCAGAGAACTGTTGGGCAGATAAGCTTCTCTGTGAAATCAATAGAGTCAGACTGTTGCAGAGGCCATCTTCGGAAGGAGGTCTGAAATAGAACAGATGAATAATCCCCTGGACATGCCTGTTTTTCTTGACCCAGTCTGGTGAAGTACAGTCCCCAGCCGTGCCTTCCCACCTCTTCCCTTGCCTGGGATCTAATTGCAAGGTGAGTCAGATGACTGACATGATCCAACAGGGAACTTTCTACAGTGAGGTAGTTTTCGGCTGGATCAGCTGATTGTGCAGCCACAAATGAATTGGATCAAATTCCAAATCTAGCACAAGAAATGTGGTGGCAGCACATAGTTGTGGGCACCGGGAGTGCAGTGTTGTTACATTCTCCATCAGCTGTAGTTACCCTGAAATTAGATGCAATTTGAGACGGTACCCTTGAACTATATTCCTTACTTTTAGATAGCTAACTTGGGCAGCACGAGTTCCATTTCAAATGCAGTAGGAAATAATACAAACATTTTGAACTACATCCAACAAAGGAAGTTTAACACACCTTTTTTAATAGCATAATCATTATACTACTCACACATAAGGTGGAAAAGCTGGTTTCCGTAGCCATCTGTGCCGGAGAGGACAAACCCCACACTTTGTGGAGGAGTCCTCTAACCACCACCCATTTCTGTGCCACGGAAGAATGCTAGAGCCGTGGGACAGGGAAAACCAGGAGACACAATATAACACAGAATATTCAAAAGACTCCTGTATTTCACACTGTGTTCAACAGAAAAACATTGTTACAGAAACAAAACACGAGCAATGACTAGAGCGTTAAGATGCTCCCTGAGTGTAGACTACCTTTTTCAAAATGTTGAGTAGGGTGTTGCCCGGGAAGTAAAGTTGGGTTGGAACCCTTTCAGGCTGAAGACAGTCTGAAACCCCAGTTCCCCACATCTCTTGTGTTTGCTCTTACTGCAGGACTACTGCATAAAAGCTCTGCCTGTTTTGAAAGGATTCTTACAATTCATTTTGAAACCCATCAGAGGGAAGGGATGAAAAAGGAGGGGATAAAAAACAGACTCTGAGAACATCTACCATATGTCTTTTGTGAACATAATGGGGGATGGTGAATGGTGAGGAGGTAAAGCATCCTCTGAGAATATCTAGCATAGTTATTGAATTGAGACAGAAACCAAAGAAAACATGCAATTCCTTAAAAGTAGTCAGTCCTAAGCAGTAGATCAATGCTGACCTGCATCAGCTGCTGAAAACAGTTGTTGTGGATAGGGAAAGAAGCAGAACTCGAGATCCTAGAAAAAATTTTAGTAAAATAAGGAAGTGCCTAATGACTGTAAATCCCCGTGGGAAGAGGCTTGGTGTGCAGTTTTCATTTGATGTGTCAGAAGTTTGCTTAATGCATGCAATCACATTCATTATTGAGCATGGTTAGTGCTATTGATTGCATCTAGAGTTTCTGCACTGCAAACTGCAGTGGTATCTTTTTCATTTCTTGTTTGCACTCTTGTGACGCACCCATATCGCTCTTTTCAATGTCTATGACTCTTCCTTCACATGTGTGCATGTGCCCTTTTTTGCTTAACTTGTGATCCAACTAGTTCAGAGTAATAAAACAGTACTAAAAGTCCTTGAGGATAATGACTTGAGTTTTATGTGACAGGAGGAATAGGCAGAACGTGCCATATCTTATGAGTCAAATTGTTGTCATGGGATACATCCCATCGAAGCCAACAAGAGACTCGTACAAAGTGCAGCAGCAAGGTTCAATGGCGCAACCAAAGGCCACAGGGTATTCAAGGCCCTGTCAACAACTGATAGCTACTGATCTCAAGAGGATCTAACAATGGGAAGTGGTCAGGCTCCCATGCCATGCTGTGAAAGACGCCATCATAACCACCACCCTGCACCTTCGCTATCAGGCCACCTACTGCAGAAGCACGATAGCAGTAACAATGAAAAGACTCAGTCAGCCCGATGTAAAGGAAGCTCTGAAAATCTTCTATAGGGAGCGAACGTGTCTAGGCACGAAACCGACTCACCGACTAACTAGGGAGGCACGAAAGAGCTCAGCAGAAGTGAATAAAATAAACCCCCGCCTTGAGCCGTCCTGCCGCCCCGAAGCTGGCTGGCGGGGCGGCGGGGCCGACGGGGGCCGGGCCGGGGGGGCAGCAGGGGCGGTGCCAGTGTCTCCGGGGAGGCGGGCGGCAGACCAGGCCAGGCCAGGCGGGCGCCCGCCCACCCACCTGCCGAGCCCGGCGGGGACCAGGCACAGCTCGGGCCGCGGGTGCCTGCGGAAAGGGCCTGAGGGGCCTTCCCGCCCGCCGGGCCCCGCTCCCCGGCCGCTGCGCCGCTGCCGCCGCCGCAGGGCGGGGCGGGCCGGGGGCTGGAGCCGGAGCCGGGGCCGGGGCCGGGTCGCGGGGGGACCGCGGGCCGTCAGGCGGCGGCGGGGCCAGCCCCGGTTTCCCAGCATGCTGCGCGCGGCGGGCTGGCTCCCCGGCCCTGGGAGGAGGCGGCGGCGGAGGAACCCCGGGCGGGAGGAGGAGCCGCCGCCGAGGGCTTCTCGCTCCGCCGCCGCGCTGCCGGGAGGGGAGGGGTGGCCGCGCCGCGCCCCCGCGCCCCGCGATGCCGCTCTTCGCCACCAACCCCTTCGACCAGGATGTGGGTGAGTGGCTTCCGCGGCGTCCCGCTGAGGTAACCCCGCGGCCGGCTCTCCCTCCGACCCCGCTCCCGCCTCCGCCCGCCGCGGGCTGCCGCCCACTCCCCCAGTCCTCTGCTGCTAGGCTCGCGGGCGCCCGCCCGGCCTTGCGTGTGGCGGGGAGCCGGGAGCAGCAGCGGCGACCAGGCGGCCCGGGCGGGCCGGCCGTCACGGGGCGGCGGGGAGCGGCCGGGCCGGGGGCGCCTCCTGGCAGCGGGCGGCGGTGGCTGCGGCCTGGTCGGTGACAGCACGGGGGCGGCGGGGGCTGCTGCGGGCCCTGCCTGGCTTCGTGGGGCTGCGAGCGAGGCGGGCGAGCACGGCGATGCTTGTAGGAAGCAAGCTGGCCTGCTGAGCAGAAGTAGGGTTGCAGCATAGCAAAACAAGTCGTGAGACATGCTCATGCTGGAGCGTTGCTGAAAGGGTGAAGAGTGAAAAGCACCATCTACAATCGCTTCACAGACAGGCATGAGAAAAGTGTCAAAGCGTTTTGTATTCAGTGCTTTAAAGTGAATTCCTGTGGGAGCTCTCTTTTTCCCTTTCAAGTGAAACTTGATGTGCTGTGATCAGGTTTCATCCCTACCTTGCTTTTTCCAAGGCCAAACTAGATGGAGAGGAAATGTCTGGCTTTTACTCAACAAAAATTATGCTTAATGCTGATGTGTCCAAACTGAAGGTAAAATAACATGTAGGCAGTTAGAAATTTGTTTTGCGTGTCTGACTTGTGATTTTGTAATATGCTTTGTCTACTACCTGCTGATGATATCTGTTTTACTTTGAGTGATAAAAGCTTTGTCTGGGGAACAGCATAATATAGAGGGAGCTTTTCTCATATTTGGATAAGTACCCCCCACACTCACCCTAGATTATTTTCTTACAGTAATATAACACTGTATATGTTTCTTGGAACAAATTTCTTTAGTAGCCTTATACTTGCTGTAGCTTTCAACTACAAATACATTGTTTCTTTCTTAATGTTTAATCCAACCTTAGAAGTCAGGGCTCCAATTTAATTCTTCCAGCTCTTCAAAAAAACATCTCAAAACTGTTTGAAAAGTATGTATCTTTTTGGGGGGGAATGGTTAGTGTGCGAACGAAGGACTGTGATACAAATTCTGTATGTATGTTATCAGGAATTCTTAGTCTGTTGCATCTTAATAAAGCATAGCTCGCTTTTCTTCTCATTTTCAACAGTTAAGAACACTTTTCCGCTGAAGACTGCCCTTCAATTTATGATTTTCTTGGTGGCAAAGTTGACAATGACTTATTTTGAAACGCAGTACATAATTTTCCTAATTGTTTCACTGTCTTGTAGTGTAATTTGGCAGTTGAAAATGAGGAAGAGATTGCACTGCTTGCCAATTTTCCATGGACCATTAGAGGATTGAAACATTGGTAGTATTATCTGTGAGAATGATTTGAACTAATAAGATTAAAAAGTGATAGCTGAGGTTCTGGCCAATGTTCACTTTTTTACTTCCTAAGGCTGCTGTCTAGCAGTGAAGATCAGACTGCTTGAGTGGGTTTCTCTAGAGCCAAGTCTGATAGATGTGTTTGTCAGCCCTGTAAGTTTCTTAATGCAGGGGAGTAGCAGCCAACTATTACTTTGGTGGGTTATTTGCTGTTTTCTAGGTGCAGAGGACACCAACACCTTACCTACTGTGCTTGCCTAGTACGATCACCAGCAGATGTTTTTCAAAAGTATTATTCTGCATACTGTATGAACACAGGGAAATAACCACTCAATCCCAAATTGTTCTTGGAAAAGCAGATAGTGGGCAATGGGCTAATTTTCACCAGAAACACAGCCTCTTTCTGTTGGCCCCTTTCATGGTGTCCTGAGGGAGACTGAAGGGGCAGCAGGCTGTTCAGTTGGTGGCAGCCTGCTTTTAAGAGCCTGCTGCCTTTATCCATCACTTCTTCCCCGAGGCCCCTTGGGAGTGTACTATTATCTGGATGAACTTCTTGGCAGGCTTCATAAGATAACGTCAGTTGTAAAGTAAGCTCTCATGTTCTCGGGAAACTTCCAAAAGTTTTCAAGCAGTAGTGTTATTTTTCAATTCTTTTCTCAGAATGAAGGTTGAGTGCTCTGCTTTTGTTCTTGCCCAGCAAGAAAGTTTTCTTTTGAAAATCAGATTCTTGAAGCAGGAAGGCAATCAAAAGCTATGCTTAATTTCATATGAATGTGGACATTGGTGTAGTTGGTAATATTGCTGTGATAGCTGTACATTCTTGTCTACTGAACAGCTAGTCAGTAATGTGTAATAGTTGGAAATTATTTTGGAACCATTTCAGATGATGGATTGCAGAGGACACATCTGGAACTAAATTGTTTTCCATTGTTTTGAGGAGAATAAGTATCTCTAAGTTCAGAAGGAGAAATTTCTCAGTTTGTCTGGCAGTCATCAGCATTTGGCTAGTCCTGTTAGCATGCTCCTGCTGTGGAACCTGGTCATCCATAATAGCTTACTATTTAGTGTCAACTTTGTACAGAGATTTTTGAGGGATGCACCTCTTCTTTAGGTGTGATTGGCAAAAGAATGTTGTTTAAGACTACTCTTAAACTAATAATATTAAAGAATGCTTTAAGCTGCCCAGAGATTTGAGGAGGTAAGCCATATTTTATAACCTTAATCATAAAATTACTCTCAGAGAGTTGTTCCTGAGAAATGCAGGTTTATGTGTAAGTTTGATACAGGCAAAATAATGGTGAAACTTGCTTCAAGAACCAAAAGACTGTCGGCTAATGTGTCATGACCGGCCAATTAGTAATGTAGTTGTGGTTAGGCTAGGTCTGATGAAGAACTTACTGCTAAAGCAGTTCTGAAATGTCATTTAGATGTTATCCCAAGATAAAATCTGTAACTCTGGACTTAATGTAGTGCATACTTTATTCTAACTTGATGTCAAACAATCTAAACTTAATCTATGTTGTAAGAAGAGAACTGGAAGAATGTTTTACTCTCTGCTGTAAGCTTATTATTTCTGAAATTTTATAAGCTGTAATAATACAGGTTCTGGTATGAGTTGTCATAAAATCACACATGATGTTAAGAGCAGGTGTTTAAAAAAACATGGTGTTTAAAAAAATCATGTTTGCATGATTTTTCTTGCCTATGCACAGTAAGGGATGAAGGCACTTCTTGCATTTGCTTTGGATGTTAGTCTAGTTCTAAATGTAGCTGGTGTAATGGTTTGAGGCACCACGGGAGTGGGAAGAAAGGAAAGATTCAGGCTTACTATTTACAGTAATAGGAAATTAAGCAGATAGTTTAGTAATGTAGTAGAACTGTCAGCCTGATGTGACTTGCAATAATTTTTCCCATGTTTTATTAACTATAGCAGTTATTGATCATTTTGTGCTCACAGCTCTTTAGATATTTAATAATATGCATGCATTACATATGATTGTTGGGGTGTTAAGGTACCACAGCATATAGTTTGATGTGTTAGAATGTAGGAAATGCATTGACCATGATTCCCACGGTGCAATTTCTTGTAACAAAATACTCTTGCTATTTAAACTCATTATTCTTTAGATTTATCCCTTTGGTTAGTTGACATCTTCAAAACCATCCAACTACATGTCTCTCTGAGCTGGGCTTTTCTCTGTTTAGGCCAGGTTTGCCAAAAGGAGGGAAAATTGTTGCAGAGGAGATTCTTGACCCCAGATAATTATGGAGACTCCAGACTGTGAGTTAACTTCTGGCTGCAAGGGAAGATGAATTCCAAGGATTGGTTCAGCTTTTCATGAGGCTGGCACTTTTTTGCCCAAGTTGGCCTACTGCTTTTCTCAGCATTGTTTTAGGGAGAAGGATATTAACTGTGAGCGAACAGGGAGGCTGAGTAGAAAACATGTGGGAAAGGAGCTATAGCCAGCCCCCTTTTCAGTTATTTATAAATGTTTATGAAAAACAAGAACTTCTCACTAAAGATACCTTTGTTGTATGTTCTCAGTGAAAAATGGCAACGCTGACAAGATAAAAATGAGTGTAATACCCCTTCTGTATAATAGCCAACAAAAAAAAATCTTTTTCAGTATCTCTTTCTGGAAATGAATCACCAGGCTCTGGGTTCAGCTGGGCAATTTGAAGCCAACATAGTGTGTTCTATAGGCAAAGGAGTTTTTGTGGACTGTACTTTCCTGGGTAATTCTTTTCCTTTCCTCCCAGGGAAGAACTGTCATTTTAAGTGCTTCCCCTCATTTCAGCTGTGACAGTGTGCATTATAATATCAAAATTCAGAAGAAACCAAGTAGTTCTCCAACATGTGAAATCTGTTTCTCTAGCTGATAAAAATAACACTGTATATTTGATGTGAAAAGTTAAGTCTCTTGCTGATCTTCCTTCTGAAATGCCACTTCTACTGTGGCTTGGTTTGTGGTGCTCTGCCAATAGATCCTGCCACCATTTATTAGTATAATATGCCTGTGATACACCTTGTTTACAGAGTAATCGTCATTGTTCTCATGCATCTCTAATGTGCTCACCTTCCTGCTCTGTTGTAATATTTCTAGGTGAAAGGTAGTTGAGTTCTGTGGATTTGTCAGTTTGCCATAAGACATCTAAACATCTAAATTATTTTTGCCCAGCTTCTCTTAGTGTTGTTTTCAGCATTGTCTTACCAGATATTGAATCCTTTTGTCTTCATTATGCTCAGCTTACTGAGTTGAGCGACGTCCATCTTGTCTAGGCTGCCTCATGCACGCTGAGATCGTACATAGTCTTCTGAAGGAATGACTTGAGGTGGCCTCATATCAGCTCAGTCACCGCTGCTTTCTTTGCCTTGGATCAGCTTAGCAGTGCTTTCATAGGACACCTTCTACAAGTGTTCCCATAAGGACTTTTTAGGAATACTGTAAATGAGGATACAGTTAAACTGAAGAAGTTGGTTAATAGCTTTACTGAAGTTAATGGTTCAACAGGGAATTCTAGTTTCTTTCTATGGTGGTATTGCCTGTTAGAGGTTATTTTCAGTCTTGTCTAAATGGAATATGGTTGGACGTATTCTTCTGTGCAGTTCTGAGCATGCTAGCAAAATGCAGAGTGGTTAATATTAAAGCGGTGTTTTTTGTAGAATGGGCCAACAAATGCATTTGTTCATTTTATTTGACAGACAAAAAGAACAAAATTAATTACTTTTAACTTCAGTGATGTGGAACGGTATGTAATCAGAATTTCTTGGTGACTGCAAAAAGAAAAATTTGCAATCAGTTTCAGTCTTTCAGGACTATTTAAACTATATTGAAGAGATGAAGTAGTTACATTTATGTTTTTACAGTGCTTTGAAATTTTAGTATTTGCATTTATATAGAGAGCGGGAAAGTTCTTTATTTAGCCTTGGGAAGAAAACAAGACTTTCAGTGGGAGAGGGGGAGAGAAGGCTGAGGGGAGTATTGAATTTTTTGTTAATTCTGTGCTGTTTACATTGATATAATGGATTTTTGAGGATTTTTTATCATGCTAGAAACTGGTTGTAATTTTGGTCTGTGAGTGAAGACTTTCTTTAGCCATTCTTTTGAAGACTTTCTGTAGCCATTCTTTTCTTTGTAACTTCAATTACTGAGAACTTCAGTATTTCATTTTAGACAAGTACAACTGGGGAAATCGAATTATGTCTGTGAACGGAGTAAGAGCAAAGCCCAACTAGAATGGTTAAAAACCTTAGTTTAGTAGAATATTCTGATAGTTTTTACTCACATTTGTTTGAAGTGCTTCAAAATATGTACATTTTAAGTGTTGGGTTTGGGGGTGTTTTGATCTGTTTTGTTATTTCTTGAAATTCTAAGTAGTTTTAACATCTTTGAGACTTTGTAGCAGAAAAATAGCTCAGTCCTAAGATTGGATTTTTTTAAAAGTAAACATAAGTAAAATCTAAAGCTTAGGAAGTGCAAACCTGCCGAAACTTCCCTCTAAAAATGTTGTTAGCAGTGGGTAGTCTTTCAGTTTGCTGCCTTAAGAAATGCATCATGCTATTCACTGCAGTATCCGAACATTGCTTTCTAAAGAAAACAGTATTTACTCTTGCAAAATTCTAAAAAGGCAGTAAAATGCTATTGTTGAGATGCAGAACTAAGGCAGAGAAATCAAGTGACTAGCACATATTTGCATGGAAAATCTGTGGCAGTATTCATATTTCTCTTACCAGCACCTAAACAGTCAACCACTAAGTTTGGCAGTGGCTTTTTTCAGCATGTACTACATTTCTTCTGTCTAATAGTACTTTATAAATCTCATGATAAATTTCTTTTAGGACAATTATGAATTATTAGGAAACTATTATTTTTTCTGCTGAGAAAAGTTTGCTGCTTCTGTCCAAAAATGATCAGCTGCAGTTATGTTTTGTGTGTATGTAATAGGGAACTTCATATAGAATCACAGTGCAAATATTTTTGCTTTGATTATAATTTTTAAATAATGCACAAAACCAGAGGGCAAAACAGAATTTTATCGATGCTCCAAGCCTATTCAGGTTTGTGTAAATTGGAGGCCTCAACAAAATTAATGAACAACAGAAGGAGAGGCTGGTTTATTTAGATATCCCAACAGAACCCATGAAAGAGCCCGTGTACTTTCACCGCAACCAAAGTATAAGTAAGGTAACTCATATATTTAGATCTTTCGGGCCTGGCTTCTGATCAATAGGTATAACGCTGTCTCCTGGGTTTTTGGTACAGTATTTCAGTGAGACTAGACAGCATTTATACTGAGGAATGGTGTTTTCTTTAGAAAGCAGATGACGTTCAGGTTTGTATAAATTTTATTCAGAGGTTTAGTTGAAAAAAAAATAGATATGTACGGAAGTATGATTTCAGCATCTAGGTATTTTATTTGAAGAAGATCATGTTCTAGAACTTACTGAGAAATTTTGAAGATACAGACACAGCTGAGATTTCTATTGGAGGAGATGCATTTTGCTTCAGAACACTTTCTTAATTATTTGTTTTATACGTGATTTATGATTATGTTTGTGTGGTTGAAGTACCATTTCTGACTCAGGAGTTATGAAGCTGTAAATTGTTGGTTGCTGAAAAGTGTGTTGTAGGGAAGTACAACTAATGCTTACCTTATTCTTTTTTTAAGTTTTCCTAGGCATCTGCTTCTTTAGGTATAATATACATTAGAGACTGAATGTTGGGCAAGATGGAATTGGTCTGGCTCAATATGATTAGTGTTATGAGTACAGAAGAAGTATAAAGGGAGAAGCCTAGTGATCCCACACTCTGTGCCTTGCAAAGTGGCTGCAAAATGTGATATATTGGTTTTGTGTGTCTTACTTTTGTTTTAGGAATTAAATAAATTGTTGAAGTTACTTAGAAAGATATTATATTGTGCAGAATCATCGTTATTGTTGTTGTCCAAAGAAGCCATAGTTCTAAGTATTTTTTTCCTCTGAAATGATGGCACTTAGCACTTTGTGTGTCTGTCTTTGTGGAATTAATTGTAAGAAAATAATTTTAAATAACTCCTAGAAAAATAAAGGTGAAAGTTGAAGACCTGTAATGAAAAAAAACCAAAGGAAAAAAAGCAGTCGTAAAATTTAAAAACTACGAAATACAGGGACTAGGGAAGCAAAGTCCTTTCCACTGTAAGAGAAGATCAAGTTTGTGACCACCTGAGGAACCTGAACATACATGAGTCTATGGGACCTGATGAGGTGCCGCTCAGAGTCCTGAGGGAATTGGCTGATGTAGTTTCCAAGCCACTCTCCATGATATTTGAAAAGTCATGGCGGTCAGGTGAAGTCCCTCGTGACTGGAAAAAGGGAAACATTGCACCCATTTTTAAAAAGGGTAGAAAGAAGGACCCTGGGAACTACTGACCTGTCAGCCTCACCTCTGTGCCTTCTATGGGAAGATCATGGAACAGATCCTCCTAGAAGCTATGCTAAGGCACATGGAGGACAGGGAGGTCATTCGAGACAGCCAGCATGGCTTCACCAAGGGCAAGTCCTGCCTGACCAACCTAGTGGCCTTCTATGATGGAGTGACTACATCAGTGGACAAGGAAAGAGCTGCGGATGTCATCTACCTGGACTTCTGTAAGGCCTTTGACACGGTCCCCCACAACATCCTTCTCTCTAAATTGGAGAGATACAGATTTGATGGGTGGATGAGGAATTGGTTGGATGGTCACATCCAGAGTGTAGTGGTCAATAGCTCAATGTCCAGATAGAGATCAGTGACAAGTGGTGTCCCTCAGGAGTCCGTACTGGGACCAGTACTGTTTAATATCTTCATCAATGACATAGACAGTGGGATCGAGTGCACCCTCAGCAAGTTTGCAGACGACACCAAGCTGAATGGTGTGGTTGACATGCCCGAGGGATGGGATGCCATCCAGAGGAACCTGGACAAGCTTGAAAAGTGGGCCCATGTGGACCTCATGAGGTTCAACAAGGCCGAGTGCAAGGTCCTGCACCTGGGTCAAGGCAACCCCCAGTATCAATACAGGCTGGGAGATGAAGGGTTTGAGAGCATCCCTGTGGAGAAGGACTTGGGGGTACTGGTGGATGAAAAGCTGGATATGAGCCAGCAGTGTGCTCTCGCAGCCCAGAAGGCCAACCGTATCCTGGGCTGCATCAAAAGAAGCGTGGCCAGCAGGTTGAGGGAGGTGATTCTGCCCCTCTACTCCGCTCTGGTGAGACCCCACCTGGAGTACTGCGTCCAGCTCTGGAGCCCTCAGCATAGGAAAGACATGGACCTGTTGGAGCAGGTCCAGAGGAGGGCCACAAAAATGATTTAGAGGGATGGCACACCTCTCTTATGAAGAAAGACTGAGAGAGTTGGGGTTGTTCAGCCTGGAGAAGAGAGGGCTCCAGGGACACCTTATTGCAGCCTTTCAGTACTTAAAGGGGGCTTATAAGAAAGATGGGGACAGACTTTTTAGCCAGGCCTGTGGCAATAGGACAAGGGGTAATGGTTTTAAACTAAAAGAGGGTAGATTTAGACTAGATATAAGGAAGAATTTTTTTTACAATGAGGGTGGTGAAACACTGGAACAGGTTGCCCAGAGAGATAGTAGATGCCCCATCCCTGGAAACATTCAAGGTCAGGTTGGATGGGGCTCTGAGCAACCTGATCTAGATGAAGATGTCCCTGCTCATCGCAGGGGGGCTGGACTAGATGACCTTTAATGGTCCCTTCCAACCCAAACTATTCTGTGATTCTAGGAGGTGAGGTAAGATTTTATAGTCTTGCACTGGTTAAATTTACTACATTAATTTGTAGGCCTTGTTTGTGCTAGGAGAACAGTGCCTTGAATTTGAGTGATACAGCTTTACGGGAGACAGCTGTTTCGGAAAACTATGTCCAAAGTTCCATCATGTATACCTGTGTCATGTAGTCCTGTTTTCCTTTGTGTTTGATATAGCATTAATAAGTTTTAAAGAACACTGATTTTATGAAGGAGCCAGCACTGTCTTTAAAAGTTGTTTTAGTAAAGTTTGAAATGTTAGCTGATCCTGGCTTGGCATTCACTAAGTTAAATAAGATTTTGTAGCAATGATGAGGTGGAGGGATAGGATCTGAAGTAAACATTAATATTGCTATGGCAGAATTATTTTTGATCAGAGATGGAAGGCGAACATTTCTAGTTTAAGTTATTTTCTATCTCCTGTGCTAACCTACCCTAAGACTTTAAATACAAATGTCTGTTTTTCTCTCCATATCAGAGTCCATTTTGGTACTAAGAGAGAGCCTAACAGAGACATGTCAGCTGTACCTGAAGGCTGGTTAGGGTGCCAGCTGTTAGTCAGGGTAAGCAAATACTGAATGCACATAAAGTTTCTTTTGGCTGTGAATGTGTGCCTCAGGTTAGAAAAGAGAGCGTTCATGGATTTTAAGTGATAATAGTGTAAGTAATTTAACTTAAGTAGCTTTAAGTCATAATTTTGTCTACAAAACACTGATGCAACATAGGAATTTTGTCAAAGCATCTTTGTTGCTCCTGTTCCCAGAGTGGTGAAAGGTGATAGTCACTTGCTAATGCTCTGACAGATAGTGGCCTTTTTTGTGGACTGTCAATGTCAGATAGTGTACTGCTAACATTCACAGTATGCTGTTAACTTTTGACTGCCCTGGTTTGAGACAGAATTTAACTAAAACTCTGAAGCATTTTTTTTTTTCTTATATCTTACAATTAATTTTATTATCCAAGGGAATTAATGGATGCTTGTTACCACAGAAGACAGAAAGTACACAATGAAACTGGGTTTCAGACTGAAATTTAGTAAGAAACTATGTAGTGTTTGTTGGTGGAGGAACTATCCTGACTAACAAGGGGAAAGGTGTTGCAAGCAAATGGCAGTTTTTATACAGGACTAAGTTCAACTTCCAAGAAGGAATTTAGTCATGATAGAAAACTTGTAACTGTACTTGTAGATAAATTTTGCAAAATATTCGTACTGAGAATTAAAATGAAGGTTGCAGTTGGTGTGGTTGATATGGATCAGGGATTTTATCAATCACCATCTTATTTTTAGTTTTAGCCAAATGATTTAAATTAGCATAAAAGACAGTTTGTTGTTATTTTCAAACCTTAAGTGTGCATTATTTTACTTTTTGGTTTGTAAAAGACGTAACCGATTGCCATGCCATTTCTCTCTGATGACATTGTGAGGAAAGAAGGTTCAGTTGTTGCCAAAAGTAGAGACAACTGTCTGTTATGTAGAATAATGGAAAAGGTCACAGTTTCAGTTCCATTGGATTTCTCAGCTCTGACTGCTGAAGGATGTGCTAACTGAAGTACGGCATTAGGCGTGAGTGAGCGGTGTGGGTTTGTGAGGCTGCATGTGAGCTCTGAGCCTGGCAGGAACTTAAGGCTGTGGAGAGCACCGTGCAGACACACTTTGACTGGAGCTGGTCCAGCTCCAGCAGAACTGGCAATGAACTGAAACAGCAAAGTCCCGGAACTAAACTGCCTCCATGCGGTCTGTTTTGTGTGTCTCTGGACTGTGCTTATCAGCTGTTTTCAGTTTTGGGAATGCTGTGTAGGCACGCTTTCAGCTCAGGTGCAACTCCAGTTAGGTTCCATGTTGCAAAATAGCAGTTTCTGGTGCTTCAGAGTTGAGGCTGGCTTTGGTAGCAGTACAACTGCTGTGCTCATGGACTATGATTACAGAAGACTGACTTGGCCTGTGATGGCAAGGCATTCAGTTCACGTGTCTTACCGTGTGTGGCCCAAGTATTCTGCCTGCAGATGACTGAGAGCTGGCTATATTAAAACCATAAATAACAAGCAGGAAAAGTATAATGCATGGTTCTGCTATGGGTTTTTCCTTGCCTCCCCCCGCCCCATTTGCTTGTAATTATAAGGTATCCCCAACTAAAGGACCGAAATTCTGGAGTAACGAAAGAATTGATATAAGCAGGGTACAATCTCATTGCTCTGTTCTCATGTTGGCATGCTGAGTGGATTCTGCCATTATGCTGTTCCTCTCAATTTTTCCTTCACAGTTGACATGTTTCTTTTATGAAGAAAATTTAAAAATCAAGAATTTCTCTGATGGTTAGCAATAGTAGTCCTAAGCACAATTTGGAGCAATAGTGCAATTGCAATGGAGCAATAGACTGAAAGAAAAATAAAGTGGTTGGTTGATCAGCTGGTATATCTTAATGCTAGATGTTAGCATGGTGTCTACCCAGAATTTTTCATATTTTGGTTGATTATGACCATTTTTTTAATCAAATAAGTTTTCTGATTCAGTTTAGAGAGGAGAGGCAGTGCTCTTTTACTTTATCTGAGAGAACATACAGAATTGTAACTAACTTCCATTTAGGATTTCCCTGTACTGCTTTGTTGTTTTCCTTGCATCAGGCTGTACAACTGATGTGTTATCATTCTAGTTGTATATGACAGTGTTTAATTTTTCCTCAGAAATACTTTGAAAGCACATAACCACAGAGCTTTGCTTTTCTGCATTTTTGTTCTGAATTAAGAAACTAATTAACTGTAACCTGACTTCAATTCGTGGGACAGAGGAACTCATTCATAAAGACAAGCCATCAACTTTGGGATGAGTAATTCCTTGTAACTTTTGGAGATTAGAAATTTTGCTTTGTCTTTCTCTTCTCTCCAGTCTTGAAAGTGCTAATATGGATAATGAATCTTTCCTGGCAGATAAGTTTTTATAGGAAATCTTTGCTTCCTTTCATAAAACTCAGTAGTCTGAGACATTCCCTGAGGGATGGTACTCATTGCTGAGGCATATTTTGTGTTTTGTAGATTAAGAGGTGAATATTAGATGAAGCAGGGATAGGAAACAAAGTTTGTGTGCTATTCTGTGCCCGTTCTCCTTCTGTTAGGTGAATAATGGAAACTGCTTGTGCATTCCCTTATGCTCTCCAGCCCTGATCTGATCTATCAGTGTTTAGATAATCTTCCATTCAGCTGCAGTGACACTTTTATTTATTGTTATCCTCTGTGTACCTAAGCTTTTCTGGGGGAGAAATAGGGAGGGAGTCTATTTTTTTTTTATTTTTATTTTTTGAAGTGGAATCTATTTCTTTTCCACCTACCCTCTCTATTTCTTCACTCTTGAGCAGGGACTCTTCTTTTCCTATTCAAAAGATTTGGAAGAAAGCGTCCCAATGGCTTCTATCAGATTAGCTTTAGTTTAGCAGTCTTTATAGCTGAAAAGAAACAGTGGAATATATCATCCAAAGCAGAGATGAGAATGGGGAGATAAAAGTTTAGTGATTATTTATGAATTGTTGAATGCTCCTTGTTGCGTTGTAATACATAGAAAGGAAATGCAAGACACAGCAGTTTAGTGTCTGAGGAAGTGGTAAATGTGGTTGTATCTGACTCTGCAAACAGTGAACTAATGCTTTGAGTATTCATATCCTATTAAACTTTATAGTTCCAAATGAAAAAAAAATATCTGTTGGTAGCTATACTACTTTTGTCATATTATGGGTATATCTTTATTAAGTGGGAAAACAACCCCAAAATATATATTTGCTTATGAGTTTAAATTCATGGCCACAAGTGAACATTTGGAAATTAGAAAGAATTAAGTATAACAGTTTTAACATATGAATTTATTAAATATAGGAATTTGTCATGCATTTAGCTATATACAAAGAGGTAACGTTGCAACATCTTTGTTGACAATTTTGTTAAATTATTTTATCTTTTTTTTTTAAATTTTGTATTTTGATTTACTTATACTTTATTCATCAGAGAAAGCAACCAGTGAGATGAACACTGCAGAGGACTGGGGCCTCATCTTAGACATCTGTGATAAAGTTGGACAGTCACGCACAGGGTAAGTGACTTTAGAAATTTCCTTCCCAAACTTTTTAAATTTTGTTATTTCAGTCTCGTACTCAGATGAGAGGAATGGAATTTTTGTCATCTTGTATGGACTTTTGCAACAGCTCAATTTAACTTAAGTTTATTACAAGTAAAAGGAAAATGTATGGATTTTCTGCTCAAATATTTTGCAATGCTTCCTTTGGGGATACTAGCAGATCTGTTAAAATTAGGACTTGTGTTCAGCAGCTTTTCACCAGTGTAACAGAATAAATAAACTGATATGTTTTAGCAGTGTCACTGTAAACCCAGGAGACTTCATTAGGGATTTTTCTTACAGAATCATAATCTAGGTTGGAAGTGATCTCCAGAGGTCACCTAGTCCAACCCCCCAGCTCGAAACAGGTCTAATTAGATCAGGTTGCTCAGTACCATGTCGAGTCTTGAATGCCTCCAAGGTCAGAGTTTCCACAGCTTCTATAGGCAACATGTTTCAGTATTTAACTACCCTCACAGTAAGTAAGTAAGTAAATAATTAAATAATCCTGCAATCTGATTACAATTTCCCCTGTTCCAACTTGCCTGTTGCATCTTGTCCCATGACTGTGCAGCTCTAAGAAAGAGTCTGGCTGCACCTTGTATGTATTCTCTGATTAATCAGTTGTAGAAAGCAGTAAGGTCCCCTTTTAGTCCGCTCGTCTCAAAACTGAAAGCAGCTCTCCATCTCTCTTTGTATGTGACTCTCCTCTGACCATCCTGGCAGCCCTCCATTGGACTTACTGCAGTGCATCAGTATGCTTCTTGCACTGGAGAGCCCCAAACTGGGCAAAGTACTCCAGATGCAATCTTACAAGTGCAGAACAGAGGGGAAGCATCACTTCCCTGCCCCTGTTGGCTGTGCTGACTACTTGTTTGACCCAGGATGGGGTTGGTTGTCTTTGCTGCCAGGCTTCACTGCTGACACCTGTCACCCTATAGGACCTGCAGATACTTTCCTGCAGAGCTGCTTTTTAGGTGGTCAGCTCCTGGCCTTTTCTGGTGCAGATCATCCAAAATGCAACACCTTGCCCTTGCTCTTGTTGAACTTGATGAAGTTCCAGCCTGTCCAGGTCCCAGTAACCCTGCCCTCCAGTATATTGATTGCTTCCCCCCAGTTTGCTGTTGTCAGTAAAGTTGCTGAGAGTGCATTGCCTCCCATAATTCAGGTTATTAGTGAAGACATTGAGCAGTGTTGGTCCCAGCAGAGATCCCTGAGTTACTAGTAACCCCAGTAGTTACTGCCCACTAGCTGGAATTTGCACCACTGGTGACAACTCATTGATCTTAGGAGGCCAGCCAGTTTTCCACCCATGTTATCCTTTTATCCAGCCCATATTTCAACAGTTGGGTGATAAGGAGACTATATGAGCTTCAACTGTTTGTCAAAACTTTGCTAAAACCAAGGCATAAAGCATCTACTGCCCTTCCCTTGTCCTCACTAGCAGACCACCAGTGTCTTTGTCATAGAAAGCAAAGAGGTTCTGTGTTTCTTCCCCTTGTTTTGAGAAGCTATTCTCTGACATCAGGGCTTTGATAAAGGTACATTTTGAAAATGTGATATTAAATTAAACACATCTTAATATGGGCCACTAATGCTTTCATTATTGATTCTTTACTGAGCTCTCTCATAGGCTTTATGCGTGCACTTGTTTTTTGGACATGAAAAGTTGAAGTATAATTTGAGTTAGCAAATAAAAAATACAGTTTAAAGACATTATTTCAGTGTATCTATAGTGTTTTTATATATATAGTAGTTTAGGCTTTGGAAATGTTTTAAATACATCTTCTCCAAGCATTCCCTGTAACAATTTAGGTAAGGAATAGCCTCAAAAAGAGGATTATGCCATTGCTGCTGTTTAGTGAAAGGCTTGTCTGAGAATGACTTGGATTGCCTTGTAAGGCTGTGGGAAACAGTATGAGATGCCAGACAGCAAATACCCACCTGGGACTTTGGTTCCAAAGGACAGGTTTGCAAATAAGCTTATTCCTTGGGATTAGAGATGGTCTCTAGAGGAGTACTTATAAATAGCATGGCGTATTGAGACTTCTGTGCTGTTGTGTATAACTGTAGTTATGATAACAGCTGGCAAGTTGTTAATAATGTTTCATACTACTCTGTATATGTAAACCTGCATTTCTGCTCCTTGTGCATGTTGATGCTGAGCCTGTAACAGTAATTATATTATTGAAGTCTTCAGTATTCTATTTAATCACTGGAAGTGTTTCCGTAGGCAAGACTTAGTCTCACAGCAACTTAGCCTGAACAGTGCTCAAATGTATGTAGCTGCAAGAGACAGCTGCTTGGGAGTACAGACAAAGCTAGAGGTCTTCTGGTAATGTGCAGCTGAATTTCTCTGGGACAGCTGCAATTTCTGTTATGATCTGTGGTTTTTGTTTGTGTGTCTTTGGGGTTTTTTGTGTGTGTGTTTTGTTTGTTTGTTTGTTTTTAATAAAAGAGTGGTTTTATCCTGGCTGTGACTTTAACCTTTGTAATACTTACCCTGCTTGTAATAGGCTGCTAGCTGACCTGTTGCTTAAATTCAGGTTTTGTTAAAACTTGCTGATAGTGGGTTTTCTTTGTTTTGATGGATTATGTCATGCCATAGGAAGGTAAAGCAAGACAGTTCCCCATTAAGAAGTTTAAATCAGGTATGCTACGATGTTTGAAATTCTCCTGCAGTTTAAGTTCCTGTGGCAAGGATGCTAGTTGTCTTAACTGGGATCTGCTTTAATCTCTTAACTAATTCTGGTCCAATACAAGCTGTCTGTTACTGTTCTTGGCAGAAGTTTAGATTATAAAATCTCTGTTTTATGGGTTTTCTTTGTACCGGTCTGTAAGTGCCATTGCATGCCTGCAGCATTTTAGACGTATATCATCTTACACCGGAAGCCACAGTAGACTAGAAGGACTATTCTTCATTAAGTGGCACTTTCTGTCCCACAGTGTTACATGGCACATTGGCTCATTTAGGTCTGCCAACAGCTTGTTTGAATCCAGAGTAATTGTTGGAAACCTGTTATGTTACAAAGGCGCTACATTTTCTCTTAAGATAAATTAGTTACAGTTCAGTAACAGAATTGCTACTGTTAATTTTTACATTGCAAGACCTTCCTTGCAGAGAATCACCAGTTGCTAAAAATTTTATCTTTCTCCCCTTAATCCAACCAACTAAAACAGGTTTTAGCAAGTTAGAATTCCACTGAATCTCTCTCTTTGACTATTTTATCTATTTTTTGTGAATTTCAAAATCTGATTGATTAGTTGATGACAGAATTTCCATAGAAAACACTGGCAAGACAATAAATTCAGTAAAATTTTTAATAATATGCCTTTTTTACAGTAGCATATATAAAGTTTTGCCATATGTAGTATGGAATTAACTTGATAATTTCTGTGTGTTTCACATATCAGGTTCTTAAGATGATCTAAAATTTGTTTAACTGAGACAAATAACACATTTTTTTAATCTCTGAATTTGTTTTAGGAACTCGTAGAGCTCAGCAGTTGCATATTGTGTTGTTTGCATCCCATTCTTTCGGAATATTGGTCATTCAGTGAGCAAGTTGCCTTTTCAACATGGAAACATGATTAAAACAAAGGTTTTACCATTAGAGGCAATCTTTTGTTCTGTTTTTATACAGCATTATTGAGAACTTGTTTATTTTAAAAACTTTTATCATATTCAACTGGCATTTTTAAATCATCTGACTACAGGAAAGGTATAGATTTTTGCATAGTGTTGGTTTTCTGCAATGAGAATGCTTACGTACTGAATCTATAGTTTATCAGCTCTGAGTAAAATAAGTTATAAAATTTGAATGATTCATTAAGCAGAATAAAAGGGAAAATTAAAGACCACATATAGTATATTTTAGCATGAAGCGCTCCCCCTTCCTCAGTCAGTTCAGTGCTAGCCAGTTCCTGAGTCTAATTCTGTTTGCATTTGGCTTTGAGATGGTTGTACCTTTTGTATTAACTTAATGAGACATATCAGTCTTTATGGTTGAAACTATCACAACCTCAGTTTTTCTCCAGAAAAGTTACCTAATAAAAATGATGGCTGAAAAAAAATGAAGTCAGCGACTGGGAGAAGACACCAATGGCTGAGAAAATAGAAATGTTCATTGCAGCATTCTCTGTTGGGGCTGGGGGTGGGTATTGAAAAATTGTCATAGAGAAACGGTTTGTCTATATTGCTGCTTGCCAAACTTTGTCCTGATTCCTTATGGATTAATCACTGTCCCAGTGAGTCAGTATTCTGGTTAGCTGATTCTTCTTTGGTTGTTTTTGTGCCTGCTCATACAAGAGAGAACAGTAAAATTGCTTACTTGATAGTCTTCCAAACTAACTTCTATTTTTATTTTTTTTCCACCCTCAAGTTACCCAATCTCAGTAGCATTTTACATAGTCATTGCAGTGTATGTCTAACAGGCTGACCAAGAAGTTCTTTGACTAGCTTGTTTCTAAAGGAGCAAGGAGGAAAATTGAGTCATCTGTGTAGTCTTGAGCCCCACAGTCAGTTACCTTAGACTGTAAATGGGCAATAAATTCCTGAAAATAAATGAAATGTTTTGTGCAGAGTAGTATTTTAGATTCAAATTGCTGTTAATTTTGCCTTTGTTAAATAAAATATAATCAAATATATAATTTTTTTACTCTCTAAAACTAAAACTGAAATTTATTGTGAATGTTTTCTGGCTATATTAGTATATAATACCATAGCTTCTATTTTATCTTGCCCTATTTTCCCCCTACTGATTTGTTATTCCCACTCAGTTTGCTGCCTCTGAAATTTTGATTGTAGAATCATTGGAGCAGAACTACAGCCCAATATTTGTATAGCACCGTCTGGAGAGATGCCTAATAAATAGATAGAATTCTGTTCTTGCGGGGTGCATGCCTTCCCTCTGATTTCTGCATAGTGCTTCTCATAATTTACAAACAAAGTTGTATGATGAATTAATACGAAGTAAAAATAAGGATTATAGTTCTGTCTAGAATAGGGATTCTTAGTCTGTGTGACTAAACATTGGTAAGCCTGGATATTTTTTTTTTTTGTGTAGATGTAATCAAAAGGGTTTTTTTTAAACGTTTCAGCATGTTAAAACATTAACACTCACGTATTGATCATTTCTGTTAACTGAGCAAATAGATCTTTTTATTAAATTATTTTTTTAAGGCATTCTTATGAATTACTGAGGGGTTTCTTGTTTTTTTACCTTTTCAAAATTGTACTTGACACATGTGGAAGATCATTTGGCTTTGAGACTTTCTTGTTACTTTATTACTTTTTAGTAAGACTTTGAATTCCTTAATAAAAAAATCTTAGGCTAATGGTCCTGTTCCTGAACTGCTAAGCTCTTGAACCTGCACCCTAACTTTATAAATACTGGCTTAACAATTAATGGACATACACATTTTTGTGCTTGCGTTCATATCACGTTGGTAGTCCTACTCATAAATTAATGGTTAAAAACCCCAGTTATTTCTGAAAATTTTAGTATGTATTCTTTCTCAATTAAAGTGAACATATGAGAAGTCTTGGATAATTAATAGGTAAAAGGCAGTGCTTGCCTTATAGCCTTCATTTGTAATAATTGGTTATATGAAGGTATACACCGAGTGATATGTAGTCTTGCTGTGTGACAGCATTTTCTATAATTAGTACTACTAAATATGAGGTGGACATTTCTATAAAATGTAGACACTGCCAAATATAATATAGCCAAGCAGTGGTGTAACTTACACCTAAGTTTCATGTTAGTTCTTGGGTATCAGTTCAATAGAAAAGTAATTTTGCTTAAAAAAAAAAAAAAAAAGTTACTATAAATACTCCAGAAATGCATAAATTCTTAGTTTAAATTTACCTTCTCTTTTCCTCTTTCCCTACTTACCCTTTTTCAGGGTTATCTTTTCAGGGCTATTCAACAGGTAATGCTTGTACGCCCATGATAATTCCTACCCCAGCCTCACTCAACCTTCTACCACCTTTAAAGACAGAACAAAATAACAGAAAGTCACACAGATTTTAATATGCTAAACTGTGTCTGAAACTCCCATTCAAATTCTTTCTTAAATTTCCTTTTCACATTATTTCTATCTACCACAACGTAGGTAAGACTTGAATTCTGTATTTAATTGTTTTGAAACTTTGATGTAGAATGTCTAACAATTTTTTTAGCACTTGTTGGTTCATTGCATATCTTCTTTATAAATGCTATTCTGTAGATTAAAAGAGACTCTGAGGAACGTAGTGGTGGTAATTTAAAAAAAAGTAGCAAAAGGGTGTTGGTAATCAGTGTGCAAGCAAATGTTCTTACATACGTATGTGAAATACGGAGGAGTAGGTGCAGGGACTACAGAGAATTGCAGTTCTGTAGTTGTAAGGGATTTTATGCATTTCTGGAGTATTTACAGTAATTCTCCCTAATGCAAAAGGTAATGTAACTTACTGAGAGGTTTTGATAACTAATAAAGCTAGCAATCCTACAGACAGAAATGGCTACAACTGTTAATGGTGTTAGCTTATTTTTTTTAATCTTGCACTTATAAGCTACTAAATAATTTACTGACAATGTTTGAGAGAGCTTGCTGTCTGTTAACGTTGTCATGCATTGTCATGTGTGCAATAGGAAATGTTCATTCCATTACATTTTTTTAAATGTCTTGTATTTTTTAGGCCTAAGGACTGTCTCCGTTCTATTATGAAGAGAGTGAACCATAAAGATCCCCATGTTGCTATGCAAGCGTTAACAGTAGGTTCTTTTTAATGTAGTGCTTTTCCTTCCTGAAAAGTTATATTGCAAAAAATCTTCTCTGAGTTTTACTCTTTCTTTGTTTAGCTTCTAGGAGCGTGTGTATCAAACTGTGGTAAAATCTTTCATTTAGAAGTCTGTTCAAGAGATTTTGCCAGTGAAGTAAGCAATGTGTTGAATAAGGTAATGTATTGCATTGATTTATACAATTAATAGAAAAGCGAAATCAGAGAATTGGGGTTACCTGAAAGTGGAATGGAATCTACTTTTGGAAAACTGGAAATTTGGTGGGGGGGGAAGGATACAAGATTACTGGGAAGACTGTGTCTGTGAGAAAGAACTTCCTGAATGCTGCTTCACACTACAGTTACTTATGTATTCTGTTTGGGGGAGGTGGGGTGTGGTATGTTAATTTATAAGTATACAAATTCATTTTCATGTTAAATAACAGATTTAGAAACACTAAATACAGATGTGGTGAAATGAAGATAATACAGGGCTTTTATATAACCTCGTTTTACCTTATTTTGGGCCTAGTACGTATTGTACTAGTACAAACACAACGGTGGTGTACTATTCTCCCTTTCTAATAAAGATATCCCTTAGTGATACACTTGACTTCAAAATCAAGTCTCTATATAGTTTATATTGACAGTAACATGAAATTATTTGAAATGAAGGAATTAAGAACAGATTCCTACATTATTTAACTAATTTCTACTGTTCTTGCAGGGTCATCCAAAAGTTTGTGAAAAACTGAAAGCCCTTATGGTGGAATGGACTGATGAATTCAAGAATGATCCACAGCTTAGTTTAATATCTGCTATGATAAAAAATCTTAAGGAGCAAGGAGTTACCTTCCCAGCTATTGGTTCACAGGTACATTAAATTTTGAGGTTGTTCTTAAAGGGTATAACAAATCATTTTATCCTCGGTTCTTAAAGGGTATAACGAATTCTTTTTATCCTCAGTTCTGTATTTTACAGTTTGTAGTCTTGAATTCTGTGATGTGTTTGGCAAACAAAATGAAATCTCTTGTCTTAATAAAACATTCCTTTGAGCGGTGAAATGCTCTGATTTACTTTAGATTTTAATATAGCAGATGAATACAAATCAAAATGCTGAACTTAATGCATCATCAGTTTTTTATTGAATTTATTTTTATATCTTTCACTTTTGGCTAGGCTGCTGAACAGGCAAAAGCAAGTCCAGCTCTAGTTGCCAAAGATCCTGGTACAGTAGCCAACAAAAAGGAAGAGGAGGATTTAGCTAAAGGTGAGTGCATTTGCTTGCTGATCTGATGAATATATTCGTAAATATCAAATAAAGCAAGAACAAATGTTTTGCTTCTTTTCTCTATGTGAACAGTATATTTATGGATTGTGGTTATGGCTTCTCTTCCTTTCTTTTTGTACCTTTCCTGGAGAGTTAGAGAGTAAAACTATTATATGGGTAAAAAGTATGAAAAATTCCTGATTTTTACTTTTTTTTTTTTCCTTGCCAAACTGAAACAACACAGTAAAAAATCTGCAAAATATCATGTTAAGGACATGCTCCACTATGGAAATGCTTGATACAAGTTCTGCACTTGGATTTTCCCTCTTCCTGGGGCAAGTGAAGCACATTCATTTGCAATTTAAACGTTTGATGGAAGGAGAAAATAAGGATTAAAGTATAAGTTGTATGCAAAGTATTTTTAGTATACTACTTTAAACTTTTATTCCTTTGAATCCTGCTGCTGTAGTATACTTTAAGGCTTTGATTGCTGTAAGCATAAGTGGCTGTTAAATGTCTCGCTGCAGTCCCAGTAAATAAAACTAGAACGGTTTCTTTTGATTTACTGTTGTACTCGGACATACTTAAAGGTCATTTAATGATCCTATACCAGACGTGTGAAGAGTTATTCTTAGAGTGGTTTGATCTTTATGGTCTAGTTACTGTTTTTTGAGGTCAAACTTCAGCAATGTAAAGGCATCAGATGTTAACCCTTGTATGTAGCATGGCTTTGGGCTTAAGGTTGTAACAATGGCTGCTCACTATATGAGTGAAGTTCTTGCGCTAGCAGTTGGTGGATGTTTGCGGTTTCTCATCTTTGATAGAATTTTTTTTGTTTAGCTATTATCTAATATAACATTGATTTATTTAAATCACCATTAGCCCATCTGTAGATGTTACTAATGGTTTCTTCAACAGTTGACCCACCGAAAGTCTACTTTTAAAGGGATCTGTGTCTCAAAGGTTCATATTCTGCATGGGTTCCCCAATGTTTGTTCTCTTGTTTTTTTGTGTCCCGCTCTGTCCCTTCTTAAACATGATGATTTTTTTTCACAAACTTGGAGGCATTTAATATGAGTGAAACCTTTCTGCTCAGTCAAATTTAATTGAAAATGACCAAGAAATGTAAAATTATTCAAGGAATGATAGTGAGAGAAAAGGAATGGACAAAATTTTGCTTATCTAAGCAAAAATCTTTTTCTTAACTATGAATTGAGGAGGCATTTTTTTTTTACTGTGAGAGTGACTGAGCACTGGACAGGTTGCCCAGGGAGGTTGTGGAGTCTCCATCCTTGGAGATATTCAAAAGCCATCTGGACATAGTCCTGGGCAGCCAGCTCTGTGTGACCCTGCTTGAGCAGGGGATGGGACAAGATGGCCTCCAGAGGTCCCTTCCAACCTCAGCCATTCTGTGCTATTCTGTGATTCTGTGAATTTGGGCTAAAGACTCCTGATCTAACAGAGAAACAATGTGTACCTGAACAGCTGTATCTTTTTAATGTTTCAAGCGATCTGGAAAAGGTCAACATCATGTATATGCTAGTAAGAATGTAAATACTTTACATCAGTTCAAGGTAATAATAATAATATAATAATAAAAAATGGGTGACTTCACTGAGTTATCTCGTTTGTGCTGAAGTGCTATCTATTCATCCTGTCCATGTTGAAAGTAAATCTATGGGCAGAATTGTGCTTTCTAGTTGTAAAACATCTTTTTGGTTTTTACCATTATTTCTAAGTGAAAAGCAGAAGTTGATTATGATGCAACAGAAATAGAATTATACTAAAAGTTTTCACAGAGTTAAATTTTCATCTAATTCAACCCATTTTTATAGGGAATTTTCATGTGAATAACTCTTCTTTTGTAGCTATTGAACTGTCACTGAAAGAACAAAGGCAACAGCAAACAACACTTTCCAGTTTGTATCCGAGCACCTCAAGCCTTTTAACAAATCACAAACATGAGGGCCGAAAGGTTCGTGCAATCTATGATTTTGAGGCTGCTGAAGACAACGAATTAACTTTTAAAGCTGGAGAACTTATAACTATCCTTGATGACAGGTAATTTATATAGAATGCCTACTAGAAGTATATTAGACTGTAAAAATCAGTTGGGAACAATCACGTCTTAAATGTAGAAGCATTACATAGGAATACAATTGCAATAAAATATATTTACGTATTAAATACTGTATTTAGTTATCACCTAGATTTTTTACATACAGATGTAATTGCATAGATTCATGTATAAAGATTTCTGCATATATACAAATTGTATTTATGTACAAGTAATATAAATGCCTTGTACAGTGCAATTCTTAGGAAAATTGTGTGTGAGTATGGGGGGTTTTTTTAATGTATGAGGTTTTTAATTATTTTTTTATCTTTAGTGATCCAAATTGGTGGAAAGGTGAAACTCATCAGGGTATAGGATTGTTTCCATCTAATTTTGTAACAGCTGATCTTTCTGCTGAGCCAGAAATGAGTAAGTAACATTACATTTATGTATATATGTTAAGCCTTGCCATGGCCCAAGGGATATTTTTGTAGTGATTTACTTTCCCTATTTCCTTTCCCTTATGATAGAGTTCAGTTGGAAGTTAATGTGATATTCGAAGTAAAACTGAGGAGCCTTGCTGTGCTCTCACAAACAACAGTCATATCTTTATGTGTCAGACCAAGGTGGCCCAAACTGGCATCTGATGCAAAGTATGATGCTGTCTACTGCTGGCTTTGTCAGTAGCTTCCTTGAGACTCATTTAACAACTCCATTGACACCTAGATAAATGTTAGGCAACAGCAGTTTTTTTTCCAAACTGCCTTTTTGCCTGGTTGCAATGGTACATACCTAATCAAGGATAAACTGAAGGCCCCTGGGCAGATAGGAGTTGGAGACAGATTACCACTGTTCAAACAATTCAAGAAACCTACATACTGTAGGTATGTATGTGTGCATAACGGAAGGAGGTTTTTTTCTGCATACAGGTTATCTTCTTGTATCTATTTATATCATTCTAACCTACTCTAAATAGTTAATAAAAATATTAAACATTAGACAAGGTTTTAAAATTCTAGAACTGATTCCTGTGATCTCAATATGCGTGTGCCAAAGGCGTGAGCAGGTCGGCAGAATTATGTGCTATAAGTCATCTGTTCTATGTTAAGACTAACTGATGAGTATGATAAGAGTAGTATTTGGCAGCTTTTTTTGTTGTGGCCTCCACTGCAGAGGAGTGAGATGCTTTTGCAGGTACTATTTGATGGAGAAGGAATAGCAAAACTTGAGAACTTTCAATTCTATACTTTGCTCTGGAGAAAAGAAGGCTCCAGTTTGTTGTAGATGATTTTACCAGTTTTCTCTTAAACCTTACTCATTAACCCTATTTCTTCTGAACACTCTCTCTTAGTCTGTTTTCCTGATGACTTCTTAATAAGTATGTTATGTGCAGGGAGACTATGATAAAGACATTTACTTGCTAAAACATGTTTCTATTGACCTTGTGTGAACTGATGTGTCTTTTTATGCAATTCACAGATTTAAGAAAATTGTTTAAGCCTATGGAGATGTTTTTGGCCTTCAAATGTCAACAAAATATTGATTTTTTTTTTTTTTTTTTTTAAATTTTCACAGTAGGTGTTTCAAATGCAGAGAACTTAGGCAACATGCTAGCTGTATAACATTTATGTCATTGTTTTGTTTATTTTTATTTTACAAAATAAAATTTACCTGTTTATTTTACAGTGAAAGCTGAGAAGAAAACAGTGCAGTTCAGTGATGAAGTTCAAGTAGAGACAATAGAACCTGAGCCTGAACCAGTTTATATTGATGAAGTAAGCATGATAAAAGTACTGATTTTTCAACTGGTGGTATATTTCAATATGTGATGTTTAACCCTTTCATCCTGTACTACTTCAAAAACAATTTGAAATATCAGGAGACATAATCAAGAGAATGGGAAAGGAAAGTTGATTTCATTAAAAAAAAAAATCTTCAGTATTCTAATTTGTTCATGTTTCTTGAAGTTCTTAGGAATTTCTGAAACTGAATTTGGAAACTGCATTCCATTTAGGGCCCTACTCCAGGATTGTACAGCTGTTCACCTCCAAACTAGAAGTTTGGTGTGGAGTGATGCAGTTGCTTTCAAATTTTGCTTTAAGTACCTCAGGAAACCTCAGAGATACCCATCTTGAATGCTGTCTTAGAATGATTTCCAGTATAAACACCACTGTCTTCCCCCAGTCTGAAAGATCTCTTTCCTTCTCTGAAAACTGTGAGCTTTTTGTTGCTCTGTAAGTAATATTTAGTAAGATTCGCACAATCTCACTGTAGCGATTCTGCAAGGTTCCCAGGAACTTTCAGCCCAGGATGTTTTTCCCTTGCCCATTCCCCCCGCCCCGGGGCTTAGAATTGTTCTCTTTAGAAATTTTCCCTTTCTCTCTCATGACCTTCCATTTCTTTCTCAACTAGGGTTCTGTCATTGTTTTTTGAAATAAAAAATCGGTTACTGCCTTCCTAAAGTCCTATTTAACTCCTGCATCAAATACTCTTCCTCCCAAGAGATATTAGTTTGTAATCTGCTGAAATAGCTTATCTCAGGCCTGCCTTGAGGTGCCTTCTAGCTTTTGTCTTCTATTATTCCACATTGGTTTATGTTTTAGTGTCTTGTTTTTTTAAAAAAAATTATCATAGTATAATTTTTAAGGAAGTAGTCATTTGGCTTTTTCCTGCCTTTCCTGGGGTTAAGGAGGAAAAAACATGGTTTTAGTTTCCACTTTGATACAACCTAGGTAACTCTGGCCTATTAAAGGCTATTTATTTGATAGCACTCACCTAAAAAGTGATTTTTAATCATTTACATATAATTTTGGTTAAGCAATATAGCTCACTCCAAGGCATACTTTTCAAAGAGTTTATGCCTGTTACTTTTCCACTCTTTTGTATTTTTATAAATGGGTTGTACTTGAACTGATTAATCAAGGATGACTTATTCTGAAGTCAACTCTGTAACCCCTCCAAACGTGTCTTAATAAAAACCCTTTCATATATATTAGTAATGACATTGCTCGTGTGCTGATAGGCCTCATACACTTAAAAAATGCAGGATAGTTTTTCAGTGAATTTGGTTTTAAGTACCCATTTATTTTTAAAGTACTCTCTCAATGTATTCTGTCAAAACATTTGCACTAATCCCACTAGGTGGTAGTATTGCATATATAATCACTAGAATGGAAAAATAGAAACTGCTCAGAACATACTGTTTAGAAGGACTTTTAGGAATAAAGGGGTATTTTGCACATTCCACTTGTCACTACTAATAATTTTTATCATTTGGCTTTTCCTTGTTCAAGCATCTTCATTCCTGCAAAGTAGCATGTATGATTTGTATTTTCTTAAGGTTAGTCTAGATGATTTCAAGTCCCAAGAGATCCAAATGGCTGTTGTAAATAGCTGCTTTAATTTGCTATCCTGAAAGTGTTAATTCTCCCCCCCACATATGCCCTAATTACACAATTTGTGTTCTAGGATAAAATGGATCAACTCTTGCAGATGTTACAAAGTGCCGATCCATCTGATGACCAGCCAGACCTCCCAGAATTGCTTCATCTTGAGGGTAAGAAAATCTCATGGGTTTTTTGTTGTTGTTTTCCTCTCTAGTAATTACCTATCTCAAAACAAATTGAAACTAAGCTGAAACTACTTCAGCTTCATGGGCACACCATGAACATGCCTGAGAAAAGTGCCTGAGCCTAATTATCTTCTCATTTCCTCTTTCCCACATCTAAGAGACCAAAGTGCAAAATTTTAACTTAAAACAAGCCCACTCATCTCTCAAGGAAACTATATTCCATATTCTTTACCTTTTCAAGACCCAGGAATACTTAAATCAATGTTATTCATCTATTTTTTTTCCTCCATAGAGTAGCACAGCATGAGTTGCAAAAGAAGTGTCAGGAAGATTCCATGAGAGGAAGCAGAAATACTACTGAGGCTTAGAATAGACCTATGGATGTCCCACATGCTTTTCACTTGCATGCGTATTTCTATAGGACTTTAATATTAGCAAATACCTTAGAGTGCTACAAATTAGACTAGTTCTTTAGACTCAAATTATTCAGACTACCTCTTCAAAGAGGAATTATAGACCATTCTACCTGGGTTGAAAGATGCAGCAAAAATTTTGGAAGGGGACTTTGGAGAAGGAAGTAAAGAAACTTACCCATTACAAGGCAGAACATTGGCTTAAATTGACGATTCAAATAGGACCAGACTTTGTCAAGAAAATGACAGATTCCAGATCTCTCTAGAAGTTAATCAGGAAAATGTGCATAAGCTTGTAAGCTTTTGGATATCTCCCATCTTTCCACACCCGTCTGCTTCATCATACCTGTAAATGAATCCTGTTTTAGAAACTGCACATCAGTGACATGTCTGCACCTATTCTAGTTCCACTAAAGCTAAAGGGGGGTAAAAAGAAACGTGAATGTTTTTATTCTTTCAATTACCAAATATAGTTATAGAGGCTGTTTCTAAGAAGCAGATTGCCTATATCTGGTCCAGGACAGAGGCAAAGAAATTACAGGTATGCTTGTCAAACAGCCTCCAAATATGGCTAATATTGGGATCTTCTTTCAAAATGCATTGTGAGATCATTAGAACAATGCTGAATTTTATATTAAACTGTGGGACTACTAGAATCTGAAAGCTGTATTGTAGTCAGATGATCGCTCCCCAGCTACCTACAAGAGCGCTTGCCAAACATATGGCTGTGTATAGTTCTACAATGCCATATGCAAGACTGTACTTGCTCTACACTCAGGTAGGCCTTGGGTAGCTATTATTTTTGGCACGGTTTCTGGGAATTTTGTTATAGATGTGTGTTGGATTTTGTGTTCCTACCAGTGGTGGCAGGTGCTGATCAACATTTGACAAAAAACCACTTCATTTTCTTCTGCCATCTAGATGTCCACTCACAAATGTCTTCAAATGGGAGAGGTCAACCCAACACTTTCAGGAGCCTAGGGTTTGTGGTTGGCAGCAGTGCAGTCATCATGTTAGCATACAGACATCTAAACAATCCTTGTCATGCCTTTTACCACACTTTGTGTTATATATAAAAATAGGCAGAACTTACACCAGGTTTTACATATTTTCCCAGCATTTCTGCCAATGTGTTACTGATCCCAGGTTCAAAGAAGCAGATGGGTGCCTTTCATACAACTCCTCTTTCACCTGCAGTTGCCTTCAAGGAACACATCAGTGATGGCCTTTCACCTGTCATGGCCCAGAGGCTTTCAGGACCTTCTGCATCTCTAATTTGGGAAAACTGAGAGTCAAGACAGTGTTTGAGCTGCATATAATGCATTTAGGTCATCTTTGATGGCTGAATCTTATTTTCTCATCTCTCAGTTTGAATGTTGAGTGGCTCTTGGGATTAAACACATCTCTTGATTAATGAATAGTTCATTGCTTGGATAAGTGGGCACATTTTGTATTCTGGAGTAGGATTAGACTGTAGTATCCCCTTTCAGCTTCCTTGTCTGTTTATTTTACATTTGACAAACTCAGTCTTTCTGTTAGTTATCTGTGGTTTGCTTGGCAGTTACATGAACTCCATGTCCTTGTGCTGAAAGCTGGTGGGAGGGTGCATTTTTGTTTATTTTAATGCTTTTCCATTCTCTTTCTGGTAAGTTTTTGTGTTGGTTTTTGCATGTGTTAGTGGTTTGAAAAAGCCCCTTTCCCCCAATTAGGATTCCAGTGAGGTAGCAATGTGCTATTAGTGTCTTTGATGGGCAGATGATTTGAATCATTGCAACCTCTTTTCCCCTTCATTGTTTTGCACTGATGTTGAGCACATGATCTTGGTTGCAGTGGCAAATTTTCTTCCTTGAAGGAGAGATCACCTTTCAGATTTACCTGAACTTTTTTATGCAAAATAGTTGCAGTTTTACACTCCCTGGATGTTAAATGTGTCTTGTTTCGCTGTATTTTTATTTTCTTTTTAAAATGTGCTTTTAAAACTGTACCACTACTGAAAAATTCTGCTGGATCTCATTCTTAAATTGTTCATGACACTGCCTCTGTTACTATAACTTTTTTGACATACAGATTGTAGTAATGATTTAAAAAAAAATTTGGACTAGCATCTATGCATTTCTATCTGATATTTTTTTTAAAAACTACTTTCTGACTTGCAATATGGAAATCTTTATTACTCTGATATATTTTAATGCCCTTCTATTCTAGCAATGTGCCACCAGATGGGACCTCTCATAGACGAAAAGTTGGAAGATATAGACAGGTAAAAAAGTACACATTTTGACTCAAGTTAAGATTAATTCTTAGAAATACCAGTGTTGTTACTTAATGATATCTTAATCATTTCTGTGAATACTGGCAAAGAAAATAGGTGTATTTATTAGTAGCTTCTCATCTGGGAGGAGGTGTGAAGGTTTTTTTTCCCTAGTCACGTAGTATTTTATAGTAGTGTACCATTTGACATTCTGGCACTTGTCAGGTATTACTTCACAGGCAGTAAGAATATGTTTCTTATCACACCTCATGAAAGTTTCCCTGTATTGTCTGTTCTGTACTGAAGTTATATAAATTGTAAAATAAGCTGTGAAATACATTTTCTAGGAAACATTCGGAACTTTCAGAGCTCAATGTTAAAGCAATGGAGGCTCTTTCTTTGTATAACAAATTGATGAATGAAGACCCAATGTATTCCATGTATGCAAAACTACAAAACCAACAGTATTATATGCAGTCATCTGGTGTTTCTGGCTCTCAGGTATGTATGTAACCTTTAATAGCCATTGACGTTATCAAGTACATACAGAGCTATGGTTGATTTCTTATAAATTATTAGTGATAAGCAGTTTTTCACGAGCTAACTTTTTTACAAAATTTGCTCAAATATTTTTATACAGTGTACTTCTCTACATTACTAAAATAAATATATACTGATAAATGAAGTGTGGTGGAGCATGTTGATTGCAAGTAATAATTTTATTTCCTATTTCTGCCCTTCTGTTCCCACCCCCCCTCACACCCTGAGTTGGAAACCTCTTTTTATGATCTTTGTTACCTTAAAGCTAGGTTAAAATCATCGTGCTGCCTCAGAGACAATCTCAAATGAAAGATCAGTGTTTTTTCTCAACACAGTATGTAAAAAAAAAAAAAAAAGTTTGTTTTCAGCTGCAAGCTTGGGATATTCTCCTTTTGCAGGTTCTAACACTTTTAGTTGTTTTCTGTTCAGTTCTTTTTGATCAAGAAAAAAGCCCATCCTGTGCTTTGAGTTGCACATAAAATTAAAAATCAAAGCTGCCAGGGCTTTGCATAGTGGGTCAAAGAAAGGAAAGAACCAAAGGAGTACAATTCCTGTTTAAGATTATGCCCTCCCCACCCTAAAATCAGTCTGTTCCTTTAGTTTCCTTTTTTGAAATATCAGTAGAGAGCATTTAGCATTTAAATTACTGAAGTTAAAAATTATAATTCTTTCATGGCAGCGTTTCCATGTAATTGACTTATCTCCGAGCAGGTCTTTTGGCTTTTTCATATACTATGGTATTTTTAAAAGGTCTTTTAAACATTTAAATTTTTAATTCCGTAGTCTAAGGCACACTTGCTGTATTCTTTTCCTGTTTATAGGAATATGTAACACTTCAAACTGTTTTTTCAATAGTTTACTTTCTTTTTGAGCGAGTAAAAAAAAATTCAAGCCAACTTATTAATACCTACACAGTATTATATAAATATTGAAGCAGATTTAGGTCTTTTCACTTCCTACAATATGTACTTTCTTTCAGCGTCTTTTAAAGAAGAGGATGTATGTTTTTGCAGCGTCATTAAGAGGAACATTGTCTTCTGTTTATACGTGATAAGCAATCGTGTCATGACCCTATCAAATAATTTTAATGTTTTATAAATGGGCATGTTTCTGGGGATTCTTAAAGGGAAAAACTGGATTTTGGGGTGAAGATGAGCCAGTATAAAGTTCTGAAAAGTTAGGAGGTCTTGTGCCTTTGCTGCCTTCTAAAATTCTTTTGCAGTATTGATATGCTTTCTATGAATATGTCATCTGAGATTCATGGATCTTAAGATAGAAGATCATAAACTTACATGAACTCAGCATGAGACCTGATAATTTCTTCTAGTAATTTGTGTTAAGCCAAATAATTCATGATTGAACAAAAGCATAGGGTTTAGAAATTTCATCTTGATTTAGAATACAGTTGAAACATCTACTAACAAGCTTTTCCTCTAGTTAGTTTTAAAACATTGCCTTATTTTCAATTGAAATTTTTCCCTTCCGCCCCGCTCTAACAATTTTACAATGGCAGTCTCAACAGTTACATGAAATTATAGGTCAACTAACGACACACAAATAATACGTTATTGGCTTTCCATTTTAACAATTCTTCTTAGTGAAAGTTATCTGAGCATCAAAAAGTATTCTGCTTGGGACTGCTATTTGTTACATGATTTAAATCCTTTGGTATTGTTGTGATTTAACCCCAGCCAGCAACTAAGTACCACACAGCCACTCGCTCACTCCCCCCCAGTGGGATGGGGAAGAGATTTGGCCAGTTTGGATCAACTGTCCTGGATGTGCCTCCTCCCAACTTCCCGTGCACCTGGCAGAGCATGGGAAGCTGAAAAGTCCTTGACCAGTGTAAACACCACTTAGCAACAACCAAAACATCAGTGTGTTATCAACATTATTCTCATACTAAAATCCAAAACACAGCACTATACCAGCTACTATAAAGAAAATTAACTCTATCCCAGCCAAAACCAGCACAGGTATTTTCATTAAAAAATAGAAGCTCTTAATTAGCATGAATGATAGTCACTAAAATAAAATTTGGAATACAAGTTTTACAGTAAACTATTTGACCTTTTTAGTGGAGCCTGAGGTTAGAAATGTAAACAGTTTCCTTTGAAAATCTGATAATTTTTTCGTACTGCAGCACGTAATAGAAGACAATCAGTTGCTTTCTATTAAAACATCTGTAATAAAAGGTTTGAGAGGCTGTCTTTTAAGTTCTAAAGTCTATTCTAGTTCTAAAGATATTAAATACCAAATTTTCTTGTATTTTATTTTTAATATTCCTTTATTTAACTTCCTAGGTTTATCCGGGGCAACCTCAAAGTAATGCATATTTGGTGGCAGGGAGTGCACAGATGGGCCATATTCAAGGCTATAATCTTCCTCCTGAACAACTCTCTTCTCTCAGCCAAGGCACAGTTACTCCATCTGCCAGCTCAGTACTGCCTGGTCAGCCTACACAGACGTCTTACACAAAGTAATTTTAAATATTTTCCTATTCAAGTTTAAATCCATTTAAACATAAAGGACTACAGATAATATTCAAAGGAGATTTTTTTTCTTACAGAAGTATAATTTTAAACACAACTGAAAAATACTTCAGTGCAGTTATTTCCAGTGTGCTTTTCATTGGTGTCATGTATTTGGTAAAAATTCCTGACAAACTTCAAACTTTCCTCTGGTTTATTAATTTTCTCTATTTTTTAATTTTATATATAAGAAATATATAATTTATATATTTTTCTTTTAGATAAAAGAAAAAATAGAGAAAATTATATAGATATGACTGATTTTTTTTTTTTTTTAAGTTAACTTTTTATATATATTTAACGATGAAGATTATCTGTTGCTCTGGCTGGCTCTGCATAATTTCTGAGATAGGGTATATTGTATTGTTCTTTTTTTTCAAATATCTTACCGTGGAAGCATGGGGAGAATTCTGCTCATTTTGGGAAAGAAGTGAATGGGCTATGAATACTTACTAAAGCTTATACAGCTTCCCCATATAAAGGAGCTACAAGTGGCTCTCTGTTTTGGATAGATGCCCAAAGATGCTAAGCTTTGGCTAAGCTACCTATATTGTGAAAAATTTTTGAACTGACCTTAGGAAAAGATTAGGTTTTTTTTTTTTTTTGTACTCTCTCTATGAAATAATTTTATTTTATAAAGTTAGGAGAGACATCCATCTTGAGTAATTAAAGTATTTGTTAGTCTCTGTCCCCCAAAGTTACTTATTTGGTGTGGTAAGACATACATTGATAAAGCAAGTTTCTGCATGCTTCACCTGACTTGTTTTGGTATTCAAAACAGTTGGCTGGGTTTTGGTGTTTTTTAAGAGCAGAATGGAACATAGATGGGATTCCATGTTGCACATTAAAATAAAACAAAGTATAGATTCACAGTCTAGTTTTAAATCCATGGGAGAAACATTAGGTGTGTTTAAATCTAAGGAGTGTGTTTTGAGTTTTAATTGCAATATTCATTGGCTACAGTTTTAAATATGCAAGGTGTCCAGAGTTAGGAGATTTTTGTGTGCATATATAGAACAGCTGAAGAAGCAATAAAGTGTTGCTGTTCTGTTGGTAAATTGTTTGTTAATTCAACTTTAAATTATTATTTTTCTTTTCAGTGCAATGGTTGGCTCTGTTGCTGGAAATACCTACTCTAGCCAGGCTTCAGTGTATAGTCCACCACCTGCTACTGTTGATGTTGCTGCTTATCAGAATGCTGGAACTAATATGTCCCAGGTGCCAAACTATAACTTAGCATCTACACCTCTGCCACAGACAGCAGGCAGTCAACAAGCACCTCCACAACAACCACAGCCTCCGCCACCTCAACAACCACAGCATAGCTACTCACAGAAGGCTCTGCTATAGAATCCAGGACTTCTGATTCCTAATCTTCTTTAACCTCTGCTAAAGGCAGTTGGCAATTCTATGAGTTTCTTCCTTTAATCTCTTAAACTTTGTTTATCCTCAGCTTAATAAGAATCTATCTTGGTGAACAAGTTCAATTTGCACTGACTTTTTAGGATTTTTTTTTTTTTTTAATTTTGCAGAGGAACGGATATATTTAGGACATTTAATTCCTTTTAAAATGCCTAAAAATTGGTACAAGATTATTTATGTCTGGTAAAATTGGCTAGTCTGTGAAAACTCAACACTTGCAAACTGTTGTGGCATATATGTTATGTACATAATAGCGTGTGATTGCAATAGTGGCCATTTCGTATAGCTATGGTGATCATGTGAATATATTTAACACAATGTTTAAAAATCATTTACTTTATATTTTATTTTAATCATGAACTGACAACCAAGTTTCATAGTTTTGTCTAGTTTTGACAGATGTGATGTCTTTTTCCATTGCAGGAAAAGCAGTAATTCTGCATATCATGGTTACACTTACAAGCTAAGGTCTATATATGGATTTACAAACATCTGAGTCTAGGTTTCATTGCTTCTTGAATTGAACACTAGTGTGTCATGACTATTAGATGGCTTATCTACCAAAGTAAACTAGTTAACTAGTGGGGGGATAACAGCAAATTATGATTCTGCTTCAGATATAATTAATAACTTAAAACTACTATTCAGAGGCTGCTAAACATATCCTGGGACCATGCAACAGGATCTTGCATTTTATCATGAGAAGCACGTAATTTATTTTTTCCAAGTTGTTTTTTACAATGAGAACCAGAAGTATATTCGATGTGTGTTAGTGGAGATTACACCAAAGACAGAGTAATTAAGTTGGAGGAAAAACAACGGAGTTTTAAACTGGAACACACAACATGAGTAACACTACTTTATTCAAGTCTTCTTAATTAGAACATGAAGAATTACGGACATTTAAATCACTTTGCTGAACAAACCTTCAGGGCTTTATTTTATCTCTTGTGGCCTTGCTTAGCAATTTGTTCTGTTTACCGTTCTTACACGAACGCTTCTGCCTTAAACATCTTTTTCAATTTCCAGTTGTACCATTTGAGTCTATTAGCCCTTCTATAGTATGAATAGTTCATGAGGCATCTTATTTTCATTCACTTGCAGGTTACTTTGAATTCTCTTCTGCAGCAACATGCATTAGCCTTTTTTAAACCCTTGCATTTCTCAGTAACTTAGCCAGGTGGCTCTTTAAGGCGTGATATTTTCTTTCTACAGCTGAGGTGCTGCAAAAGGAACATGGTGATGGAAGGCAGCATTTTAGATATGCCTGATCAGAGTTTCTTGTACAAAGGCAGTTGTTACTTTGCATTTGTATTCAATCAATTAATGCATCCTGGTTTCCTCTTATCTTTTCCAGCAGCTCTAATTCCAATTAGGGCAATACTAGATGGCTTCAACATCAGATCTGTGTTTTCAGTCTTGTTAGCGTGTATGTCAGAAATTGTTCGCTTTTGTGTACTATATTTTAGTGTGATGCTTCTGGAATTAAATGTTGCAATTGTACGTTATGCTATAAGCTGACCTCAGTTATCCCATACATTCCTGCATCTGTTCATAGTTACCTAACAAGCCTTTGTTTCACTATTTTAATAGACACTGGTATTTTGCCTGTTAATGCTTTCAGATGACTACTGTGCATAACTTCTAACTGGGATGGTTATAAAACGTGCCCATAGCTGACGTGTTCCAATTGGGGATGTTCTAGCCAGCTGGCTGTTTTGATACTAGTATTTTCACATATTGTTTTTCTCCAGAATTCTTAAGCACCCTCACAAACTGTCATTACTTCAGTACTTGGTGTCATCACAAAAGTCTGTGGAATTTGAAAGGAAATGCTAAAAAAAAAAAATAAATCCAAGATATTGTGTCACAGATAATTTTTAATAGATTGAAGAGATGATTTTCTTTAGAAAGGGCATGTAGTATCATTTAGATAGTGTTCTCTGTATGCTTTAGCTACCTTATTCCAAAATCAGAGAAACAATGTGTATAGAAGTGTATAATTTCTACACAAAAGTGAAAATAACTTTTTACTCCGTAGTTCTTAGTCCCTGATTCAGGGAGAAGCTTGAAGCATCAAAATAGTCCAGCTGACATTAACTATTTGTATTCTTACGTTTTCACATGCTGTGTCACATGTTCCCTAATAAGGGCCTATGGAACCTCTGTACAGAAATGACTCAGCAAAAATACTTTTTGTTACTAATTTGTCTTTGTTTTTAAAATTTTTGAAGTCTTCTTTCCTTAACACACAGAAATGCTTGTTCCTGGTTTCTCCTTTGAACGCTGAAAACTTACGCGTATCTTAAGTTTTTCTGCTTTCCGACTTACTTATTTGGGGCATTTATCCATTTTTAAGAAAATTAAAATCACCTTTCATTTGTGTTCATCGTGACCAAAAAACACTTTCTAAAATGCAATGCCACTATAAATTCAGTATAATAAAAGTTGTAAAAAAAAGATGGACATTTTTTATTTTCCTTCATGCCTTTATTAGAGTCACTGCTCTAAGGCATCTCCTGTAACAAATTGTGAATTTTACTTGCCTTAGAATCAGTTTTCATTGTCCACAATTGGTGCAGTAGATCACTAGATTTTTAGGTTCAGAGTCTTAACGTTTCTGTTGCATTCTACCTTTTCCATTTCAGATGCAATTTTCAGATTAAATTGAATTTGGAGCTGTATTGCTTCATGTTGATTTTTCTCAGAAAAATTTATCAGAAAAGATTATTTCGTCTTCTTGCTTGGTTGTGTCCCATATGCTAGATACTCTAAAGTGATGCCTCCTCCTACCTTGCTAGATGCTTGCTAGGTGCACTAATTCCTTCACTCATCCTCTCCTGTCCTCTCTAACTGATAATTTAGCAAATATATTTCAGTTCACCTCCTGTCTGCTGGTTTAGTATCATGAACCTGGAGATGCCATTGCTGGGGCTTCTCTGCTGTGATTTATTCTGAGAGTCCTTGTTTAGGCATTGTTTTGACCAAGTTCACATACGTTCTGTCTTACTATGGTATTGAACACTGAAATATGGGTGAGAGGGGGAAAGTACATGTACTGCTACTGTATGGAAAAGCTTTTTAGCAAATAAATAAAGTGTCAGAAAGTTAATTTATTTGAAAGTTAAGAATCCCTGGAAATGATATTCATGTTCCAATAGAAGACCTAATTTTTGAATGTTTTGTTTCTTTACATGTAAATTGTCAATGAAAGGCTAAAATGTTTTCATAATATTTTGTATAACCCTTTGTTATTTAACCCTTTCATTAAGGAATACAAAAATGTTAATTAACTTCAGAAGGGGTACTTCAGTGGCTTGGTTATCATGAACTGGAGCAAACTCTGGAAAGTGCCTTCTGTGCATTTCACTTCTATAAACAAAGCTTGTTTACCTATGTGTATCATCTCAATTTATGTGGGCATAACAAACATGTCAAGATTTACTGCAAAGCATCCCAGGGAAAATACTGAGGCAGCGTGTTAAAATTTGCTACACTGATGTCATGGCAGTATGTTCCAGAGTGCACAGTTGCAGGAACTGTTGCAACATATTTACCCACCTCTGTTTAGTAACTGGTACCCATGTAGATGTGTATTTAACGTCACCGGCCAAAGTACATGTAGACAGCAGTAACACAACAGTAAAAAGGAACAAAATATAAGAATTACTGCATGCTTCTCAACAGGTGTGGAGCAGCATATTGCCCTCATGGTGCAGTTACTATTCATGAATTGGGGGGAGGGGGGACGGGGCTGAAATTAATTTGAGTAACCAGAACTTCAGAGAATTCTGCCAGATTGCAGATACTTAGATGTAACAAAGGAGATAAATTTGCTTTTAATAGCATGTACATATTTTGCTGATCAAATCTAGGCTGCTATTATAGTTCTCTGATTTCATCTAGATGGCAAGAACATCAGATTTATACTCGAGAACTGCTTAATACCTCATTCTCCAATTTTGTTAGTATTTTCTCTCATATCACTCACATTTTTCACTCATATTTCAAAGATATCTGTGCAGTCTTTACATATAAAGGTCTTACCTTATTCCTTGTCTGCTGGGTTTCACAGAAAGAATGAAAAAGAACATCTCTAATTACAGCAGCTACAATGGCACTTCGAATTACGTAACTGCAACTTCCTTTGGAGAAGATGCATGTATCTGTTTTGAGGAACAAGAGAGCATAATTTTTCCAGTTAAAAATTAGGAGGGGATATTTTTTAAAGAGAAAGGTAAAGTAAAAGTTACAAAAACCTCCATTGCTAACAGCAGGCAGAATCATTTTTTACTCTGTTATTCAATCTTGGTAAAGCTGACAAACTCCACACAACAGATACTCCTTTTTCATTTTCAGCTGCAATGAATAATATTTGTCCCGGTTTTGGCCTTCATGTTATATTAACCTTCATGTGTGTACTATCCAACGTCATAGTAAAACATGGGAAGGCCTTGACATTTGAACTTTTTGCATCAATATGTAAAAACCACCACATATATTTTTGAAGCCTTGTTTCTTAAACTAGGGTGTTTGTGTTTAAAAACATTCCATTTGTTAGTATGTAAATTGCAGATCTAAAGTTCACTTTTCTTGCTGCTACCTTGGCAAAAAGGTGGTAGGAGTTTTTGTTCTTCTATCCTGCATGTGCTTCTGGAAATCCAAATAATTTTTGTCTTTGTCATGAAAAAGAAAAGAAGCCTGCTGCAGTCTGCTTTGTTTTTAATAAAGTGTACACAGTAGCAAAGTGCTTTTTTGGTTTTGTTTGTTTTGATGCTCCCTTTGATGTTGGCATATGTATATATTTAGGTATACTGCACCGTTGTACAAGAATTGTTTTAGTAAATAACACTATTTGTAAAAACTGTTAATTGTTTTTGGTATGAATGCAAAATATTAAAGTTGGAGTATTTAGTTCATTATGTTGCAAAGTCAATTTATAAATTTCATGGAAGAATGATCAGAAAAGGACTTCCTTTGCTGGAAGGACTTGGAGATGCAGTAGGCAAGGTCTGTTAGAAGTACTTAGCTCAAATTTTCTGATTTCAGGTGAGGTGGAGGTGGGTTTTTGGTTGTTCTGGGGGGTTTTTGATTCTTTTTTTGTATGATGCTTACTCATAGATTATATTATTTTTACTCTTAAAGGTTTTCATCTGTCATGAACTTCCTTCAGCTAAAATCCAAGTAATACATTGTACATCTTATTTCAAGTGTGCTGTTTGTCCTCTTTTTTTTGGTAAGATATACAGCATGAATATTTTAAAAGGGTGGTAAAGAACAAATGAAAGCAACTGTATCTGTACGGTCTAATGTATATATTTGCTTACAGATCAATAAGCAAATACTCCTGGCAGCTAGACAGTTAATTTACACAGTTATTTGACAGTTAATTCCATTTCTGATGACACTAACACCAAGTAGCATAAAACTTGGTTGTTTGTTCTATGTGAAATGAGTTGAAGATCAGGCTAAAGCCTAGTTTGTGAATCTACATTGCTGCTTAAAATCCTGTCACAGTTGAAACTTGATAGTCTTGACAGATGTATGCTGTGTTCTTAAAACAATGCTAAACTTCATAGGTTTCTTGCTTGAACCAATGTAAGTATCCGAGATCACCATGGGACTTTGGGAGCAGTGAGCAGCAGATCATCAGTTTGGCCTGGTCTTAGGGTCTCTTTCTAAAAATGTGAGCTAAACACCTTAGATTAAGTGATTATGTGGACTGTGGGTTAATTCAGTATGATAATTTCTGTGTTTCAAGAGAATATCAGTCCAGTTGACAGAATTAAAAGTCCTACAGATTGTGTAGAAATGAAACGTAATGTCTGTGATTTGGAACAGGGAGGGGGAATTAATTCTGAGTTTGCTTTACTGCGCCTCTCTTTTGGACAGAAAGCATGTTTCTGTTGAGATGCCTATGATGAAAATACAGTTTGAGAGTTTGTTCCATAGTAGTTACAGCTTATTGTAAAATCTGCTGCCATTAATCTGGGCAACAGGTAAAATAAGCATCAGTCTGTAGTTAAGGGGATCAAACCAACTATCTTCACTTAAACTTTTGATGAACTGGTTTATATGTAATCTCTTATAGCGGTCACTTCATATTGCATTATGAAGCTTGGGACCTTTATGCATTGTCTTACTACTGTAGCTGTTTTTCAAAATCTTATGCTACTCTGTTGCAGGATGAAGACTTACCTCACAATATTTGTAAATTTAAATTTTCTGGATTATTTTAAGTCAAGGCTGTTTTGGTTGATACTGATCGTGATCTGCGTTTCAAGTGAGAAATGAGAAATAAGCCATTGTGAAAGAACTTGTGGAGAAACTTCCACTGATTAAAGCTGATTTGCACTTTTAAAAATTCACATCAATGTTGGGAGTATACATGGGCAACATGCAATAATACAGAAAATCATATGGGGGAAAAAAGACAAATATGTATTTGCAGTTGTAGATTGAGAGCCTCTTTAGAGTACAATCTCTTGAGTTGATATAAAATATAAGGAATGTAGTGATTGTAGCACTTACATTTTGCTTTGACTTTGCTTAACCCTGTTAAGCGTGAATTTTGAGTCCTTATGCATGTGCCTTTGATTTCTAAAATCAATGGGGGTTGGTGTTTATGCCCCATGTTCCCGAGATGGGTGACATCCACCACCTTAGCAGTTGTACTTTGGACCCTCCTCATAGAGGTGCTGAATCCAGCAGGAGCGTGCCGTGTGGCTGGCAAAGCCTGTCGCCAGTGTGACACTGTTCACTAGTAGAAACTCATTTGACTGGTCAGTGTCTCTATTTACCACTTCTTGGCTATAGGAAGCACACATATCAAGAAATGGAACCCTTTGCTGTGTCCATGCCTGGGCCACTTAATTTTATACAGTATATAGTGGTTTTCTAAGCTTGGTTTACTAATAAGTAAAAAAATCTGCCCTGACTACTACTGAAATCACACTGGAATCTATTTCTAGCCAGTTGCGATGGCTCACCCCTGTTGACTTGTGCATCCTCAGGTATCTGTGGATTATGCAGACACGTTTACTTTCACAAACTGTGTGTCAGACTGTCCCAATTTACTGTGCTTCACAAAGGAGTGTGAAGATCTCTTGGTTTTAATGTCTTTCAGACTTGTGAAAATTTCCCCAAATTAGTCTTTTCCTGTGTTCCCCTGGTGACATACTCTTGTAGCTGATATTGAAGGATTGTGGCAAAGTTCATTTAGGCAAACCCTGCAGCAAAAAACGTGGCCTGAGGAATATAGGTAATATGACAATTTACATAAATATATGGTGTTTTACATAAGAACAAATAGAAGTCTCAGCTCAGCCGAGCACAGAGAGATCATGGTTCTCTGGAACTGGGTAAGAACACAGGGTCGGTACCAACCACCTCACTGAAAAGTGCTACTGAAACTTTCAAATAGGTGTTTTTCAGAGAAACCGTAGGTGTTGTCTAAAAGACTCTTGTTAGGGATGTGTTTGTTCAGAGGGCTCTCTTTCCTCCTGGTGCAGTGAGGAAAAACAAATAGTGAAGAACTTTTTGCTTTAACAGAGTCCACAATCTCACTTTGTAACAAATTTCTTGCAGCCTCCGTGGAATTGCGATTTATATTATCTGATTGTGTGGGTAATGACACTCAAGTAGGATTCAGCATTAGTAATTTTTAAAACTCCTCCTGCTCACTTAACTGTAAAGTAGATAGTTTTAATTTAGTAATTTATCTTAGTAAGCTTGTTCTCTTTCAAAACAGACATGCTTTCTACTCTTGAGCACTTCTTGTCTTCTGGATCATCGAGGCTTCCTGTAAATGGTGGCTGTTCCTTCCAAGGTTTCAGAGCCCCACTGGTCACTTCAGGGGGCAGCTATTTGCCTTGGTTGCTCAAACCAGTCCCTAATTTTGCCTCTTCCAAGAACTAGACTCCCTTGAATTTGTCTATCCATGAGGCTCAAACTGACATCAGATTTGTTGCTCAGGTTTCTTTATTCAGGACTGATTGTAGGTAGCAAGCGATTAATTGCATATCTGTAAACATCACTGAGCTGAGCAGCATTCAGTGGGGTCCTGTAGTTCAGCAGCAGCAATGCAAAGAATCCAAATCCTAGCTCTCCTGTATATATGTGTGTGTGTGTATATGTGTATATATATATATATATGTATTCAATCGGTTCCATATACTATATGTGTTTCCGAATGGTTATCTCCTTTCATATGTTTTCTCATACTTGATCCTTATAGTAAGCATGCCCACAAGTACTAATGGTTAGTAAATCATAAATGTAATTAATTTTATATATACATATATATCTTTCTATATTTGGACATTTCCACTCTGCAGATTGTCCTTCCACAATAATACAGGTGTCTTGTGGAGCCCTTAAATTGTTTTTTGAAATGCAGACAGTGCTGCTCTTTAATCTTTGAAGTACTATCTCTTTCCCTCGTCTCTGGTTCAGTCACACAACTGCTACAACTGGGCTTTGTATTTTTCAAGTCTCTGTAATGTTGCTTTGGCCTACAGTGTATTCTTCACGTAGCACCTTGCCATTAACTTTGGATCATCATTTTCTGATTTGCTTTATTTTTTTGTTACCAGTGGTACAGTTTCACAAGGAAATTGGCCAGATTTCAACCTAGGAAAAGAGCACCTCTGTTCTTGGGGACCGAAGTTTAGTTCCAAATGGTTTAATGATACGAGCTGATAGTTGCATCCAATTTGCTATTTTTATCCATTACAGGTTTCAGAAAGGCAATTACTTTAGTACGTGTGGCAAGTCCGTCGTAAACTTTTATGAGTGGTTCACCATACATTGTATGTTGCTTTTAAGAATTTGATTATGCTTATACAATCCTGGAGATGATTTCGGTGTTCATTCCAACTAGACCATGCACTTAACAGCTTTTGCAGTCTTGTTTGTCTCTGCTAGAGACTTTGTACATTCTTTGAACTTTAGTTGCTCACTAAGGACTTCATATGATGGATGGATGGATAGGGGAAGAATGTAGGAGAAAGTTGATTGTTCATAGTGTAAGAGCAGTCTATTCCTACCCTGCATTTATCAAAGTTTGTGTCTAGATTTTTCAGGTGTTAATTTATATCTTCCAAAGTGAAAGCACGTCCTTCAAGAGCGTAGATTGTTTCTGCAACGTCCTGAAGAAAAAATTTTCTAAATCTGTGACAAATAGGGATGTACAGAGCACATGGATTGCTTTGAAAATGAAGTATTTTCTTTATTCTACACTGAATTAATGTGAGCACACAAAATCCAAGTAGTCAGAAATGATAACTTTTTAAACATTACTGAATGGCTGCAATTTTTACCACACAGGTAGATGAAGACTCTAAGCTTTGCCAAGAATAAGTCAGTCAGTGCTGCTGGGACTATTCTCTTTGACATGTCCTGGCCTCATCTTTGAAAATAAACTGCTAGAAAAATATTTTGTTGTGGAACAGTTCTAAAGATAACAACCCAAATCTCACAATCAGCTCTTCATTCCTTCCTCATACTTTACTCAGGAGGAGGCTATTCTAATTATTTTAATTGTACCATCTGAGTAGAGCAAATAGAATAGACTTAAGTGTTTTAAAGTAAATGCTTTCCTTTGGAAGTCATTGTTTTTAAAGTGTCGTACTGTGCTGAACACAGTATTCTGACGGAAATGTCTGTCTGCCTAATTAGCCAATCCTATTAAGAAGTGGAATTTGTAATAGACCTTGTAAGAGTTTCCACTTAAGCATAATCCAGTATGTTTCTGTATTTTTATCATGGTATTTCTGTTATTAATCTGTTCCCTCCTCGTATTTTTCTATTATTGTTTTGAGTAATTTTAATGATTGATTTTTTTAATAGAGTTTACATAAAGGCAACTCCCAGCTAAAAGAGAATCATATTCATAAAATATGGAGTCAGCAATGGGTCCAAGTGCAGCACATTTGTAATCACGTTGGGAGTGCCCATCCTGGTCTTCAAAATACTCTATTTAACAAACCTCTTTCACCAACCTTTTTTCTTTTTTTTCTTTTTTTATTTATTTTAGTATTAGGTGGGAAAAGTGAGTCTTTTCTCTCTCCCATTTGTATTGGCTCTTTTTCAAATAAATCAATAACTATTGCACACAAACATGGGGATCTTGACATTTTTCTTCTATTTTCTGTCTTACCGCCTACTCCTTCCTACGTTTGCATTTTCCTTTCATTTTTATCCTAATAACCCTCAGCTTTACTGGTCTCAATTCCCAGCAAGTCTTTCAGGTTGCAGCCAGTTGTGTGATGCACAGCTCTCCTCAGTATTTGGAAATAACAGTTCACTGTTGAAGATTTGCTGCAAAATCCTCCTGTGGTCTGCCAGGAATCTTGTTGCCATTGTTGCAGTTTATGGTCACTTGATTTGTTTCTGGCTGTTTTCTTTACTAAGTTTGATTTTTAAAATGCTTCAGAACACTAATGGATACTTCGCACTTCCCTCTCCTCCAAGTTCAAAGAGAATTGTCTCGCTTAAACAGTTTGAACATGTGCTGAATCGGAGTGTGTCTTGACAGTGATAATGTCCCCATTATCTATGGGAATTTTGTATAATAATGTCAATTTAGCCTCTTATAGCCTCTTGTCTTACCTATATAGTCCCGGTGCTGACTATATTCAGTTTATGATCTTGGAACTCCTCCCTCCTTTTTTTCTGGAAGACATCTGAGTCAGACATTTAACCAAATGAGTAGCAGCTCTGATCAGAACTACTTTCAGTTCATATTTTTGATTAAAAAGCAGGATAAGCGCCACACATTCATTGGGTGTGTTCCAAGAAATCCAGATCCAAATACCCACGTTCACGGAGACCTCCATATCCTGGGGTACTGGTATGCAAAGGCATGGCACCAGAGGCGTGACTCCACATCAGTGTTTTGAAAGAGTGCTCCAGACTGAATGCGGCACTGCACACTTGCTCGTCCTAAACGAGGGACTGGAAGGTCTTAGATACAGGATGGTGGATGCCTGCGGAGTTAATCTCCTGCATCCTTACTAATAGCAAAACTCTTGTTATTACAGTTGCAATACAGTTTCACATACAGGCAGCAGTCAGGAAAAATAGTGTTGGCCTCCTACATATGCAATTTTAGTTTTTTGAAAGTTCCACTGCCCTATTAGGGGATATGACCTCCTGGTTCATTACCTCCAGACTGGTTTATGTCAGCAGCCCTACTGCATGCTCCACAACAATAAATCTGTAGGCTTAAGATTCTTTCTTATCTGCAAAAAAATCTCTCTTTCATGATTCCCTCCTAAGCCCTGGGATCCTACAGGACAGCTGTAGCACTGTCTACATATTCACGGAATATTTAAGCCCACCTTGTGCACTGAGTTTACCAGAATATCAAGATCGCCTGGTTTTTCTATTTCCATTGGGGGCACAAAGTTTTAAAATTGTCCCTTGGAGAAAAAAAAAAAAGGACTTGGCCACTGAGGTACAATAGTCCTGGGTTAATTTCTTTTAAGAATACAGCCCTGCATAAGATCAGTATTAGCACTGCAAACCTAAAGAGTTTGCGTTTCATTTGAGAAGGTTGCTAAGGGAGGATCTTCAGCTTTTTTGATAGGAGGATGCTGTATTCAGGTATTGATAAAGATGTCACTTCTAGCATATGCTTTGCACGGATAGTAATCTTTGCTTCACTGGTTCTTTGATCTTTCATTGATTGTGACTCCCAGTGCAAAACTGTAAAGGATGTTGTGCCACAAAATGCATCTTGACTGCAGATCTAGCCTGTCATAAGTACCCAGAAATACTTATTTTGTCTGAATTCCTCAGCTAAATCAGACTTGTTATCCATAGCTCACTACAGGCATTTGAGCTATTTTATTTTGTATTTTTAATACTTGTTTGTCTTGCAGAACAGAAGGGGCAGCTGTTAAAGGTATCTGTGGGAAAACATGGAATATAGTAGTCAATCTTTTGGGTAGTAGTCAATGTTGTACTTCGGAACAGCAATGACAAGCAAGACACTATGATGAAATTGATTTAATCTCATTTCTTAGTACTTCACTGCCAAACTTGTCAAGCATTGGCTTCACTCGAATTGGGTATGATGTGGGGTACCGTCTCAAGGACTTAAGAGTGGTGGAGAGAATGAAGGAAAAAAGCAAATTAGCACTTGAGATGGATGATGCAATCAGGAGAGACAAAGAAGGAAGACGACTTTGTGCAAATAAATGCATCTTTATTATTAAAGCTTTGTTTCTACAAGGACATGCATGCTTCATATAGAGAGGTTTAATCCATAGAAACCCTCAGTTGTCTGTAAACCAAGCAGTATTTTAAGTCTGTGTAAAAAGTAACCTCTTTGTGTTATAAAAGATGTAAAGTAAGCCAGGACTGTGAGCGAAATCAGAATTATGGCATGTTCTATAATGTCAAGAGACTTACAGAAGTTTCCTGCTTTGGGTGCAGTAGTTAAGTACCTCAACTAGGAGAATTATTAAAATGAACAAAAATTAAGGATAGGTAGGCAATTCTTTTTGGACAGTATTCCGACTCCTATGGCACGCGATATCCTGAGCACTTCAGTGTTCATCCTCAGTTGCTTACGTTTGCACTGACTAGTTTGTAGGGAAAATCAGCTTTTATGTTTTATGAAGCACTTTGGCTTTCTTCCCCCCCAGACCTATGTTTGCTGTTCGCCTCTTGGCTCTCAGCTTTAAGAGCGTAAAGGAAGCATGGGATGTATACATGGAGCATGGTTTACTATATCCTGCTTCGCTGCCTGTGTGACATTTGCTGATTTGGTTTCCTGTAAAAACTGATACATCAGCTCACTTCTGGTCATAGATAACAGGCAGGAAGAGCTGCTAGGACTCCCAAGAAGAATAGTCCGTATAAATCCTCCAGGCAGCACAGAGCTGAAGTGAGTATTTTTATTTTAGGAAGAAAAAGCAAATGACGTGTTTTGATACTGCAGAAAGAAGCTGTTCTCAGAAAATACAGATATTTTACGTTGTTCATGATTTCAAACCCACTGCTCTACAGAATGCCTAGGTCAGATGACAAAGTCAGTATGAAATGAAATAAGAGAGAAACGAAGTTGTCACGTCGTTGCTGTTTTGGTTGCTTGGCAGGCTGCCACAATGGGGCTGCCTGAGCAGTTACACACTGTACTGGCTGAAATAACAAATGGCACAGTTGCTGTTGTACCTTCAGAAACAGACTGTGAGGATCTCTTGTACTGAACTGAATGCTGCAGATACCCGACTTCTGGGATTCCTAGTGGAGGTAATCTAATTTGGGTTTAAATGCAGATAGCACAGCCAGCTATTAGTCAAAGAAAAACCTATGATTTATCTACAGACTCTCACGGTACTTGAAATGACAAAATTGCTTTGAAATATTAAGAAGGCTTTTTTTGAAACCTCGAGGCTTGAACATCTTCCGTGAAATGGTGGAGATGGCAAATTATAGAAAAGACATTGGTCTTGGCAAAAAGAGTGTCCAAAAAAAAGGAAAAACCTACCCTATCACAAAACTATTCTTCACCTATCAGAGTAATTGTTTCCATTTGAATTTTTCTGATTTAACTGCCATTTAATCAGTTTTGAGACTTCACATTTAGGATTAAACTAACAGCTAGGTTTCACATTTTCAAAGTCATTTTGATGTCTAACTCCCGCTGAAATGAGGCATCAAAATAATCCAGCCACAACTGTGGCCGATCTCTTGCTTCTAGCCAAGGCACCAGGAAAGGCAAATAACTAATCCCAGCCCCTGCCTGGTTTGGGATTATTATGCCTTTCCTCTAGGCACTTTTTACCTTTTACTGGATGTTCTTTCCCATGTGTGGTTTGGGGGTTTTGTTTTGTTTTGTTTTGTTTACATTGACTTAGGTAAGAAAAGTCTTGTCCATCTATGGAAATACCTACAAAAGCTGGAGTCCAGGTCACCCATAAACAACCTGTATCTGTATGAAAACAGGAGATGAAGGCTCTCCTGATAAGAGGACCATTGCCGTTTGGCCAAGGAGGAGGCACAAGACTATTTCGTAGGAGAGAAAGGGAGAGCGTATGAGGCTCCTCAGCCCTACGGTGCTGTTGATGTCCACGTGTGTGAGGGCTGACCCCCACTGCTGGTGCAAAAAAGGAGATAGACCAGGTGCTGTTGCCTAGCATTTTGGTCTTTTACGTGGTTTTCAGAACCACGATTTAATTTGGCTCCCTGCTGTTCTGAGGAAAGCTTTTGTGATTGTACTTTACTGCTCACTCTACAAACAAGTTTTATCACGAGGAACATTACAATCTCACCTATGAGTGGTCATCGTCTTACAAGTACTGATTGACCTACACAGTACGCTGTGTCAGCATGCCTTAAACTGGTGAAATGTGGCATGCGGTGACTGCGCCGTGCACCACGAACAGGCAGAAAACCGGTAGCTGAGGTTAAATACCAGGAGCGCTGGATTCTAGTCCTGTTTGCACATCATGAGAGTGCTGTTTCCCTGGATTCAAAATCTCTTGGCATAGCTCCCAGGAATCTGGACTACTTCCCTTTCAGATTTTACAAGGTCAATATTCATAAATATTCTCAAGGAAATGCCTGTTGAGTCTGTTACACATTGGTACAAGGCATTTCACTTAAATCTCAACATTTAAAAATATTTCTTTTAATGGGAAACCAGTTGGACAAGTAACAGTGAAATGGGCTGTTTTCCTTACGTATATAACAGGTACCGCTTGGCTTTGAGGCAGTGTGAGATCTTCTGACTCCTCATAACGCTTCCCAGTAGGAGAGAAAAAGGTGATTCAGTCTCTCTGCTTTTTCATGCCAGCGCATTTCTGCTGAAAATGCTACCCAGTGAAGAGCTGAAGTGATGGCTTACATGAGGATGCTTCTGGCCCAAGTCAATCATTTCACTACTGGTTCACTGAGCAGTTTTCAGATGGCAGGTTCTTTGGGGAAGTGCAGTGCTGTTTGTGTATTTAACATGTTGCTACATTTCTTAATAACTTAGGAGCTCTTGCCAAACTTCTCAAAATTCAACGCAAGACTGTTGAATTTCCCAGAAATGATGATTTACAGACTCAGACTCGCCCCTCATATGTCATCAAAACTTCTTAAGAGGAGGAGAGCAGTTTAAACTTCTGTCTTCTCTTCATCTTTCTCCCACAAAGACCTAGCACAGGAGAGACTGCATCGAGAGCAGGTGGGAAGGTGTTTATTTCATGGAGCAGAGGAAAAAGCGAGAAGGCTCGTAACTGCACCTCCAGCAGCCTCCTGAGATCCAGGTAAGGATTAAGCCCCAAGGTGTCTTTTGTACCAGTCCCAGCCTCCTGTTTCAGTTATGTGCCTTCTCACAGCAGCACTCAGCATCATGCCAGCCCCTCCTCACCCCCTGGCAGGTCTGCTCCCTCCATCAGAGCTGCTCCCACACACCAGGTAGTACCAGCCTCCCTCCCTCTACCCCTCTTTCGCAGGCCATCCGCCTTCACGCACACGTCTTCAGACCACAATCTACAAAATCGTTACACGGCTTTTATTTCATTTGAAATAGGCTGGAGGGTAGAATAGCTTTGAGATGGTCTTAGCCGCTTTTTGGCTCATAAATTTCACTATATTCTATACTCAATATACACATCACTATATTTGCTCCTCTAGTAAGTCGAGGGAGGTAGTAACTATCTCATTTTAAGAGTAAGGAAGTGAGGGCAGGAATAAAGTGAAACGCAGGATCACTAAGTTAGGTACTTAGGACTGGCTTTATGGGGAGCTGTGTGTTCATCAGGACTGGCGATGTTCCTGGGTGACACTGCAGCAACAGGACACGTGCTGTGCAGATCTGAAATCCACTGTGGGAGGCATCCATCGCCGTACACGTGCCCAGATCTAATGCACCCTGCTGTGGTCTAATGAGTCATCCCCTCTGGTGAATCCAGCATGACAATCACTTTTCAAACAAACTTGGTGAACTGCATCTGAATGCATAAACAGTTTTGAACTAATCAAAATGACATTATTTGGTGACTAAACAGTGTCAAATAAAAACATCATTATCAAATCTCGGTCATTCTCAGGAGAGACAAACCTAGGACATTTATGAGCAAAACACAGGGTGAGCTGCAGTGGAGCAGTGGGCCATCTCGTGGTTCTGGTGCTGGCCTAAAGGGAAGCCACTGGGAGGGACACTCAGGCTGTTCTGGCACAGACAGAATTGAGGCGTGGAAATTTTATTCTGTTCTGCAGGAAATATTACCAAAAGAAAAATCCTGTTGTTGAAATTAGACTGAAATGTAACAATGTTCTGCAAAATAAAATTTCTTTTTTTCCCCTACTATATTGAAAATGTAATAATATGTACTCAGTGATTGGTTAGTTTACGTAATACTTCATAATATTTCAGTTTTACTGAGTTCATTTTCTGATGAAAAGAGATTTTTAAATTCTACAAAAATGGTGAAAAAAATTCCAGACAGCACAGGCTTAAGGAGTTCATTGAATAAGACAGGACGTTTGAACATTAAATCATAGATGTAGCTGCAATTCTCAGTGCCTTTAGTGAAATTAGGTATATTTCCTTCCAAAAATCTAATATTCTTCCCATGGATAAACCCTATACTATGGGTAACACTTCATGAACTTGCAGTTAGCATATGTTTACACTTCTGTAACATATGGGATAATATCAGGGATAGTATCCATTTTTTTTTTTAAATGTGCCTTTTTTTACTCATATTATTGTTTAATTTCACCGTTCTTTGGGAAATTGCACTGAAACCTGTTTCCATTTTTCAAATAAAACTCTGTCACATGTGTGCAGTACTTTGCTACTTTAAGTGTCATGAATTAATATTCATGATGGCATAGACTTGCTGACATACTGATCATGGATGTAGACTTTCATTTATAATAAAGAATATTGCAATGTTGCTCAACTACTACCCAACAGAATAGCTGCCAAAAGAATGATTTAAAGATTTCTCAGGTATCCTCTTAATACTTACAGGAATGCCATAGTATTCCTATTCCAGTGAGACAGGATCAAATCTGTGGTTAAGGAGTGTGGCCTATGATTTCATCAAAATTAGATTATTTGAAGTAAAGTTAAAACAAACCAACAAACCAACCCCAGATCACCCTCTTCTCTGCAAACAAAGCCAACGCAGACTCTCTACCTGACAGTTACCTATTGATCCCATAACCTGCTTGGAAGAAGTTTCTTCTTAAATACTGTCTCCTACTGATTTATTTCTGTCCTAAAGGATGATAATTCTTGAAGGACCTCTGACAGCTCATGTCTATGGTTATATTTTAAGTTGACAGTGACAATTGATGTGAAGACTGTTGTTTTTGAATTAAACTGGATTTTTTTGTGCTTGTACCATGATATGGCACATAGGAAGGACTGACAAACCAGCTCTGTACCCCTTATCCTTTTAGCTTTCTCTATCACGTCTCAACTTTTGCCTTTCATTTCTAAAAAAACTATTTCCTTGTAAGAAAATCTCTTCATCCTTTATTAAACACTGTTTCATCTGTGAACCACCACATTTCTGCTGCGCCTCTTTTTAACCATGATAAATAACTAGAACTGAGTGTACAGCTCAAAAGTAGTAACTGTTATCAGTATGTTATGGCATTACATTAATTTCAAGGTGTGCTCTGCTCGACTCCCACTGAGTTCCAAATTTTGCTGACCTTTGACTCTGCAATAATATCCACATAGTTGGGTATTATTATGCATGAAGAAAACTCAGAGACCACTGGTATACTTGTAAAGTTATGAGGGGGGATTAAAGGTGCGTATTCATTTTGTTAATTGAGAAGTAGTCTTATCAAAAGACTTACAGCACCTAGATAAATGAGAAATGGCAGTCCAGAGCTTTATCTTGTGCAGATAACAGTGCCGTGGGTCCCACTGCTCTGGCTGTGTACAGCTCTTTGCCATGCAGAGCACTGTGATTAAAACAAAATCCTCACAGTTATCACTTAGGAGTGCTTTATTATTACAGAATGGGAGAGGAAACTGAATAGACCATGAAGAGCAACCAATGCTTGCTACAGTGGCACTCCCTTTCTGTCTCCTGGCTGGAGGGGATTTGTAGCATGGATTTCATGTTTGAGAGCAATTCTGTTCTGGGAGTAAACTAAGGTACTTTACCTCCCAGATCAGGGGTGAGCTATTTTCTTCCTGTACAACAGATACCTGCCATAGCTTGTAGGCAGATGATAGAGGAAGGAAGTTAATCCCATTTGCTTTATGCTGGACAACTGAAAGGTAAAAAAAGTAATTAAAAAAAGGGTTTTTTTTAAAAAAGAAAGCATGTAGGGCTTCACAATAAAGGCTTGAGGTGTTGCCTTGAGAAAAACAAAATGGTTTAATGTTTGTTCTGTTGCTCTACTTAGCACAATGATGTATGTATCCTGTTCAGGAATGCAGGCCCAGGCTCAAGTTAGGTAAGACTGGACAGCTGAAGTGTTTACGGAAGGGTATGAGATCCAGATCTCTCCCCTGACAGCAAAGGGAGTTTAGGATGATTGTACTAGTGTCTTAGGAGTCATGTACGTGGGCTGAACACATTTGGGTATTTAGAGATTTTTTTGTGGGATGTAAAGTCATTACAGAACAATGAATCTACTTTCTTGGCAGTGCTTTACTGTTTTTTTTCTCACCAGTGGTCAAAATTTCTTGTTGAGACGATGGTATTGTAAAACCAGTGCTAAACTGGATCCTACATGCACTGTTTTGTTCACTGTTCCTATTAGCTGTCTCATCTCTATGTGCTTGCAGGAGTCAACAGGATGAACTTAAGCCTTGCAAAGCAAGACATGAGATGAAAAAGTGCTGAAAGTTTTCATAACCCTTCTTTCTACTAGCTCCTGTATGGAGGAAAGGTGCCTGATTCAGCCTTAGCTACATTTGAAATCCGCTCTGGTGACTGTTGGTCAGCATCTATAGGTTCGTGTCTTGGCTCTTTTAGTTCATATGCAACAGTGCTATAATTTTTCCTCAATTTGATAGTTACATGTAGTTTGTCTGTCATCAAAAATTCTTTGAGAAAATTCAAGATTTCTGTCTATTTTCTGTGATTTTCCTCTTAGCTTTTAACTCCTTTTGACCCCTGAAAGATTCTCGTTTAAATGAAGCTAAATTCTCTGACTCTTATATACTAATTAGAATGTATAGAATAGTAAATTTCTTGAAATGATCTTCATAAATAATGTTTTAGTCTGTGTCTGTTGTGGTTTAACCCCAGCTGGCAGCTAAGCCCCATGCAGCCGCTCACTCACTCCCCTGCAGTGGGATGAGGGAGAGAATCAGAAGGGTAAAAGTGAGAAAACTCGTGGGTTGAGATAAAGACAGTTTAACAGGTAAAGCAAAAAGCTGCATGCACAAGAAAAACAAAACAAGGAATTCATTCACTGCTTCCCATGGGCAGGCAGGTGTTCAGCTACTTCCCAAGGAAAGCAGGGCCTTGGGAAGACAGAGGCTGTAACTCTGAATGTCCCCCCTTCCTCCTCCTCCTCCTTTCCCCAGCTCTTATTGCTGATCATGACATCATACAGTGTGGAATATCCCTTTGGGCAGTTGGGGTCAGCTGTCCCCACTGTGTCCCCTCCCAGCTTCTTGCCCACCCCCAGCCAACTCGCTGACGGGGCAGTGTGAGAAGCAGAAAAGACCTTGATGCTGTGCAAGCACTGCTCAGCAATAGCTAAATCATCCCTGTGTTATCAACACTGTTTTGGTCATAAATCTAAAACATAGCACCATCTGAGCGGCTATGAAGAAAATTAACTCCATCCCAGCCAAAATCAGTACAGTGTCTAACTTTAATTAGCTCTTTACAACAATACTATCTTCTACAAAGCTAACTCTCCAAAATCATTCAATACTGTGAGAACGTTGTTTAAATACTTTAGGATGACTAATGAAATGCTGAAATAGGCTTTATTTATAGGCTTCCAGGTTATTTATAGGTTTATAGGCTTCCATTACGGGTAACCTATTGTAGCATCAAAAAACCTCACTTGGTTGCATATAAACTACCTCACTGTTCACAGAATAAGAGCGTAATGACTGTATCAAGAGGGAAAACATTTGCAACTTGATATCTCACAAGCAAGTTGTGATGTCAAGCATTTAAGAAAAAACATTGAGAAGAATTAAGCTAGGGAGCGGTGATCAGCATCTTCCACTGCAGAACTTCCAAACATCAGTGTCTTAATGCTGGAAGGCTTCATGATGCCCATGGAAGAAATCTTTCAATACGAAAACCTTTGGTATCTTTGGGTTCTGTTTAAAGTAGGTGGTTTCTCTTGGTGAGTGGATAGAAAGTGGCCCAGTTTATGGCTACATTCCTCCCTGTCCCTCGGCAGAATATCCTTACTTTCCAGGCTATTCTCTGAAATGTATATAACTTACAAAGTTGCTGGTTTTGGGATAAAAAAATCATGTATATGCTAAACCGGTGGCTTGTCTAAGGAGAAGTCCTTTCATTAAAAGTCAGTAAGTCTCAGCTGCGTTCACCAAGTAGCCCCTAACATAATATGCTAATTTTAAGACGTGAACACTTCATAACTAAGGACCTCTTATCTGTATTTTATACAAAACAGTCCCCACCCCACAATCCAATATCTAGCTGTATTTCTGAAACATGACATAGTAGAATACCATTGAAAAATCAAATTAGAACTGATAAAAAGCACATGACAGGATCTATGTAGGCACACTGGGTGTTCTACAGCCATAGATCTTCTCTCCTTTGCCACCTGAGACTCCTCTATGATGACAGAAAGCAGAAACCTTCTAGAATTTCTTTACTTGGCCTGAGCATCTGAAAACTTTGGGCTGTATTTACTGTGGCTTTTAGCTATGCAGGTGACACTCATTTGTAGCTGTAAGCAACCAGAAATGCAAGGGCGTGGACATTTCTCTTTATTTTCGTAGTGTGGGTCAAGCATAGACTGAACTCTAAATGTTAGAAATCATGAGTACACATACATTCCCAATAGCCATGTATATTTATGAAGCAATTAAAGTATATGCAAGGAACAATGACATTCTTGCTTTGCAGTAAAGGCAGAATGTTGGAATTTTTAATGTTTTTTTAAATTTAAAGCACAGATAGAGGATTGCATTAGTTGAATTTAAAGTGAATATTGATGGTATCCTCAAGGGACTTTTACTAGGTAAAGGTTCTCTGGTGACAGATATTAAAGCCCTGATTGTTCTCCTTCCTAAAACATTTTATTATATTTTGTTTTTAGAAATCAGAAACGTCAAAATAAATTTTTGAATAACATTTTCAAGGAATCTGATTTGCATAAAAAGGAAATATTAACTTTGCCAAATCCTTTTTTTTTCCCCTGCTCAATGTCTTGTTTATATAGCTTCTTAATATAGTATAGGTATTGTGATAATAGTGAGGATACAAATGATGGGCATTTTGTTCTTGAGTATGTGTTTATTATATATGACCATGCAAACATTAGAAATGTATAGAAAACTATTGAATGCCATCTGACAGATACAGGTTCCCACATGAAACATCAAAAACCATCTTGGATGCAAATGTGAAAGAACAGATAATAAGCCTGTAGTTTTGCTTCAACACAAACAAAGTAGGCATATTATGTTTCAGGTCTGGATATGACTTCATTTAGACTAAACATTCCATCTTCCTGTTAAATATCAAAGTCAAGGGCCACTGTGACTTCAGGATTTCAGGGTATTTTGCCAGGAAGAGTCACCAGTTGCAAGTACTGGATGTGCCAGAAGCAGAGAGGGTCTGACCTGTTTCAGAGGCATTTAGGCCTTTCTGTTCCAAATGTAAATGGCAGCTGGCTTGCTACCCACGGAGAGAGATGAAAACATATGTCTATCTAGGGCATGTATCCTGTCCTTAGTTATTTAGCAGATTGGACTTCTGGTAACTATTTGCCTACGAATCACTATAGCCTGAGACTTTGCTGAATCCTTTTGTTCAAAAGAGAGAAAATCTTTCCCTTGGACAATATCAGATCAGAATATATGATTCATGTATTTGCATGATGATTCCCAAAAAGCAAGCCAGATCCAGACATAATTGTTGAGGAGTGTGCTGCAGATGAGATGTGGAGGCTACGTGAATAAGCTCATGGAGACCTGTGCTGCTCCAGACAGGGTGTATGTGTGTGTGAGTATAGATATATATATATATATATATACGTACACACAACACTCAAAATGGCTTTGAAGTGGCAGTATCTCCAGTGTGTGCAAGGGACAACGAGAAAAAAGGCAGTTTTCACATCAGGAAGGGAGCTAATTTGGTGAGGCACAGATCCCAAGAAAAGCTGGAATACTTGTCTTGGAAGTAGCTCTTCTTATGTCTCATTTTGGTTGGAAGGGACCTCTGGAAGTCATCTAGTATGACCCCCTCCCCAAAGCATGGCTAACTTGAAATTTAGATCAGGTTGCTCAGCTCCCTGTCCAGTTTAGTTTTGAGAATCTCCGAGAATGGCCTAATACAGTTCCTTCTGTCACTTCAGAGTAGAGCTCATTCCTGGTACAGCCACTGACTGCCAAATGGTGTAACTACTCATCTACTTCCATTTTTCTGCCTATTTGTGTGACACACATATGCACTTAAGTTATGTGCAGCTCCCTTTGGTATTTGAATCATCTGGGTTTAATCTAAAGATTTTTTTGGCAGTTGTACTTACTTACATTGAGACTGAATTTCACACAGTGTCTCCCTTCTCTGTTTATCTTGCGCCAAAAGAATACCACGAATTCCCAAACTTTCAGTGATGATCTTACAAATAACAGTATTCTGTTGGGGCAGCAGCATTATTCTCCATCTTCTGACTTGTTCCTTCTAGCACTAGATGCTTTCCTGGGCTTCCAGGTGTTGCTAACTGCTAGTAAAATAAATATGTAAACAAATATTAAGATGACTTAGGAAAATATTTTTTCTTCCACCTCTAAATCACTTTTCATACATGTAGTCCACAGGAGGGCCCAGCACAGCTGAAGTGCCTGGCTGGAATCCCCTCCAATGTTAACGGGAGTTTCATCATTGACTTCAAAGGAGCTTGGACTTCATCTCCATTGTTTCTTCTCCTCTAATAATATTTTCAAAGTACCTTCTCACTCTGCCCTGTCTCCTTCCATACTAATCTCACATTGGTGTTTCCCTGGACATGCACTACTTTTCCACCCAGAACTTCCAGCAAGGAGGCTTTCAAGGATTTTCAATACTTACCAGAGATTTCTGAGTGCACGACAGTTACAGGGAGAGATGCTGTACAACATGCTTCACGCACACAGTCAGTTTGATGCTTCTCAAATTTGTGTATGCTGTATCACAAAGCTCAGTAAGCCTGACATGTTACAGAAGTCTCTGTGTGTAAAACAGCAGTAAGACTGTTGTATTCCGTCCATTTGGGACCCTTCAGACCATATATTGATAATGGCCTGTAAGAAATAACATGGTGCTCCCCACAAAAATGCACACGAGGAGGTTTCCTACCCAGCACAGCAAGAAGCCATAAAAACTTCAAGGCAGATTGTGCTCTAAAGGCACCTTTTCAGAAAGATTATTTAATTCCACATAGGTGCTTCAGCTTGTGAAAACCCAGCTAGCAAGCAAGGTTCTGTTTTTCTCACACTCTGATTCAGGAGATTTGAATCCTCTTAACAGCAGATATAGCCACCACAGTCAGAAGAATAAATAAATAAATAGGTTGAGCTTCATTTATTGGAGCTCAGAATGCCTCGTTAGAGTTTTTAAGCCCGTGCGTCCCCTCCGGCTCTCCCTTTCCCGCCCGAGCGCAGGCTGCGCCTCCCGCCGCTCCCCGGCCCCGGCCTCGGCCGCCTCCCCGCGCTCCGCTCCCCGGCGCCCGCGGGAGCCACCTGCTCGCACGTGGGGGAGGAGTGATGGGGGACGGGGGGGCAGCCCAAGTCCCGGTTTCCCAAAAGTAGGTCTCTGCTACTTCTGCAGTCCTCGCTCTCGGGAGAAAGCCGGTGGTTCGAGCGGGGGTTTTGTCTGAGACTTGGGTTCGCCTCCGAAAGAGAGGAGGGGGCTGTCCTGCTCCCTCGGCGCGGGTTTGGCTCATTTTCTTGAAAAACCAACCGCTGACCCATATACAAAGCTGACAGGGTCGCAAAGAGGATAAAAAAAAAAAGAACCACCACAACAACAACAAAAAACCCCGCCCAGCCCTCCTCTCAGCTATCACCACTTTATCACCTGCGGGTGCCTGGAAGGAGGCTCTTCCCTCCGCTGAGGGAAAAAAAAATCAGCTTAGAAAAGCAAAGTTTGAACAGCGAATTCCTGTTATTTCAAAACGCCCCATGTGACAGGATATTTCCTTATCATTTCGAGCCCAGAGCTTTCCCCTGATCCACCAGCCTCTTCACAAGTGCGGAGGACCTGTCCGGCGGGAAGCCCTCTCCTCACAGCGGCGGGGCGCCACGGGCGAAGCCGCGGCGATGGCTCCCTCCCTGCTCCTGCTTCTCCTCGCACTCCTCCCCCCGGTTTTTCCACTGCTGGGTAAGTGCCCGCAGGGGCTGTGCGGGAAGAGATGTGCCGGGACAAGAGCGGGATCGCGGCGGGCACTGAGCCCAGCCTGACCTGGGGCTTGGGGACAGGGGGGGGAAGCGGCCACGCAGGTGGAGAAGCCCGCGGCCATTTTAACCCCCTCGGTGCTGCCTGAGGGGAGCCTCGATGCGACGGGCCTCGATGCCCCAACTGTGTCCCCCTCCTCGTTCGCACCCTTAGGTGCCCGGTGGGCGAAGCTGCCTGACGAGGCAGCCCTTTGTGTGTCCATCGTGTTGTGGGTGCCAAACAGGGCTGTCGCTGGCAGAGCCTCAGTTTCCCCCACTGTCTAGGGGGCTCAGCCCTTGACTGATTTAATGCTGTCACCCAGCTTTCCGTCAGCCGCCTCCTCACCGCCAAGGTCTGCGGAAGGGCCTGGTGTTTGGGCTCTGCCTCTCCTCCAGTCTTCAGTGGACCTGGGGACCTGCTTTTGGCAGATGGCTTTCGTGGGGGGATGTTAAGGTAGCTGAGGTATTGGCACAGAATAGTGCTGTGAAAACAGATGAAAGCTATGTTTCTTGGTTGAAAGCTGTCTTTCTTGGTTGAAACCTGGGGCTTGCACTCTCTCGCTCTGAGAATTACTGTGATTTCCAGCACACTGCTATTTTTCAGTGAAAGTTTCGCATCTGCCCTTCCTGAAAGCCTCTCAGCATCCTCGGCTCTCCAGTTTGAGGTTTACTGAAGCACAACTTTGTAACACTGCCTTGTAACCTTTCTTGCTTTGTGTAATTAGCAGGAATCACTGTAGGCTATCTGGTAAGCGAGAGTCTGCATGGAGAAGACAGTCATCCTACCTGCTTGCTGCCTTATTGTTCCCCCATCTCTCACTTCCGGCTTTTGGTGTGCTTTTCTGGTGCTCTCCATTACTGTTTAACACTGGTAGCGCTTCACTGGCTTCATGAGTTACTTCTTGATTTACACTTGCATAATCTGTGATAGTTTGCAAATGCTGCAGAGTGTGAAGCTATGTTGGCATACTGGAAATCTCTACTGTGGAAAAGATATTTGGCCAGTGAGATTTTACAGTGCATGGTACAATTCTTTGGATATAAGCTGGGGCCAGAGGTAGGCAAATAGTCACAGTGTGGTGGGTGAAGAAAAATGAAAGCCTGTGAGAAAAATTCTATTAGGATCTACTTGGGACAGTTGAGGGAAAAGATGCTAGATCTCCCCGGATGCGTTATAACAGTGAGGTAAGTTGGTTCCTATGCCTGGTATGTTCCTACGCATTTTAAAGAACCTCCTTCCAGGAGTAATTTTCAAAATATGGATTAGTCTGTTAGAAATTGGTATAATTCAAAGTACCAAGACTGTGGTTACTCATGATCATGCTGTGGTAGACCTTTAAGTGTACCACCTACAGCTCATCTATAGTGAAGAATGGCACTCTATGGGAGCTCTATAACAAATGTTGCTACAGAACAGTGAAACACAGTTAATGGTTGTATAAGTAATTCTGCTCAGCCCATTTTACAGATACAACTCATCATGTTGACAGGAGCGGTATCAGGTGTTTATAGAGAAGAGTTGGCAGGACATAGAAAGTGTTGCACAAATACCTGGCTTGTTTCTTATTCTAGACTATCTAACAACTCACACAGAAAGTGTTGTATGGGAATCCTCTTTAGTGTCCAAGCGGCAGAACAAACACAGAAATAAAGCTGTAAACTAGAGCAACACAGGACCATGCTACAAGCCTGTAGTATGGTTATGGATGAGACAGGAGCAACTCTGAGGGGAAGGAAATCCTGCAACTACAGTCTCAGCCACAGTTGCTCCTGCATCCTGCTACCTCCTGTTCTGTCCTCCTGTTTTGGTGCCAACTTGTTTTCAGTGCCTGCTTGGCTGTGTTGGCCCTTTAGCTGCTTACCTGTGTATTATTCCCTGTCAGAGCCCTGCGTGCACTGGGGCTCTTGTATAGGCAGCCGTGTTGCGTTTATACACTGCTAAGGCTTTGTAAAGGTGTAGTCAGAAAAGCAGAGAACCAAAGATTTGTCTTCCCCCCGCCCCCCCTGGCCAGACCTCTTTTTTCAGCTTTCTAACCCTGTTTCTGAAGCCAAAACTCTACACCCTTTCAGGCTTGGGTGCAGCAATCCAGGCTTTTGACTCTGGGGTACCTTTTTCAAGTGCATATCATCCTCTCTTTAATACCATAAGCTGCCTAAAACAAGGAATGTTATTTTAGGCCACAAATACTATTTTAGCAGTCTGAAAGATCAGGCAGCATGTTTTCCACACATGTGAAAACGTCTGACATCTCTTTTACCCAGAAACTTCAAATAAAATTTCAGGAAAAGGAGAGTTGCAAGCATTGCATATATCAGTTTACAATAACATTGTGCTAAATGCTAGTAGAAAAGCAGCATAAAAAAGTCATCACCAGCAGTGATAATTATACATTTCCTTGTATTGTCTCTGAGTAAAACAGATTGGCAAAAGGCAACAATTTCTCTCTCCAGTGCTCATCAGTTTTACACTACTTCCCAGTGAGTTGGAAGCCAAAGAACAGGAGAAGGAAACTGAACCATGGATGAGATAAGTCTAGATCAGCTCTTTCTCTGAGAGAGAGGTTATTTGTTCCCAGGTTGTTCTTCTGCAGATAAGTGTGATCACTTCCATATTGGAGCCTCAGCAGAGAAGAGAAAATTTTCTGTGGTTAACCTGTTTTCCCCTTAAATATTTCTCCCTTAAGGAATTTGTTTAATTTGGTAATCATATACTACAATAAATAAGGTTTTAATTAGCTTTAATCCCCAGAGTCACATAAATTAGTATTTATCTTTCCTAGCTTGTAGCCCAGTTTAAATACAGTTTTAAGACCTTGTGCATCCTGTTACATTATGCAATCCAATATCAGAGAGAACTATTAAGTTACTGTGCTAAAATGTATCTCAAGGGGATCAGAGAAGAGAAATTCTCAGTCTTTGTGCAAGGCCAGCTCAGAAGTGTTGCACTCCATAGTGCATCCAAGCGTAAGAGATGCTAAAAACTTTTCTAGTGGTTACAATTTTGAAATAAACCTTGAATACATGAAAATGCATGCCGTGAAGCACTATTTACTTAGAGGGAGAAATAACTCTGGGAGCTATGAAGAGCCTCGTAGATTTTCATAAGTCATTAAGAGGCATACCTGATGATGGCAAGTCCCACTGTTGTCAGTATTTCATTCATAACGGAGAAATGTAAGAAAGGAGAAAGAAATCACTGATTACTGCAGTTGAGTGAAAAATGAATATGCTGTTCTAGCCCTAAAAGTAGCTTGTGTATAAAGCTTAAAAAAAAAATCCTTCCCCTCAGTTAAGACTTCAAGGATTTAGCAGACCTTATAGGAACAGAACTCCCCACTGTGGGGAAACGGAGCCTGAAGAACTTAATGGCTGTTGTCATCTCCTCATGCCTGAGAGCCAGGATCAAGCTGCTGGAGTGTTCAGTGTCAGGATCTGCAGTGCATGGTGTACGTGCTCCCTTGTTTCAGTAACTCCCATCCGTGCAGCTTGGAATAATACCACGAGTGTGTGTTTTCTCTTCAGTTTAACCCGTGCTTTAAAGCTATAGGAGACACTAGATCTGCATCTCTGCTGCCTTGCACTTTTGAGTGTAGATGCTTTCACCAATGCAAAATAGTTGAAATGTCCTCATATCTGAACTAGTTGCATTCTGCAGTTGCTTTAGCAGGTGTAGGCCACCAGACTACTGCACCTTCTTTTGCTGAACAGATGATGAGATTTTAACCCCAAGAGCAGTATCCAGATTCACATTTCATTTAACGTAGTAAGATACTTCAAACCAAATGATTCCAGTGTTTTTTGTCTTGCAGATACTAGCATCTTCTTAATATATAATGAAGATCACAAGCGCTGTGTACTGGCTCAAAGTTCTAATTCAGTGACTGTTGCTCCTTGCGTTCAAGAAAATGAGTCACAAAAATTCAGGTGGGTCTCAGATCACCAGCTTATGAGCATAGCATTCAAATTGTGCTTGGGAGTGCCTTCGAAGAAAGACTGGGTTCCGATCACTCTGTATCCTTGTGACAAGGCTAGTGAACTTCAGCGATGGGAATGCAGAAATGAGACTCTCTTTGCAATCCAAGGGGAAGATTTGTTTTTCAACTATGGAAACAGACAGGAAAGGAATATTATGCTGTACAAGGGATCTGGTTTATGGAGTAGGTGGAAAGTCTACGGAACCACAGACGATCTGTGTTCTCGAGGCTATGAAGGTAAAGTTCTGTAAATTAATTTCTGTATTTCAAACTCATTTCTATGTGTATCTAATTAAAATATTTAGAAGTGTAGGAGAATTTCCTTCATCTCATTAATGATCAGTGACTGTGACTTCTGGTGAAATCAGCAATACTTGAGTGTGTTTTATGTTTTTTTTTGAGGGGTTCATTTTGCTTATCAAAGTTGTCAGCGTTCTGATAGATAATTAACCATGCATGGTAGTGATTCATTTGGAGAGGGGAAAACCAGTCTATGGTTATTCAGAACACATGTATAACTATTACACAACAGTTAATGATAGCTTTTACTATTTACGTGTGTACAGAAAGATGTAGTGTGAGTGGTGTGTGGTTTTGTTTTTTTATTTCCCCTTGGGGAGCAAATATGAATTATGCTGTAAGGTTTTAATTAACTCTTGATATCTTCAGCTCCAGAAGATATCATATATCTGATACTGAAGATGATATAATCTGATACTGAAGATGCCGTCCTAGGTGTTTGAAGTGAGTCTCAGAGTTGGTGCTGAAGTGTTAGATGAAGAAATAAGATAATTTAAATAGTTAAATTTGAAAAATTTATGTATGATACATACATACATAATTATCATAAATACATGTATGTATGTATCTTGGAATACATTTGGCTTCCCATTCTTTGATAAACAGAAATGGGCACAGAAGGAGGTAAGGGTGCATTTTCTAGGGTTTACACAAAGGCTGATTACAGTACTAGTCCTTGGTCTAGAGCCAGAATAAAAGAACCGTAGCAAAGCAAATTACGTGAAACGAGGAAAGGGGAAGATGGAGCAATGGCCTGCCATTCCTTCCTCCTTCATTTTCTAGCAGCTCTGTGAGACAGTGAGCTTGGTATGTCATGTCTCTAGCAGTCCCTGTCAAGTAGTGTTCCTCTGTATGTCCGCCCATCAATGCATGCACATTATATGTGCACACACAGCTTTAGTTATTTTGGTAAGTTTCATCGACTCAGGTTTCTGATGAAACAAAAATTATCTTTAGATGCCAATGGAAATTTTATTTGGGCTTAGTATATTGGAGTCACTCTGTGGTATATATCTTTCAAGTTTATACATACGTGCTCTTCCCTGTCTAAAATGGTCAGCAATTGAGTAGGTTATTGACAGAAGAATCAGCAGTTGTTTGTGCTTAAAAGGAAAATTGCTTAACTGTGTGGATTTTATACTTTTGATTGTTATGCATGTAAAATTAAGCACAGGAGTGTATTTGTCTTGGCTCAGTCAGTTCTGGTCAGTGGTCTCCTTCAGCAATAAAAGTTTGTCTCATTGCGGACATGGGTATCAGCTTGGACTTAGAGAGTAAAATTATCAATGCCCCATTCTAGTACAGTTTGTATACTAAACTAGCAAGCTCTGCTTGCTATAATATGCTATAATATGATCATAAAGTGGAACTGATATATAACCCATGCTTATTACTGCTTATACATTTTTAAATTGTTGTGTCTCCTTAGATACCTACACAGTGAAAGGAAATGCCAATGGAGCACCTTGTGTATTCCCTTTTAAGTTTGGTGATAAGTGGTATGCTGACTGCACAGATGCTGGCAGATCAGATGGCTGGTTCTGGTGTGGAACCACTTCAAACTTTGATGTTGACAAGATATATGGATTTTGCCCATTGAAATGTAAGTTTTGTATGTTCAAGATTCTGCTATGCTGTTATTCAGCTGCCTGGAAATATTGGTGTCCTTATGTGCTTTGCTGTACAAAATACAGTTTGAAATGGTGCATTTTTCTGTCTCCATGCAGCCTGCTATCCTTTTAGGAAGTGCTTAAATATACAAACATAGGGCTCAGCATAAAGAAAAAATGGACCAACTACATCCAGGTGAAAGTGTGTTAATCATATGCTGGAATCTGTAATTACATAATTTACTTAAATAGAAAGTTAATTAGATGTAAAGACGTTACATTAGTATATGCAAAAGGCTGTGTAAAAGTTTATGCAGCAGAACTGGAAGCTAGAATATAGCTTAATTGAAAATTAAGACTACTTTGTAGAATGAATTGCCTTTTAAACTCAAAGGAACTTACATGAACTTTTCACTAAATCCCAGTATTTCCCAAATCTGTGTGCTATGTTGTAGTTCTGTATTTCAAATCAATGAGACGTATTTATTCCCTGGTTTGAGTATAGTTAGAGTTTCAACTGTATTATTATGAATAGATAGAAGTTTATTTAGAAATGTTGATATTACTTTAAGTAAATTGGAGTAATATGCCTGTATGTATTTGAATTCTTTTAAATTTGAATAAAGTTTCTCTGAACTTCTGTAAAATATGTACTAGGCATTTTGTCTGCAAGCTGCTGCTTCTTCTGTCATGCTGAAAGAGGTAGCACTTCTCCCTCTCTTCTTCTTTATTATTGTGTTTTGCTGTAAAGCTCCAGCTGACTGCAGTCAGAGCTAAGGAGAAAAACATGTCTTTCCTTTGATGTGAAGAAAACAGTGTGGGTTGATCTTAATTGGTTTGGTGATGAAGTATTAGTGTCCTTGCCTGATTTCCATGAATGTTGCATTCATTATTTCAGACAAATAAAAATTGCATGGGTTTTGTTTCTATGCCAGTATTATTTTCAAGATATTAAAAACATGTTGGGAATATCAATCCCATTAATACAGCACACGCAAGATCAACTTAGGAATGCTACCTGTCTAGTGTTCTTTGAGTGTAGCAAATAGGAGGCATCATTAAAATTTTGTTTAATTCTGTGGCATAATTCAAGGAAATCAATTCAGATGGCTGTGATTGTTTTTGGAAAAAGCTGATTTATGCTGATTGCCTGCATGTTTCCTTCCTGAGTCTTCAGTACTGGCTATAAAATATTCAAGGTTGGGTCATATATTTTAATGAGAGTCAGGCTGTGGTAGCAGAAGTTTTAGCCAGCCCTGTGAAAGAGGAATGCACTGCATGAGAGACTGATAAGTTAATAAACTTCAACAGCACCTTTAAACATAGAACATTTAAGTCTTTGCATGTTAAAGTTTATTTAATAAGATTAAAGTGTTTGTTGTTTCTTAAACTGTCTGGGGGAGCAAAAATTCCAACATGAAAATATGTGATGCAAACTATTACAGCTGTTCATACTGGAGCCTGAACACACAGTGAAATTATCATGATTGAACCAGCCACTTTTTTTTCATTGTGAGCAAAGCTGGCTCAAATGTTCTCCAAAATGAAGAGGGCATAAGACTATACTTGTAACAGTTACTATACTCAATAGAGGTGTAGAAATTTGACTAGTGGATGTAACAATTGTGAGTATGACCCTTTATTTGATGCTTTAAAAAGAGATGCTGATACAGTGACAATAGAAACTTAAATCCCACAGTAAGAAACAGGGTAGTGTTGCTACATCAGACAATTTTTAGTAGCCTAGGAAATACTGCTTCTTTACAGGTTACACTGTGTCTTTTTGAGTTGTATGTTGCTTGGGGAAGAAAACAGGTTGCACAGTGTAAGACTACCAGGAGAGTAAGTCATGAGGTATGCCTATAGCTATATCCAAGCAGGCGAAAGTCCATTGAGGCCCTTTCTGTGACAGATGAAAGAGCTAGAATTTCTGTGAAGAATTTAGAAAGCCTTATAAATGACGCATAAAACTTGTGGCTGACTAGGAAGGAAACAAAAAGTGCAGAGAAGGAAGAAATATTTAAATAGTCTTGTTTACCTCTTCCTTTGTAATAAATGTACAAGACTTACAAAACCCTTTCTATCAAGTCAGAGCCAGCTTTCTCTATTGAATTATAGATTCTAATATTTTTGCAGTCTATATTTTATTCCAGGCTTGTGTTTATGCATAGGAATTTATGGTCTTGAAGAACATAGTGTAGCAAAGAAATTTTGCCTTCTCATAGTCATAAGATATTTTGGACAGAAGTTGGTTTGTGGATAATGACAATCAGATGAAAGTTCCCATTTTTAGTCAAATGTCAACATTACAGCAGTTTATGTTTGATTTTTGTTTTCTAAGGCTAATTTGAAAAGCAGCACTTCATATATCTATAGACTATCAGATATAATACAGGAAAAAGTGGAACTGGTTACTGACCTGCTGACATTTAACATGTATCATCCTTTGTCCTGAGTTTTGTTTATTGTACTGTTTTCCTCTTATTTGCACACTTAGGTTTTCTGAGCTCTCTGAATTCGGAAAAGGAAAAGACCTCTTTCTCTCAAATTTTTCACAGCTTGCAACTTCAGAAACTCTGATACAGGCTGCAGGAATTTCAGTCATTTTCCCATTGTCAGCAGACATACAGTGACCTCTGCTATATTCTGCTTTTGTCATGCAACTTTGATCTCTTTATGGAGTAATATTTTGCTCAGTGTTAGGGCCTCTGGTAGGTTCCATTTCTGGCAGAGCATGATCACACCATTATCTGTTGCTTGATGTGGGGATTCAACTGAGATGAGCCAGGAGAGGCTGCAGCAGTGTAAGGAGTGTGGCCCTCCTAATGTTGGGCCCTGCTGGATGACGTTTTCACTGTTTTGGCATTGCCTAAAAGTCCCAAGTTCAGGTATTCAAGGAGATCACAGTCAGGTCATGTGGCAGAGAAGAAAGCATGGTGGTGTCAGATACATGCATAAGACAAATGAAGAACTGTAGGACAAGGTGAGATGGATGCTGATAATGTAAGTTTTGTGTTCAGTGCTTGGGTCTGATTACCTCTGTCACAGTAAGAAAATCCATAGCCGCTTTACATAGTACTCAAAATTTGTAAAAAAAAATTGGGGTTTCTTATCTCAGAAGAGTGGTCACCTTGATGTACACCTTAACTAGCATGAGTCTATAAGTTTTTAGTCTTTTTCTCCACAGTGAGAAATTAACTCTTTTAGCATGACTTCAGCCACTCCTTTTCTATCTTAAACAGCAGCTTTGTTATACCAGAGAAAATGGTGACATTGTTTCATTACCTGTGTACTGTCCAACACGGCTGTCATGGTTTAGCTCTGCCCTGGATTTACTAACACATCAGAGAGCCTCAGGAGTCCTTTCAAACCAGTTGTCTATTGCAGTTGTTCGGTTTGTGTATTTCTGCTAAGCGATTTATTCTATATTTTTTCTGACTCCATCTTCATGATCAGTTACAGCATTTCTTTTTCTCCCTACAGTTAATAGTATTGATTTGTTGTGGAATACTGATCCTTTAACAAATGTCCAGTACCAGATAAACTCTGAGGCAGCTCTGAAATGGCACCAGGCAAGAAAAAGCTGTCAACAACAGAATGCAGAGTTATTAAGCATCACAGAGTTACATGAACAAACATATCTGACAGGTAGGGTAATATTACCCATCATTTTTTTTTTTTAAAGTACGTTACTGTAGCAGTGACACTTATATAGCATGTTCCATCTTGAAAATGGATATTTGTTCAATTCTGGTAATTAGTAGATTTAAGTTGTTATCTTGAATGATTCAGCTGGAAAAATTGGACAGATTTTTTGATTATCCTGATTTAATATTGCCAGAAACTTACAGTAACATAAAAAGAGCAATTAAGTAATGCAAGCAATAAAGAATGAATGTTGGAATGCAGAAAAATGCAAAACAGTTTGTAAACCAAAGATGCAGATACCAAGATTGCATCCTTTTTGTGCTCTACTCATTGTGTGTACTAGTCAGTGTTTTTGGCCTATCTCTTTAAAGTTGTCGTATCATCAGTATGTGCTAAAATATGAAAAAGAAGAAAAAACTAATAAACAAAAGGACTTACAAATAGATTGTTTTATTTTCAGTCTCCTTCAATGTGTTTTTGAAGTAATTTCAAAACTTCTCTGAAAAAATTCAGTCCTGAATTTGTGCCTGAATACATTTACATTCTGCAATGAGATACTCTCCTTTTTATTACCTTCTTAGCCTATGTACACTCATGAAGTAGTCCACTAATTCATCTATTAAATAGATTAGAAAATATTTTGAATATGTTACATCAGTTGGAAGATAAACTTTTCTATGCCATAAGTTGTACTATGTAAGTTCATAGAATCAGAGAATCGGAGAATGGTTTGGGTTGGAAGGGACATTTAAAGATCATCCAGTCCACTCCCCTGGCTGTGGTCAGAGACATCTGGCACTAGGTCAGGTTGCTCAAAGCCCCATCTAACCTGACCTTGAACTCTTCGAATGATGGGGATCCACAACTTCTCTGGGCAACCCATGCCAGTGTCTCACCACCTTCACTGTAAAAAAATTTCATGTCTGATCTAAATGTACCCCCTTTCATTTTAAAACAATTGTCCCTTGTCCTGTCACTACAGGGCCTAGTAAAAAGTCTTTCTCCATCTTTCTTATAAGCCCCTTTTATATACTGAAAGGCTGTGATAAGGTGTCCCTGGAGCCTTCTCTTCTCCAGGCTGAACAACCTCAACTCTCTCAGGCATTCTTCACAGGAGGGTTGTTCCAGCCCTCTGGTAATTTTCATGGCCCTCCTCTGGACCCTCTCCAACAGGTCCGTGTCTTTTCTGTGCTGGGGACCTGAGATCTGGATGCAGTACTCCAGGTGAGGTCTCATGAGAGTGGACTGGAGGGGGAGAATCACCTCCCTTGACCTGCTGGCCACACTTCTTTTTATGCAGCCCAGGATACGATTGGCTTTCTGGGCTGCAAGCACACATTGCCAGCTCATACCCAATTTTTCATCCACCAGTATCCCCAAGTCCTTCTCCAGAGGGCTGCTCTCAATCTATTCATACCCCAGTCCGTACTGATATTGGGAATTGCACTGACCCAGGTGCAGGGCCTTGCACTTGGTCTTGGACTTTATGAGGTTCACATGGGCCTACTCCTCAAGCATGTCAAGGACTCTCTGGATGGCATCCCTTCCCTCCAGTGTATCAGCTGCACCACTCAGCTTGGTGTCATCTGCAAACTTGCTGAGGGTGCACTTGATCCTACTGTCTATGTCATTGATGAAGATATTTCATAGTATTGGTACCAATACAGACCCTAGAGGAACAGCACTTGTTACTGTTTTTATTTGGACATTGAACCATTGACTGTAACTCTTTGGATGCAGCCATCCAGCCAATTCCTTATCCATCTAATAGTCCATCCATCAAATCCATATTTCTCCAGTTTAGAGGAATGATAAATGTATTTTTAATGCTATGAACAGTCTGTTCTGTCTAAACTTTTGTTTTTCAATTTAAGCATTTGGTCAAAACATGGGTCTTTTTTTACTGAGTGTGATGAAACTATTGTTGAAATTAATGCTCAAGGGAGCAATCTGGCACGGATATATAGAAGTGAGATATTAGTAGGTGTGTTTTAATTGCAAACTAGTAGATATTGCTGTCAAATGTATGTGAAAATCAGTTTTTCATTCTACAGCTCTCCTGGCAGAACCAGGATTTCCTGTCGTGCTCAGTTCTTGATTGTCTTAATAACAACTTGTTTGTATAGAAGTAGTACTGGAACACATTAATATGTTGGTGCCAAATCAGGCTCTGGTATGACATTCCAGTCCTTTCCAGTGCTTACTATCCCTCCTTTTAACCTTGCTATGCTTCAAGTACTACCCATAATCATGGTGTCAAAGACAACTGAAATATGTGGAGCAAAATCACGTACTGGCACGACGCCATCGGTACAAGCAGAAATAAATAATATATGTTGCGCAATGATTTTCTGTGAGCTATGAAGAAATACATTTAATTCAAAAAAATCAGCAGTCATCCAACTGGGCTTCCAAGTCTTATACGAAAGGCAGAGATAGACAATTGATTAATAATGACTATAAATAATGGTAGAGAATTCAGTAGGATCATACTTAAGCATGATGTTTCTACGTGCTTTTCAGAACTGGAGGATTGATTTGGAAATGGTTTTAGAAGCCTGACATCATTGGCTAAAGAAGTGAAATCAGATGAGTCTGAAAAATGTACAAGATGATGTGCTGTTAAAAAGATGATGTTTGGAATGATGGCATTTTAATGTAGTTTGATAAAATGCAAATAGTTTTTTTACTTTACAGTATTTTGTAAATTTGAAACTCACATTTGTTAATTTTATTGGAAGAGAAAATATACAATAGGAAACTATTCACATTTCATTTTAGAAAACTGATTTTTGGTTTTGTGACCTTTTGTGCAAGTTTATCAATTTAATATTTTATAATTCTGGAAAAAAATTTGTTTCATATTTATGATCATTGGTTTATAAAGAGCATGCAGAAGTGTAATTTTGTTTTCTATTGTAATAAAATTCTCCACACCTAAAAATGTGAAAACTGTAAAAACTAGAGAGACCCATGTAAGGTGACATGTTTTGCAGGTTTAGCATAGCCACCTTACCTGAAAAGTTAAAAGCTGTTAAACTTTTACTGGGAAAAAGGAGAAGCTGTTGGTTTAGCTAGAATTCAGTTCTCAAGTTTTGAGAAAGTGTTTGCTCTTGCTGTGCACTTCCAGTATCTCTCTTTGTTATCTAGGTTTGACTGGCAGACTGAGTTCTGCTCTCTGGTTTGGTCTTAACAGTTTGAATTTCAACAGCGGATGGCAATGGGTTGGTGGTGCTCCTTTTCGATACTTAAATTGGGTTCCAGGTAAGGTTAAATATGTTGCTACTCAGTTTAAAAGGCAAAAATTTGGTCATCGTGTAACATATTTCTTTTCTAGTACTCTATTCTCCTGCAATTAGTGAGCTTGTTTTTTGATGTTGAAAGACTCTGACTGTGGCTATAAACACTGTGAGTAACAGCCCTTATGCTAGGGATACACACTGGGCTTAATATATTATTCACAATGGAAATTGTAACCTCAAAATCCAGAGGAAAGTTTTAAAAGTCATCTATTTACACTTCATTTGTATATCTTCTTAATTTACTTTATTTCTATATGAATTTAGAATAAATCTGATGGTACAGGTATCTTCATTTGTGAGATTAGACTGGTCAGTGTATGTTTTTTTTTTTTTTTTTTTTAAATTCCTTTCCTTTCCAATTTGTTTTGATAATTTGCTTAAAGATTGGATTTTCATTTTCATTTGGGATTAACCTACCCATGGCAGTAACATGTATCAAACTGAGCATGTTAGGCTAGTCTACTTAAAAGCAAACCCAGCTACTTCACACCTGTAGTTGAGATGTTGAACTCTGGTGCTGTTATAAAAAGCCAGTCTCCTATGCCATCTGTGTACATGGTGAAGAAGAGGTGCTTTTCTGGTTTACTATTCAGAGTGCCTATTTTAAGGTGTCTTTTTGCAGGACCCTTGTTTCCTTGCACTGGCTATTCAGGAAGCCTTTTTTAGACTAATTTAAAGTAGATGTCTGAAGTTATGCAGTGTAAATACTCTTCTTTATCTTCATTGGGCATGTCACATGTATTTAATCTGCAGTAACTATAAATGCACGCTCCATTGTATCATCCATGGCTTCCTTGTGTAGGTAAGGCCACATTTTATGTGGACAAACTTCTTGAGTAGGTAAGCTTTGAAGAGTGAATTGGACTACTTTATAAATAGCTCTCCAATGGAGTGAGCACACAAGGCAAACAGATGGGCTGAACTGCAAGTTGCTGTGAAGGTATTTACAGGTCTGTCATCCAAGTGCACTGATGAGGATCTGCATGTAATGAAGAGTGGGGGGAAATGGATTGTGAGGTGTGCCAAAGTGGTGAGGGGAGCTGTTAATGGTTATTAAAAGTGCAGACAGCTCTCAGCTGTCCTGTAAAGAATTAGATGGGTTTTGGTGTAACCAAAATGGGCTCTATTTATCTTTAACTCCTTATGTTTCTTAATTTCATTCAAAGGTAATGCTCTTAAGTCCATATAACCTATTTTATATTTGTGCTATCTCCTTCATGACTTCACTTCGGTCATCCTACCTCTATTTCATCCCCATTACCCTGGATATTCAAAAGCTGGCTGTTCATCCACTAGTATATTTTAAAAGAATTTGTGGAAGCTGCATATTCTTCCACCACACTAGCTCTAACTAAATAACAGAAAAACATGGGAACTAAGTTATCAACATTTAAACTAAAATTATGCTGGTTAGGCATTTGGGAGAGCTAACTGCCATCAGCTGAACTTTTTTTGTACATTAAAACAATTTAAATTCTGTATTTTTGAAGTAAGATTAGCTTTTTCTCCTATGGGAAGAAGATATAACATGACTGCAAATATAAGACTAACTGTAATCTAAGGTAATAAAATCATAATGATATAAGAAAATTTTCAGTGAACAATCCTGCGCACTAAAAAATATTGTTTTGCTGTGTTTATTGCTGAGCAGTACTGACACTTGCTTGTTATGTAGTATAGTGGCATGTGTTCAGAAATGAAAGAAAATCCATGTTAAGTTTAATCATTAGACCAGACCAGATTAGACCAGATCTTGAAAAGTTCATCTGGTTTATTGCAGAAATTTGTTCTGTTCTACACATTCTACTTTCCTTCTAGATGTTCCTGTTAGTGCTAATGCTAATCTTTAACTGAAAATATCCAAATATCCTGCTATTGTTGTATAGTTTAGACAAGTGGACAAGAAGTTCACATTAGCGAAATAATTACTTATTATTTTTCTGTCTTTACTGTTATACTAAGTATAGAATTTGACTAGCTTTCTGAAGAGTTTTTTCACCTAAAGATAGTGCTCTGGAGTTTAGACATTCTTTGTTTAGAAAGGGAAAAAACCCAAACAAAATAGGTGGACTGTAATACTTTCCATCAAGACTTTAAACCTGTGAAGAGGCTGTTAAATTGTGAACTGGATAAATATCTCAACTTGTGGTTGCTGTGAAAAAATCTTAAAGGAATGAACCGTTCAGTCTAAAGGACTGTGGAGAATCACAATTATATATATGTTAATGTATCTTATAATTAAAGCATGGAACAGATTAAAATGTGAGAATAATTGGGAGGGTAACCATGATGTGCTTATACTTTGTTGTTGAGTGGTTGTTTTGGGTTTTGGTTTTTTTTTTTTTTTTTTTTTTTTTTAAAGGCCATCCTTCTCCAGAACCTGGAAAAACATGTGCAGCATTAAATCCTGGCAAAGGTGCTAAGTGGGAGACTCGGGAATGCAATCAGAAACTTGGCTATATTTGTAAACGAGGAAATGCTACTTTAGAATCTTTCATTATTCCTACAGGTAGGTTTGGTAATAAACCCTCAACAAATTATTAATGACCAGTGCTTTTTATCTGTAATTCTAATACGTATTTGTTATTGCACATGGTAAAACCAAGCAAAGGTCTCTGCAGACTGTGGCTTGACCAAGATTCCCTGTAAAAGTGAACAGTGTGTACTTCCTTTTTGTTCTGGCCTCCCTACTTCCTGTATAGTAATCTTTCTTCAGTAGCTTTGAGTTCTAAATTGCAGAAATGGTGGAGTTCTCTTTTCCAAAAACAAGCAGAACTGTCAGATTTTGTTCATAAAATAAAAAGAGAAATAATTTAATGTTTAAAAAAAAAAAGACGTAATTATCTAAAGCCCCATGTACTCAGTGAAATTAGTCAATTTCTTCTTGCTGTCATTTTTACTACTTATGAAATAGAGTAAGTTTGTGAGTACAAGTTGGTAGTGGGCTAGAGGAATTTTTAAAAATTCTTTTGAGAGAGTTAAATAATTTTTATATATCTATATAAATAGACATATATTTATTTAGAGATCTATAAAATTATTTATTTGTATATATATTAAAACTATTTAACTTATGAAATTATTTAAATTATATATATGACATTTTTTCAGAAGAAATGTAATTCTGACACTTGCCTAATGTACATAGGAAAGACAAAACAGATAAGTTTTCATAGCTTTATTTAGACGCATGTCCTTATTATCTCTCTGTGTACTATAAAAACCTTGTAACTTATTCCTTTGTTTCATCACTCCTTCTTTCTGTTATTTCCAAGTTTCTTTCTTTTTCCAGGACATACAGGTATCTCTTAAATCCACTGACATTATTTTGTATAGGTTTTAGAAGCAGAAAGCTAAACCATCATTGGATTTCCAGTCCATTTATTAATATGCATTATTGGCAAACCAGATGTTTTGGAAACTCAGTGTTTGACATTTGGCTTAAAAACCATGTTTTTTTAAATGTTTTTCCTGCTTTTGCCAATATATAACCAGTCCAGTCAAAAACACTTAGGACAGAGAGTTCTGCCTAATTTGTTTTGCTTTATTGCTAAGAGAAAAAAACCACAAGAATGAGCTAGTGTCTCATTAATTAAATATTGAGATCAATATTTAATACTTAATTAAATTAATACTTCAGTATTGAAATCAATCCTATTGGTTGCCTTTGCTGAGAAGGACTTCAGTGCATATTTTAATTCTTTCCTAAATGAAGATGTAAAGTTTTGTTAGTATTTGTATATAGCTGATAACCACATAGTTTAAGTTATATAGGTTGTCTTACATTGTTCAGTTGGCTACTGCTCAGCTTTTCAGGTTTCATACATTAGTTCTTAAACACTGATGCCTATAAATATACTATCATTTCAATGCTGGCTTCTGTCTTATTTAGATTTAATTTTAGTTTGGGGAGTCGAATGGCCATTTATTTCTTATGCATTAGGCTTTTGATTCTTCCCCCACCCCAGTTCACCAGTAATTTGGAGGAAGAACAGAAATGAGACAAAAGTTTTCAATCGTGCAGAAATTGCTGAGTAAACATGGTGATAGATTAACCAGAGTTTGGCAGTGTTTCACTTCATAAAATATTTTCCAAAATATCCCGTGGGGGGAAGTCATAAAAGGAATAAGCATGCGATCATGCAAGGTGTTAAGTGCCCTCAGCTTTTAATGATGTAAAGGAAAACTCATGGCGGATGATATTTTCCTGACTAGGGCTCCCGAGTCAAGACATGAATTAATTGCAAATTCATACATGCACTTAGTTGTGCAGTTAACATTAAAAATGGGCAATCCTTTGACATTTTAACCCTAGACATTACAATTGAGTCTAACAAGGCAGTATGCAAGGACAGAAGAACATTTTACAACAGAATATAATCATGCTTGTATCTAAAACAAAGTAGAGAAAAATCTTTACAGAATATTTATTTTTGTTGCAGATGAAGATTTTAATGAAGCCAACAGCTGTACAGGTTTTTTCATAGCAGAAGTGCTTTTTCCAGTAGGGGGCCACATCATTGTATGCATCTAAGTGATGTAGAATCTTAGGGCTTCAAAGCATTTGCCCTGTAATACAGCAAAGTGGATTAATAGGAACCTGTTCATTTCACCTACAAAACTTGCTTATTTTTTTACTTAATTTTCTAAAGAAAGACTGTCTGTCTGTCTGCCTCCACCAAGTGACTGCCAAAATAGATTTCATACCAATCCTACAAGGTGTAGTGATCTTAAAGTATTAAGTTTCCAAATATTTCCTAAAACATTTGATTAGATGAAATAAATGCTCCTAGTGTCACTGTTGTGACTGCTGTGTGAGCTATCTCTTGAGAGACCACAGAGAATGGGTGTGAGAGAGAAATTTGAATGCCTGAATCAAGATACAAACTTCAGCTACCACTTTCATGCTTTTAGACTAACCCAGGTCAATCACTGTGAGATCTTCAGACTTCAGGAAGCCAAGCTTATGGTTTACAAAAGTATTGGCTCTTTGTTTGAGGAATAACTATTTTAGGCTTAGAAACTTCATTTCTGTATCTTGATCTATTCCTCAGTAAATTCATCAGCTTGACATTTGGGATAATATTTTTTACACATTAATGTGATTTCCTTTGTTACATCTTATTTGTTTTAATTTGCATTGCTTCTTTTTCTTAAGTCAAATGAAATTCAGGGAGTAGTACTTGTTTCCATTAGGATGAAAAATAGCTTGTATGGCTTTGTGTTGTCACGTATTTTCTTTAAAAGGACAGTAGGGAAGCACAGAGTTCATTTTTGCTGAGTACTGGAAAAGAAGAACTGAAGACACTCTCTTACTGAGAAATCCCCAGCTATGTAATTCAATAAGAGTTGCACCAAAGCAACTAGACTGTCAACTGCTTTTCTTGGTTTGTGGCCTGCAACAAATTCCCTGGTGTTACTGGATTTACAAGCAAAAGAGCCTCCCACCCTCCCATAGCTGCTTTAGTGTTTACAGTAATAGTCTCACAGTCTTCTTTGGTCTGCAAAAGAGACTCTCACAGACTCTCTGGGGAATACATACCTTTGTATCTGTCTTTGTAGCCATGTCTGAACTGCTGATGGCTGTTCTATTCAGTGTTTACAGTTTGCAGAAGGGTGCACTAAGTGTGTTGGAGGTGCATATAAGCCTGGATTTTTTTTTTTTTTTTAATAGAGTAGAATCACAGAATCGTTTAGGTTGGAAAAGACCTTTAAGATCATCAAGTCCAACTGTTAACCTAACACTGCCAAGTCCACCACTAAATCATGTCCCTAAGCACCACATCTACACGTCTTTTAAATACCTCCAGGGACGGCGACTCAACCACTTCCCTGGGCAGCCTGTTCCAATGCTTGACAACACTTTCTGTGAAGAAATTTAGCCTAATATCCAATCTAAACCTCCCCTGGTGCAACTTGAGGCCATTTCCTCTTGTCCTATCACTTGTTACCTGGGAGAAGAGACCGACCCCCACCTCACTACAACCTCCTTTCAGGTAGTTGTAGAGAGCAATAAGGTCTCCCCTCAGCCTCCTTTTCTCCAGGCTAAACTGCCTCAGTTCCCTCAGCTGCTCCTCATCAGACTTGTGCTCCAGACCCTTCACCAGCTTCGTTGCCCTTCTCTGGACACGCTCCAGCACCTCAATGTCTCTCTTGTAGTGAGGAGCCCAAAACTGAACACAGTATTCGAGGTGCAGCCTCACCCATGCCAAGTACAGCTTGTCCATAGTCCTGCTGGCCACACTATTCCTGATACAAGCCAGGATGCTATTGGCTTTCTTGGCCACCTGGGCTCACTGCTGGCTCATATTCAACTGGCTGTCAACCAACACTCCCAGGTCCTTTTCCACCAGGCAGCTTTCCAGCCACTCTTCCCCAAGCCTGTAGCATTGCATGGGTTTGTTGTGACCCAAGTGCAGGACCCGGCACTTAGCCTCATACAATTGGCACTTAGCCTCATACAATTGGCCTCGGCCCATCGATCCAGCCTGTCCAGGTCCCTCTGCAGAGCCTTCCTACCCTCAAGCAGATCAACACTCCCACACAACTTGGTGTCGTGTGCAAACTTACTGAGGGTGCACTCGATCCCTTCGTCCAGATCAGTGATAAAGATATTAAACAGAACTGGCCCCAACACAGAGCCCTGGGGACACCACTTGTGACCGGCCGCCAACTGGATTTAACTCCATTCACTACAACCCTTTGGACCCGGCCATCCAACCGGTTTTTTACCCAGGGAAGAGTACACCTGTCCAAGCCATGAGCAGCCCTTTTCTCCAGGAGAATGCTGTGGGAAACAGTGTCAAAGGCTTTACTAAAGTCTTCGTAGACAACATCCACAGACCTTCCCTCATCCACTAAGCAGGTCACCTTGTTGTAGAAGAAGATCAGGTTAGTCAAGCAGGACCTGCCTTTCATAAACCCATGCTGACTGGGCCTGATCACCTGGTTGTCCTGTACATGCTGTGTGATGGCACTCAAGATGATCTGCTCCATAAGCTTTCCCAGCACCGAGGCTAGACTGACAGGCCTGTAGTTCCCCAGATGCTCCTTCTGGCCCTTCTTGTAGATGGGTGTCACATTTGCTAACCTCCAGTCAACTGGGACCTCCCTGCTTAGCCAGGACTGCTGATAAATCATTGAAAGTGGCTTGGTGAGCGCTTCTGCCAGCTCTTTCAGTACCCTTTGGTGGATGCCATCCAGCCCCATAGACTTGTGTGTGTCTAAGTGGTGTAGCAGGTTGCTAACCATTTCCCCTTGGATTATGTGGGCTTCATTCTGCTCCCTGTCCCTGTCTTCCAGCTGAGGGGGCTGGGTACCCCGAGAACAACTGGTCTTACTATTAAAGACTGAGGCAAAAAAGGCATTTTTTGCCTCAGCCTTTTCCTCATCCTTTGTCACTATGTTTCTCCCCACATCCAAAAAAGGATGGAGATTCTTCTTAGCCCTCCTTTTGTTGCTAATATACTTATAGAAATATTTTTTGTTGCCTTTTACGGCACTAGCCAGGTTAAGTTCTAGTTGGGCTTCAGCCCTTCTAATTTTCTCCCTGCATAACCTCATGTCATCCTTGTAGTCCTCCTGAGCTGCCTGCCCCTTCTTCCAAAGGTCGTAGACTCTCCTCTTTTTCCTGAGTTCCAGCCAAAGCTCTCTGTTCAGCCAGGCCCATCTTCTTCCCTGCCAGCTCGTCTTTCGGCTGCTCCTGTGCCTTTAAGATTTCCTCCTTGAAGAATGTCCAGGCTTCCTGGACTCCTTTGCTCTTTAGGGCTGCCTCCCAAGGGACTCTGTCAACCAGTCTCCTAAACAGGCCAAAGTCTGCCCTCTGGAAGTCCAAGGTGGGAGTTCTGCAGACCCCCCTCCTTACTTCTCCAAAAATCAAAACCTATCATTTTGTGATCGCTATGCCCAAGACAGCCTCCAACCATCACATCACCCACAAGTCCTTCTCTGTTCACAAACAAGTTCACAAATAATTTCAAAGCAGTTCTCTGACTGTTATAGCAAAGCACTGTAAAATGCATATGCTCAGAGCTGAGGCCAGACATAGAACAAATTAGGCAGCTGTGTGAAACATCAAACTAACTTCTACAACAGCATTTGCCACCTCTGGCCTCTCTTGTTTCTCCCAACATGACCACATACATTCAGTTTGTTTTTCCGGGGTTCCCCCACTCTCTATTCCAGTTCTTCCTCTCCTGTGGCAGGATTGACAGGGCTCTGACCAAGCACTGAGCCCCTTGTCCTGGGCTGGCAAAGTTCAGTTTTACTTAAACTTTGTGAGAACATGCTAGCACTTTTTTGAGGCAGGTCTGCAAACAGCAGACTGTTTATAGCTGTGCTAGAAATCTGTGTTGTGACACTAAGTACCTACTAATCATCAGCATATTCCAGTTGAAACAGGATATGTGCTTGCAACCTGGGCCTGACTGGTCATGACTTTGGATGACTACTTAAATATTTCCATAGTCATACACAAACACATTGCTTCTCCTTCCCTGACATACACAAGTTTTTTTTGCCAACAGAATTTCTGCAAACCTGCTGTCCTTGTTCTGCTCTATATATTGGTGTTTGCTAAACCCATCTGCTGATTATAAATAAAGTGCTGCAAGAATTATAATTTGTTTCTACAACAGCAACACTCTGTTTATTATATGTCCGGGTGGCACTCCTCCCAAGGCTGAATTGTTTGCTGAACAGCAATGTGGTTGTTGGCAGTACTCTGGTACTGTTTTGTTGAACTTCTAAAAACAAGTTTTAAGCATAAATCATTTACTTTGACAGCATAATTTTCTCAATGAAGCTTTCAAATGGATTCCTAAAAGCAGTATTCTTATTTGGGTTGTCTCATGATCCTGTAGAACCAATTATTTTTTCTGGGGCTAACCCATAAATTGCCTAAGGTTTGGGAAAAAAAATTACCCTCATAAATATGTTTTGTAAGCCCAAGTTGTTAACATATAGCTATACAGCATGAAGGAGGAACAGAAATGCTGACATAAGTGTAGGAAAATGATAAAGCACAGCTCTACAGACGTTACCTTTTAGTATGTATGTATGCATATAAAAGTCAAAACTGGTACTATATTATGGTAATTTTTAATTCTGTCTTTTCACAAGACGCAAGCACTTGTTTGCAACTGTAGTGTTCTTTAAAAAAAATCTGGAAGTTTCAGCTTCTAATCATGCATGCAGATTATTATCTCTGTACATATTTTTCAGCTCTGCTGTTCTTCATGAAGAAAATATGTAATTACTTTGTTTGTTAAATCTTTCCTTATGTGATTTGCAGTCTTTAGTTAAGAACAGAATTCTGAAACTCTTCATGGTAATTTTTCTTTTCAGAAACTAATGTGCCTATTAGATGTCCTGATCAATGGATGTCATATGCTGGTCACTGTTACATAATTCACAGGGACCCCAAAATATGGAAAGATGCCTTAACATCTTGCAGGAAAGAGGATGGGGATCTGGCAAGCATCCATAATGTTGAAGAGTACAGCTTTGTTATTTCTCAGCTTGGGTACCGTGAGTATTTTTTTACAATAACATATATATATATATTTATACGAAGAAAATAAAAAGTTTTGAATGTGCCTTACCTATTAATAAAAAGAGGATACTGTTTAAAAAAAATAATTGTCCTGATCACAGGGTGCAGAAGAAGTTAAATTTTAAATTTAAAAAATCTTTGGAAGAAAAAAAACACAATAAGAGCAAGAAAACCAAACAAACTATACCATCACAGAAAAGCTGTGGTTAGTGTTGTGAATTGCATCAACCCCAAACTCCTATTTCTTCGGGTCTGCTGCTACCTCCTTTTATACAGATTAAAACAATTTTTAACCTTTTCAGAAGCTGGAAGGATTTTTACTATTGGTCTGCAAAGGTAGATGAGGGGAAGCAAAGTCTGTTGGTCAAAGACAGTTTGGGAAGATCTGGGTCCTATTACCAGCACTGCCATGTCCTTATTTTTCAAGTCATGCTGCTTGCGTTTCTTCTGCAAAAAGGAAGCTGTCTGTCCCAGTATGTGGATTCAGATGTGCCCCAAATTGAATATGGTACTGAGGTGCTTGGTTCCTTAGCACACATTTGAGTTGTTGCAAGGCAAGTTAGGCTACAGATGCTGTGTGTTCATTAGGGGAGATGCGACCATGCTGATGCTCAGGCGATTTTGTGGTTGCTATTGCTTTACATGAACCTGATTTTGCATGTAGGGTCAGTTACTGCTTTTTGATGGGAGGAGCATGTTCACACCTATGTATGCTTCTTTGCAGTAATTGATCCTATGTGTGCTTTTAGTGCCAGGCAAGTGTGAGTTAGTTTATCCTTCACTGAAAGCGCAGTAAGCTGCTTTGAGCTGCAGTGTAACAGCAGTCTTGAAGTGGCAATCATAAAATAGCTGATATGCCTTAGTTTTGTATCCTAGCCAACTCCATGGCAACTTGTGCTTGTCCTCACATTCCTGAAAGAGTGATTTGTTGTTCTTTCATGAACAACATGAAACTTTTACTCTTTCAAAGGAGATTATTAGGAAAGGTGGGACCTCTTCATGAGACATTAGGACATTTGAAAGAAGTTAGGCTCTAAAGGAAATTAGTTGTATTTTCACCTTACTCCTTGGAAGTAGATTATTTCATAGTTTAATGCCTTCTCCAAAGACCTTTCCTGAACTGACTGTGCCGGCACTGTTTTTGTAAAAGTGAATGTTTCTGAAAGGCAAATAGTCCTGAAGGAAACCAGGCTTCTCGCATATGGCGCACTCACTGCAACAGACTATTTTGAAAGCATTCTTTTCAGAGGAGTAAAATTGGCACTATTTCTAAAAAACGAAAGAAGCCTTTTAAGGCAGTTTATGACAGTATCAGATCACCCTTGTTCACCACTGAGATGAGAACACCATGTATTGCAAGGCCTAGAAAATCTTGTCTGCATCAGAACTCTGCTGCAATAAGTGCTGTACAGAAAGAACAAAAGTCCGTCTTTGTGCCAAATAATTCACAGTCCCATGATAAAACAAAGGAAGAAGGGGTACAAGAAGATGAGTATTGTCATAGTAGCCGAGCTTTTGTTGGCATCACCCACAAAGGAGAACTTTAGAGAGGAACATGAAGAAGAATAAAGAAGTGCATTCTGGATGTTTACACAGAAGTCCAGCATGTGATATGGCACAAACGTGGCCCAATGCATATCTGAGAGAGTGGGAAAAAGCTTATTTGCAAGTGGCTGGGAAAAAAAAACAAGTTAGTATTTAGTCACCTGGCTTTAGAGATGATTGCAAAACTCTATGACAGCATTTCTTCTTCAGAAGAGAAAATGTTATGTAGGAAGAGGCTCCACAGAGCCAGAAATGGCTCTTGGCCATTTCTGATTTGCATGGCTTATATATATGACTTTGATGTAATAATTTTGTTAAAGAATACTGTTTATTGTTCGTATTACCATGGTGTGAGCCCACCACAGTAGGAGCTCTGGCCATGGATAAGGCCTCTGCTGTGCTAGGTGCTCAATAAACATAGACAGAAAGATTTTAATGGATAACTAAACAAAAAAGAAATGAGAGAGTGTGGATGGCGGTAGCTAAGGAGAGAATGAGAGCATGATGGGCAGTGGAACTGGAACAGCTTTCAACTTTGGTAGCAGAGGAGAATTTAAAGGAGGGTACTGAGATGTGATGTTGGGGGACTTCTGAACATGAAGAGCAGTCTGGAAGAAGAGGTAAAGGTGCCTGTTTGAAAATGGAGCCTAATGTCCTGAGAATCTGAGCCTTTCTTATTGGGGGAGAGGTAGTAAGGACAGTAAGGATGAGCTATGAGGGCTGATCATACTTAGGTATAATAAAGATGGGAGAGACAAGGGAGGGAAAGAGAAAGGAGAGAGAGTTGACTCCATTAAAGTGACAGGCTGGAAGAGTGATTTTTGCAGCAGCTTGGTTGGTCAAACTGGGAAGCCTCTGTGTTCCTGTAACTAGCATATGGGAGAAATGTCACAGGAGAGTTTTAAGTTGTGGGAGTATCTAGGAAAACCTCCATCTGAAATGTGTTAATCAGAAAGGATTGCCTTGGGGGCAATGACTTTTAACTGTTTTACAGTCACTTCTGTTGCTAGTGACAGCAGCAACAGAAAAGAAACAGTTCCAGTTCTACTGAGAGACCTACTCCTGCAGCTGATGTCTTTTTGGGTGGGCTCAATCCTATTTTTAATTTCCATAGGTGATTTCATTGTCAGGTTGACTGTGGTCAGTCTGGATAGAGGATATTAGAGGAAGACTTATGGAAGAAGGCAAGAACTATGATAACAAACTGAACAGGAAAAACCTCTGAGTGCTGTAGATGGGCTGTAGAAATGCAAGGTCATAAGTGGTGGAAAAAACTGTTTAAAAGTAGTCTCCCTATCATTCGTGAAAAAGACTCATAATTAATAAGTTCTAGCAACCAAGTAGTTCATACTCTGCTTGGAAGGACTGCTATCTAAGGAAAGGACTGTCATGTAGTTGGTCAGTGTGCTCTGAGTCACAGTGCTGTGGACAAAAGGAAACACCTGCTGCCTTTAGCATAGGCTGGATGACAGGCTATAAATAAATAATTAAATAATAATTTAAAAATTTTCCATTGCACTGAACAAAGTCATAAAATCAATTCTAGAGAGGAATACCCTTTGATGATGATGGAGTTCAGGCTGATTATAAATGCCCAAAGTTTTAATCCTCCTTATTCAAATAGTTTATTCAGAAGAAAACTAAGTATGAACATTATAGTAGCAATGTGTTAGAGTGGAGGATTTTAAGCACAGACAAATAAACCTCTAAGAAACAGCTGCTGTAAAGTAACATCCTTGGTCAGTCCTGCACTTTCCTTCCAGCCAAAAACTAGCAGTTAACTCCATTAACTGTAAACTGAAAAAAGTCTAACAACTACATGAATTTCCTTTTGCTCTGAAATGAAAAAAAAAATATAGGAACACACGTAATGTGAAAACTTGCAAGTACTCTGGTTGGCAGCTCTAAAAGACAACACTGGGTGTCTGAGCATTAGAAAAGAGGGCACTTCTTCACTATACTAGAGGTAGGAGGAAAAGGTGAGGTAGCATTTTATTTAGCTATTTATTCATCTCTTGTTACAAGAGTTTTGAGCTGGAAAAAAAGAATGAACCTAGTTGTGTTGCAACATAATTCAACAAAGAGAATATTTTGGCTATTTTATACAAACAGCCTTGTCTTATTGTATTGCCACTAGAGTGAGTGGCCTTTCCTGGTGACTGGAGTGGATATATGAGGAACAGTCTGCCCCCTTTATGAAACAGGGAGCCTTAATTTCCTGTGACTGCCTTTTAAACTTCCTGAGAATAAATTATTTTCTGTTCCATGAAGATAAAAGTTCACATCATATAAAAGGACTGTTATCAACCTTTTAATTGTATGTTTTAGAGCCAGCTGATGAGCTGTGGATTGGGTTGAATGACCTCAAGGTTCAGATGTATTTTGAATGGAGCGATGGAACACCTGTCACCTACACCAAATGGCTTCGTGGAGAACCCACTCATGCAAACAACAGGCAAGAGGACTGTGTTGTTATGAAGGGAAAGGTAAAGTCATGTAGTTATTGACTTAATTATCTTATAATTTCATTTATCATTTGGGCTTTTTTCTGTGCAAGAGCACAAAAGTAGGGGGTATTACTGTTTGAAGCAGCCTATTTTAGAGTCTTATAGGTGTTACTTTTTTGAGGAAGGATCCCTGTTCAAGGTTGCCAGAAAGTTGTTTTTGTTGTCTTCCCTGAGAAGCAGGCAAGTGGTGGCTTTCTTTGAAGGCAACTGCCTCCCAATATCCATATTTCTGGAGTTCAGTTTATGTATGTGGGCTTTTTTTAAGAAACTTTTAATTACACTGTGAAGCACACAAACATGTAAATGCTTTTCTTCAGGAAGCTACAAAGACATTTTTGATATGTTTGGATTTTTTCTGCTCTGATTGAATATGGGATATACAGCTGTCTTAAAAAATTGCACTAGCAATTTTTAATGATGTTAGAGAGAAATACTATCTTTAGAAGAAAATAGAAGCCTTAATTTTCTTTTTCTAGGCAAAGTTATAAATCTCGGGTCTAGGTAGATTAGATGTTATGCTTGTATCTGCACTGCACATGAAGAGTTGTGAGAAAAGCGGTTAGCAATGGAATTAGTGGAAGCCTTTACTGAGTGACTGTATATCTACAATTAAAAGGCTGCTTTGAAAAGGCTGCCATTTGGAATATGGCAATGATCGATGACCTAGGTGTACTACAGAAACTGCGATAATACCTGGTATAAAAGTCAATCTGTGTGTGATGTTGCAAAATGGTATTTTTCCTCTGTGATAATTAAAAATATTAAACGTATCACCTCCTTTAGGGTTTACCTATTTTATCAGGAGGAAAAAAAGTATTTACCCATACTAAAGGCATTTTCTTATTTTGCAAAATTAAAACTTGAGGGTTGTACTTTTGGTGAGTGCACTTATAAATTGAAGAAGAAAAGAAAATTTTTTTCCCAATTGGCCTGAACACTATACAGAGCTTGCCTCATAGGGCAAGCCCGCACTCAAGCCCCAATAGGCCTAGTTTTCTAACTTGCTTCACTTAGATGCAATGATCAACAGCAACAGTGGCATGTATGCATGCAGCTGGTTCATGCGTGTCCATCATTCTGGTGCACAAACACTCAAGTTCAGAAATTGAGACTGAGTGCAGTGGGAGAGGGCTAAGCCAGCTCTGCAGCAGGAGGAAGCTGTAGGGGACACAGAGGAGTTAGCAGATGCGGCACTAGAAGAAGGTGAAAAAGGGACCACATCACCAGTTCCAGGAAGGAATGAGCAAGAGAACTAGAACAGCATCCTTGGGAGAGCAAAACCGCAGTAGTATCCATGGAAGAGGAAAGCCTGTGTAGGGTATAGCATATTAATCTCCCAAAACTGAGCAGAGCTATGTGTGTTTGTGGAGGTGTTCTCTGGCCACCCAAAGCTCAGATCTACAGTTTCATTGCTGTATGAATTCAGCATGGAGAAGGAACTTCATGTGCAGCCAGATGTGTCTGGAAGGTTAGAATTTGATGTGTATTTTAGTGAAGAATTTTGCACTGGTCAGAAGCATGGGTAAGATTATAATATTTTAAAAATTCTTCTCCATTGTATTAGTGGATGTGCTCTGGTGAGAAGAGTGTAAATGTATATTTCTTCCATGGCAACCAGGCCATGGTGCACATGGTAATTGAACAAACAGATTTTTAAGGGCCTGAGGATTTTTGTGCTCCATTGTCTGTGCAGTGGCTATGCCAGTGCTGGTTGAGGATGTAGTAGATGTTTTGTCTAACTTACAGAATTATAGGGTCAGACAGTGGAAGGAAGATGAATGCTCAAATGTGAGGGTCAGTCAATTGAGGTTGTAAATGGCGGTTGCTTCAAGGACTTTTATATGGTCAAGGCTGGAGAACTTGCTCAGGGACAGGAGTTTTGCAAAGTAGCTGGCCTTGGTGCATGTGGGTGGTGAGTTGCAAGGAACACACAGATGAGGTTTTGTCTCATGTACCATCCTGTGCCCTTTAGCTACCCTCATCTGTTGGTGTGAACTTTAGGGTTTCATGGTATTGTACATGGAAGTATTGGTGCAGGAAGTATGTCGTGGTTTAGCCCCAGCCGGCAACTAAGCACCATGCAGCTGCTCGCTCACTCCCCCCTGGTGGGATGGGGGAGAGAATCAGAAGAGTAAAAGTGAGAAAACTCGAGGGTTGAGATAAAGACAGTTTAATAGGTAAAGCAAAAGCCACGCACACAAGCAAAGCAAAACAAGGAATTCATTCACTACTTCCCATGGGCAGGTGTTCAGCCATCTCCAGGAAAGCAGGGCTCCATCACGCGTAATGGTTACTTGGGAAGACAAACGCCATCACTCCAAACATCCCCCCTTCCTTCTTCTTCCCCAGCTTTATATACTGAGCATGACGTTAGATGGTATGGAATAGCCCTTTGGTCAGTTTGGATCAACTATCCTGGCTGTGTCCCCTCCCAGCTTCTTGTGCACCTGCCAGAGCATGGGGAGCTGAAAAGTCCTTGACTAGCGCAGCAACAACTAAAACATCTCTGTATTATCAACACTGTTTTCAGCACAAATCCAAAACATAGCCCCATACCAGCCACTATAAAGAAAATTAACTCTATCTCAGCTGAAACCAGGACAGTATCCACCCCTTATTCCATACCATTTACGTCATGCTCAGGTCTCGCACTATCCAATACATCCTCATTACCCACCATCACCCTTCCCATCCTTTAAGGGAGGTATTAGAAGAGGTTAGGGCCTGACAAGCATTTCACCATTTGGCTAGTACTTTAAAAAAAGTACTAAGATTGGTCTTGATATTCATAGTTCCTTGATGCAATCTTTTTTTTTTTATTTATCTTTTTTTACAGTCTTTTGGAACACATAGGGCAGCTTAAATGCATTGGTAAAGCCATGATTTTTATCAGAATGACTTGACTGCCTTCAAACCAAGAGTTTCAAGACAAAACAGCAAGGGGCAGAATTTGTTTTGTGGTGCTCTGAGGCATTTTCTGGCCAAGCCAAGTGTTATAGAATTTTGGGAAACTTGGATTCAGGTTAAAAATTGCTATTTGTGTACAGAAGCTGAGACCCACTAGATTCTAATTTTCTGCAAACCTAAGCAAATCACTTCTTGTGATAGTTTGAATTCTAGCACCTGTTGCATTTCTCTAGGAAAGAGACAGCTACTTCAGTTTCTGTTGCAAGATTAGAGGAAAGACACATCTGGTAAATTCCATAAGATTTTAGGAGAAAGGCGAGGCAAGGAGATTACAACTAGACCTAGCAGTATCCTCTAGTGCAGGGCAGGAACAGCAAGGTCTGGAGTAAATTTGTACCACTCCACAATGCCAAGCCCTGAAAGAACCACTGTTGGTCTACCTAATGTTTTTTCCCCCTCCTTGTGGCTATTCATTGAAGCCTACTGGATAAGGAAATGGATGGAAAAATAGGTGTCATTCCTATTTGTGTCCTGACCCTCACTTTGCATGGTCAGTAAGTCCTGAAGTATATGCCCAGACTGAACCACTGGAACACACAAGCAGTTCAATTACAAGGAGGCAAGAATAGTTACAGATATATGCAGTGGTGTGTGATTGCTTGTATGTGTCTAGGCAGATCTGTTGATAGAAGATGACCTAAGATTATTAAAGGGATCTAACATTTGCTTGGGTATTAAAATAAAATTAATTCAATGTCCAGGGCCTTAAAGCATTCAGATTTGGACTCACCAGTCATGTCATGTATGCCATGCTAAAAGTGGCAGGATTCAGTGCAGCCAGATAATGCATGATCATTGTTCAGAAGTAGAGTTTCTGATGGTAGGCTGGTATGCTTAATGCTATGGTCAAGAACCAGCTGAAAATACCAGTTCAGTCTGCTGGGGCTTGACTTTGGGGAGGGAGAAAGCAGAAGAATCTGTCCTCTGGTAGACCAAGCCTTCTCTTTCTTCACCTAACACAGTGTCTGTCAGTACAGAAGGATCTTGGGGTCCTCCAGCACTGAATATGTATTAAGTAAGACTTGTATCTAAGTCCCAGAGGCCCTTTTAATTCCAACAGCAATAGATAGATATATTTATGGCTGTAGCTATAAATAAAAGTAGCAGGCTGCTGTTCCATTCTGCTGCTTTAGAAGAGCTGTCATCCTCTCACTTGTATCAGCATTCAAAAGCAATATGGAAAGCATGATGTAGGTTTTGGCTGAAGAAATAAAGGGGATTTTGATTTGTAAAAGAGAAATCTGAAAAAGAGCAAAAGTCTTCAAGTATACGCAGCTTGTTAGAGAGGTTGCAATCAATTCTTCCAATTGTTTATTAAGTAAAAAAGCAGAACGGGTTACTTAGGGTTTTTTGTGTTGTTAAGAACAGGTTTGCTGGAATCCAGCAGGGATATTAGAAATAAATTACTTCCTCTCTCACTTTGAGGGACTGAAGTAGAGGAAGTTTCGAAGTCTTCCAACTAAATATTTCTTTGGTTCTCAGAGAGTGTGAACTGTTATAAAAGTGTTTCACACCCATTGCTTTATGTGGCTGGTCTCTCTGCTGCTCATATATGTAGCAGCAGATAGTTAGCCTTCAAGGATAATGAAAAAAAGGAAGCACCAGGGAGCAACAAAGACCAGCTCCTTCCTAACAGGTGAGGAGCCACAAGCCAAACATAACAGCCCAGGTTGCAGAGACAGAGCCTGTCCAGCCAGAGCCTGTCCCACTGCCCCCAGCGAGGGAGCAGGGCAGGTGGGGTAGGCAGCTGATAGCAGACCAGAGCCCATGTCTGGGATGATGAGGCGGGTCCAAGGTCAAGCCAAGGATCAGGTCTGGAGAGAGTAACCAGGGTCAGACACAATCCGGTGATTGCTGGGCAAGTCCATAGTGACAAGGCAAGTCCAAGATCAAGCCAGAAAGATAGTTGAAAGGTCAGGGTCTGGATCAACAAGGCTTATAGCCAGGTACAGACATTGCTGGGGCTGGAGACAAGTGTTTCTGTTACAGCATGGACAGGGATTGACAGCCCAGGTCTGAGCTTAAGTGGAGCCCCAGGGCCTGTGGGCAGGCAGGTGGGTAGAGGCCGCAAGTGAGGATGGTCGGGGCCATTTAGGTCTGTTGGTGCCCTCAGGCCGCTAATGGAAAGTTAGAAATGAATTATAACAGTAAGGCATGCAACAATGCCATCAAAAAGGACTTCTATTTAGAACATAATTTTTCATTGTATTATGCTTTTTGCCTATGTTTCATTGAATTTTGTGGTCATAGATGCGGTTTTATTTGAGCTCCTCCTTCATTACATTGTTTTTACTTTTCATTTTAATTTGACTCTGTACCTTTTGGACAGTGATGCCAATTAATATGATACAAATTTGCTATGATTCAAAGAAGCTACCATTTGTCCAGTTTAACATTTTGAAAGGGTAGCTTTCGACATATGCTATGCTTTATTTTTTCTACCATTCTTTTTGATGGGAATAGTCTTTTGCTTTCTATACCAAGTAGTAAGTCAGACTGGTAAATATTTCTTTCAAGACTAAATTTTAAGGGCTTGATGCTTCCCATCAGAACAGGTTTTCCATTGGGTTCAAAAATCAGTAATTTCTATTGTGAGAGTTATAGATTAAAAAAACATGACACGTTTTAGCTATATACAGACTTTTCATATATGTGGCTTTTGTGTGGAAAGCTAATTTTATTGTGGGTTCTTCTGAACTCTTTCAAAATACATATCTGTTAAATAGTTGATCTTAGTAGGAAAAGTAACTTCAGATTCCATGGAAGTTGTACTAGCACAGTATCTCTTTGGATCAGCTATCAACTGACCAAACGAAGCATAATTATAATTTGACTTTCCCTGGTTTTTGTTGAGGTTTATCTACCTGAATACATATATGATTCCATTGTGGATTATTTTGGGTTGTTCACTCCTTGGCTGAAGTAATCTGAATCCATCATTTATTTTTATGGAACAAAACCTGCCCTTTTCTGTGACACCACCTTCTTTTTAAAGGAAGTGTTTGGGTTTAGTTAATGAGGAAGTAGGAGAACAGAAAGATATTTGCAAAAGGCAGCTCTTAAGACATGTTAAGAAGTCCCTAGAAATTACTGCATGAATTTCCCAGTGAAGACACAGTTATGGGAAGACAGCAAAGGATCTTCCTGCAACTAGAGAGCCAAAGCTTCAGAGCAAGTTTTCATGTGTTGAAGAAGTCTAAAGATTGTGAAAGTTGTGCTGATTTCTTCCAGGCTGAGAAGGTCAGAGTTTTGGGTGGTTATCTGAAGTGCCTACCAGCCTAGTGAGACTGAGAAAGAAACGGTAGGAGATGATGAGACAGTCACAAATAGACTTGCCTTGCAGTCAGCATAGGACAGAGAAGACACAAGCACCAGCTGAACCTCCTAGGGTTCTTCATTGTTGTAAGCAGTAGTGTTGAGCTTTGGGACAGTTTTTGCTGGAAGCGGGGTTCGTTGAGGCTCTTGGGGACTTTGCATATTGTGGCACAAGGGACTGTGTATTATCATGATGGTTATTTTACATTTCTGGGGGGGGAAAAGGTGTTGTGGTTTAGCCCCAGTCAGCAATTAACTACCACACAGCTGCTCGCTCACCCTCCCCCCTGGTGAGATGGGGTAGAGAATCGGAGGAGCCAAAGTAAGAAAACTTGTGGGTTGAGATAAGAACAATTTAATAATTGGAACAACAACAACACCAAAAATAATAAATTGTAATGAGAAGGAAAATAACAAAGGAGCAAGAGAGGAACAAAACCCAGGGGAAAAAAAAACAGTGATACAACCGCTTACCACCTGCCAGCCTACACCCAGCCAGTCCCTGAGCAGCAATCGCTACCTCCTGGCCAATTCCCCCCAGTTTCTATACTGAGCATGATGTCATATGGTATGAAATAGCCCTTTGGTCAGTTTGGATCAACTGTCCTGGCTGTGCCCCCTCCCAGTTTCTTGTGCACCTGGCAGAGCATGGGGAGCTGAAAAGTCCTTGACCAGTGTAAACACCGCTTAGCAACAGCCAAAACATCAGCATGTTATCAATATTATTCTCATACTAAAATCCAAAACACAGCACTATACCAGCTACTAGGAAGAAAATTAACTCTATCCCAGCCAAAACCAGGACAAAAGAAAAAAAAGAGGAAAAAAAAAAAAAGAGAGAAATTGCCACCAACTGCTATGATTTTCCCTTTACAAAAGTGGAGTCTCTAAGGCACAGATGAGAGAGTGCTTTGCACAGGGGTTTCTCTTCCTCTCCCAATACCTTAGTTCATCTGTTGAACCAAAACAGGAACATGGTGTGAGGTTTCTTACTTTCAGTACAGCTCCCACTGAATGTCATTGTTTCTTCTCAGAATCTGTAGTATGAGGAGTAACAATGTCAATTAATTCTAACTTTAATAAGGAACTTTTTGCATCTTCAAAGTTTTATTTAAGTATTAATTAGGGAATGTAGTCCTCCATTTTTTTTTTTTCTGTTGCAACTGGATTTCTCTGGGGAGAGGTGACATCTCCCTTTCCTCATGCATGCTTATTAAATCAGTAGTCTTTGTAAAGATGGTGTATTGCTGTCACCTCCAAGGGTTCACTATTCAGAAGGGTAAATAATCAAAGAAGGTGTAAGTCAATGGTGAATCAGCCCCAGTAGAAGTGAGGTTGGAATGACGATGGAATTAAGTACTGAAGTTAGATGTAGGATTTGCTTCTTTTAAAGCTAGAAAAAAATAATTAAATACTTAAAAGCATAAAGCACCTTTTTTGAAGACTAAATCCCACTTGACTGTGATGTTCTGTTCTTATGTTCAGGATGGATTTTGGGCAGATCGTTCTTGTGAAAAGAAAATTGGCTACATCTGTAAAAGAAAACCCATGTCAGAAGCTCCTACAGAAGAGGACACTATTGACATGGGCTGCCAGAGAGTAAGTGAAGAAAAAGCTGTCTGATCTGAATAGGCTGCTGGGAATGATTAGCAGGAGAAAATGTCACCTAGGTGACAGATAAAACAGGAAAAATGCATTCTGTGTTGTCATCATCAGAACAGTTGGCCTTCTCATTTCTATGGCAGATAGGATAGGTGATACATATGAATAAATCTAGGTTCTGATTGTCATTTGGCTCTTGATGCTGCCTTTCTTTTTCCAGAACTTAAACCAAAACTCAAACCTGTAGTCCCTGCAGCAGGCCATTTTCCCTTGATTGGCATTCAAGCCTTCCTAAGGAATTTGCCTGTACCAGCAGTTGCTCTTCAGCTCTGCCTACAATTTTCTTCAAAAATATTCACAGCAGGAAGGGTGTGCTTGTCTACATACTATTCTTAAGGCTTTGCTGTGGTCTCTGGCAGTGCTCTCTGCAAATTATTCTACTTTGAATAATTTGTTATGAGTGCCTGAGCAAAATTAATCCATTGTGCTCCTTCCGAACTGCCAGCCGATCTTTTGTTTATTTGGTAATGCTTGCCTTCTGGTAACATAACACTCAGTAATTCCAAAAAACCTACTGTAATTTGTTATGTCGTAGGGAATCTTACTGGGTTTTTGTCTTCCATGAAGAAATTGCCTTTTCTCCCAAGTCTGCTTTACGCAGCTGCAGAGGAAGTCTTTGATGTTTATTCCCAGTATTTGTAAAAAAGTACCTGGGAACCTTACAAATAATCAACTGTTGGAGAAGATAAAGGAATCCTAATGCTTATGGGCATTATCCTTGCCTAGAGAACTAAGCACATGCTTGTAGAAAAAAGTCTCTCATAAGTGAGAAATTGAAAACCATCAGAAGAAATTTGTGTGAATTGTGGCTGGTCACAGCAAACTCTTCCTCTATAAGCATATTCCTGAGTTAATACATTTGAATGACAAAACATTAGAAGAGAGTGTTAATGTTAGTTAATAATAAAAAAACTTGTTTGAGGTGTCATTCCCTTTCTGAAAAGCCAAGCTGAAATTCGCTTCTCAAGACCATTCTCATGATTGTGCAATGCCTATGTGCTAGTTATAATCCTATACTGATCACTAAAGGTGCACAGCAAAGCCTCTCATGCCTTCAGAAGTGGAATGTGCTGATTAGAAATTTATTATAAGTGAAAAATTGTTTTATGAAACAAAATTTTAAAAAGCTTTTATCATGCCTGTTTCCGGTCTGGCTTTTTCAGTTCAGTTGTTCCTTTGTCTAATGCTTACCTGACAGTGGTATAAACCAGTTTTGTTTTGTTGTTTTTTTCTTTTCTTTTTTTTTTTTTAAGAAGTTTAGAAAAGCTGCAACATATGCAATCACTTAATGTTTATTTTGACAGGGTTGGAAAAGACATGGCTTTTATTGTTACTTCATTGGAAATATATTTGTATCATTTTCTCAAGCAAATCAAACCTGTGGAAGGCATCAGGCCTTTTTAGCAACTGTTGAAGACAGGTATGTAAAAGTCTACTTGCATGAGGGGATCACATGAGGATTTAACATCTAGCATCATCTGAATATCAAAATAAAGATTCTGATCTGGACAAAAATCTTGCTTGAGAGGACAGCTATCTGTAGATACAGATCTCAGTTTTTGCATGTGTATTCAAATCCAGGAATTCAGTTTATAGTGAAAATAAGAGATGGCTGTGAAATCAGTATTGCTATAGATGGTTATGTCAAGGAAAAAAATAGAATTATGTTTTCTATTTCCTTAATTGTAGTGGCTTGAGGATGGGTTTTACTTGAGTGAGGGATGCGCAATCCAAATTGATTATTAAATGAAGAGATATGGCTCTGAATTATTTTGAAAACGTAGTTCAAATGAGCAAGAGGATATAATTTTCTTCTATCTGGTCTTCTCAGAATTGAGCTACTTTTAAAAGATTTAAATAAGACACTAAATGATGATAGAAGTGCTTGGTACCTGAAAATCCATCACAATTCTGCCAGGGTTCAGTGTGTGCTAAATTTCTGAAAAACTGATGCTCATTATTGAATGTGGAATATTGGGAAAATGAAAGTTAGGGTTAAGAAACAAAGCTTAGTTCGCTTGCAGTTGACTCTCGATGCTTTACACTTCCTCTTATTTGTTTCTATGTACTCTAAATAGATATGCTGTAGTGTGAAAGCTCTAGCTGTCATGGATGGTAGCTCTCTAAATGTAGGTAGCACTGCAGCTGTCAGAAGATGGTTTAACATTAATGTGGTCTTCAGACTATACGTTAAGGGGAGACTTCTTTTATTTGCTTTCATTTCTTAAGAGTTGTTTGTTTAAACACCATAATGAACTATGACAGGCTTTACCTCTACATAGGTTTGTTTCCCAAACATAGCTTTTCCCGCATGATCATTGGATCCTGCATGGATCTAATTTGCAGTGTTCCTTAGTTTGATAATTTAGTACCATACTACTCTAGCCTCTGCTTTTGTATATTTCTTCAATAATGCTGACATTCCTTTTCCAGTTTTGGATTTGCCTGAAATATGAAGTCATTAAAATACGAGGGTACTAGAAACTCCTAAAAGATACGATGGAATAACACATAAGTCATGTCAGGTTTCTTCTTTCCCACCAGTTTCATATCAGTTCATGATTATGTCACTTTTTTTACTGGACATCCAAAGAGAAGGCAGAATACTCTGGTATTCAAGCTTACAAAGTAACTATTGTATAATGTTTTGTTACGTGCTTTGTTCAAGCAAATCCACCCGAGCTACACTTTCAAGAAGGTACAGCGGTAATTCTGAGAAAATAACAAGTCTTTTACAACTTTTAAAAATAAATTTAACAGTATTAATTTAACAGTTGTGTTCTTTTGAACAGATATGAACAAGCCTATCTGACTAGTCTGGTTGGGCTGAGAACAGAAAGATACTTTTGGATTGGACTTTCAGACGTAGAAGAAAAGGGAACGTTCAAGTGGGCTAATGGTGAATCTGTCTTATTTACACACTGGAATTCCGAAATGCCTGGTAGGTATGGTTCTATGCTGTTTCATGAGTTCAGTGCCCAAAATACATTGCTCACTACTTGAATTTTTTTACTTCATTCCTTAGTCCTCGCTTGATGGTATGATGACTAATTGCTTTCAAATATATACGGCTGCTTTCTCAAGCATGCAGTGCTGTTGCTAACTTCCTGCTTAGTGCTGACATGAGTTTTTAGCATGAGCTTGAGACGAAACTTTAAATTGAGATCGAGTTTCTGATTTGCATCTGTTTTGGGAAAGTCTGTGTCTGTACTACTCTGGAAGAGCAATCTCTGCAGGCATACTGCGCCCTGCTTGCAAGTCCTGCCTGTTCAGTCATATCTCATAGTACACTTGCTCGCTGCATGTTCTGAGGTGTGTGAGATCACACCATGCATGAAGCATCTCTGGTCTTAGAGAAAATGGGATTGTAGGAAAGGACAAGAGGGCCAAGGGAAGATTTGTGTTTAATCTTTTTTTAGTTAATATCTTTGCTGGATTAATGGTGATTTCCTTATTTACTAAGTTTTGTTGATGAAAATATTGCTATTTTTTTCTGTTCTACTAAAATTATGGGGGTAGGAGGTCATTTAATCTCTGACGTGATCATATTAGAAAGGGGACTGTTGTCAGCCTTCAAGGTTCTGGCATATTGCATTTGCCTTTCAGGAGATCCTCTGATTCTCTTTAATTTCGGTGCCTAAATGATGATTTGAATGTGTCAGGTGGAGTGGTAAGGCTATGTAGACCATGAAGCCAATACTAGGCCTATATATAGCAAGTTCATTTTTGAAAATCATAGTCAAGTTAGACAAATTTGAGAAACTAGCTCTAACCACATCTTCAGTTTTATGGGAGAATTTGTTGGATCACAGCTTATGATGTTGTTAGAGTTAGTCACTGGAGGTTATTTGATGTGGACGAACCACAGATTTTTTTGCTTGTTTACTTTTTTTTTCCCCCCTTCATGAATTAGAATCATAGAATCACAGAATGGTTTGGGTTGGAAGGGACATTTAAAGATCATCCAGTCCACTCCCCTGGCTGTGGTCAGAGACATCTGGCACTAGATCAGGTGACTCAAAGCCCCGTTCAACCTGACCTTGAACATTTCCAATGATGAGGCATCCACAACTTCTCTGGGCAACCTGTTCCAGTGTTTTACCACCCTCACTGTAAAAAAATTTCTTCCTTATGTCCAAACTAAACCTAGTCTCTTTCATTTTAAAACCATTGCCCCTTGTCCTGTCACTACAGGGTCTGGTAAAAAATCTCTCTCCATCTTTCTTATAAGCCCCTTTTATATATTGAAAGGCTGTGATAAGGTGTCCCTGGAGCCTTCTCTTCTCCAGGCTGAACAACCCCAATTCTCTCAGACTTTCTGCATAGGAGAGGTGTTCTAGCCCTCTAATGATTTTCGTGGCCCTCCTCTGGGCCCTCTCTAACATTAGAAACATTTTTGACTCTGTACAAAGACTTAATTTCCATCAGGATAGAATATGAAGTTTTCTAAATTCTCATGACCCCCTAACTGTTGCTTTTGTGCATTTCTGTTTACAACCAGGAAGAAAGCCAGGCTGTGTTGCCATGAGGACTGGAATTGCAGGTGGATTATGGGATGTAATAAAATGTGAAGAAAAGGCAAAGTTCCTATGCAAAGTATGGGCAGAGGGAGTGACACTTCCACCTGTTCCTACAACAACTCCTGTTCCCCAGTGTCCAGAAGGTTGGGACTCGAACAATCGTATTAGCTTCTGTTTCAAAGTAAGTATGTTGCTTATTTCTGCATTAAGGTACTTTCTATTTGCTGCACATACATGCAATAAAAATTGGTATACATATGTCTTACTGTTTCATAAGGTTATTTACAGATTATATGTAGAGATTTTGTTCCCTTCTGTTGATATGCTCATGTTTTTGTTTATTCTGTTAAAGTCTGATCTTCAGGTCTGATCTTCTCATTTTAATTTCCAATTCTTTTAAGACTGAATTTCCTATTTTAAGATTAAAAGTGCCTTTCTCCTAGTTGTTGTCTTGCAGCAGATACTCCTGTCAGCAATGCAGTTTGCTAGCTTGGCTTAAAGACACTCATACTAAGCCTGTTTTTCACAGAGGTGAACACTCATAAACCTTATATTCAAATTTTCTGTAATCTCCACAGAACAAGTTAATTGTAAATGAATTGCTTTTGGGTAGCTGATATTTCCCGATCTTGTGATTTATATGGTCTATTTTGTCTGATTGCAAAATGTTCTCTTTAGCCTTTTTCAAGAGGAGAGCAAAAGAAAACATGGCTTGAATCTCAAGAGTTTTGTCGGGCTATAGGAGGAGATCTGGCCTCCATTAATGGTAAAGAAGAACAGTATGTGATATGGCGTTCTATTGCGTGAGTATCCGTAGTGTGGTCATCCATTCACTTTAATTAGCCTTTTGATCTTTCTGAAATATTTCATTTTAGGTGTATGTTTTTACTTCAGTATAAGCCAGTCTGGATTCATTAGCTGCATCCGTATCAAACATACACAAAAAAAGCAGAGCTGATGAAATAGCAGGAGTTGTATGACTAGTGGTAATCACCCCAGAAGCTAATGCTAAAATGAGATTGGCAAGATATCTAGTTGAGGCAACATTTATCATCTGATGTAAAAATATTTATTGTGGATTTGGGGATATTATAAAATTACCACGGATGCCAGTTGTTTTCACATAAGCAAGTGTACAAATAGGGTAACAGTCGTGATATAAATCTGGTCAATGTGTTGATTGTTTGTCATTTTTATGAACTAATCAGAAAGCAGAAGCAACTTCAGATTCATTTTGTCCTGCGCAGGGAATGTAAATAAGGTTAGTAGGTCCCTGAACTGTAAAAAGCAGGTGTGAGATTTCTGAATCAGATCAAATACTCTTAAAAAGGTAACACTTGCAATATGACCTGAATAGACTTAGGGTCAATGAACTTGTACATTCCTGTCTAACTAGGAAGCAAGACTGAAACATGACAGCCTTGCAAAATGCTACAACCGTACTAGAATCCCAGCTACATACTTGTAGTAAGGAAGAAGTCTCAGGTGCTGCATTACAACAAATTGACTCAATAAATTCAGATAAATCAGTAAAGTGTGTGTACTTGCAGACAATAATTAGTTTAAGATGCTATTTTTTAAGTGTGATTCAACTGCAGCAAGTAGCTTTGTGTTTGGAAACCTTAAGTGCCTTTACAGAGAAAATGGAGAGCTGATAAATGGAGCAACAGTAGCTATTGAACCATTATACAAAAGTATTAAGCCACCTTATTTTCAGGAGTTGGATTGGATCTGGACATTTTCTTGGCCAGTATTTCAATCTGTCTGAGTTAATGTATAGTGATAACAGCTAGAAGTGGTTGCATTTTAATTAATTTCCACCCCGGTTGTTATTGTTTCTAACAGCTTTAAGGATTATTTTTAGAGATGCTTAGTAATTGTTGTGAATGATAGATTATTAAAAATATTGTAATGCCCTTATTAGTTTTGGGTTTATGTTTAAACTTCTTCTAAATAGGACATTTATTATTTTGGGGTTTTTTTTAGGAACAATGGCTATTACCACCAGCATTTCTGGATGGGCTTATATTACTTGAATCCTGATGATGGCTTTGTTTGGAGTGATGGATCTCCAGTGAGTGATTTAATTTTCCACAGCTGTTATTTTGCATTCCATGTGCTTCTCAAGTGTGTGTGGTGTATGTGTTTCTGTGTAATTTTATGCTTAATCATAACCCTCTACTGTGTCAGCTCTCTTTAGGAAAGCTTATGAATAGCAATTTCATGGCTTGATTTTTTTGGCTACAACATACTGATTTTTGATAAGAAAATGTGCATTGAATCAACAAAAAAATTAAATTCATGTACACTAAAAGGATGTTCTTATAAATGCAAGGATTTTTTGAGTAAAATAGTCCATCTTCAGTATTTATCTTCTTTGCTAATTAGATCTTTATCTGAATTGGCCTACATTCCATGGAGCTGAAGGCAGTTGTTTTACGCCAGGATGACTTGACTGTAATTTAGACTAAGATATAAAACTGTAGAAACAAAAGTGATTTTGGAGATGTGAGTGTATTTCATGCAAGGTTGGTCAAAATATATTGATGGAAGTTTACCATATAGAAAACTGAAACTAGAATTTATAAAGGAAAATTAGAATAGCAGTAATATTTTTCGGAGAAAGATGTCAACATTTTTGTTGTGCCTCAATAATGTCCTACTATTTTACTCATACGGGATATTTACTTAATTTAATATCAACATGTAGCATGCCCCATCATTGTTATTAGATGAATTTTACAGCATTTAGGCCCTATAAAAAAAATCAATATTCTTCCAAGTGTGATCGGAAACAACTGTTATCTAAGCTGCAGTCCAGTTGCAATCTCAAAAAAAGTTTGAAATGTCAGCATTTGCACAGGGAGAGTCTGGTTTCCTCTTACCTAAGTTTTTAAACTGACAGTAGGAACAAATTGTAGGTCTGTGGTTTGATGCTGTCTCCTCCCTCTCTCCATTATTTTCCTTCTGTATAACAGAATCTTCACAAAACTTTTTCTGTCACAGGTGAGGTATGAAAACTGGGGTTTTGGAGAACCCAATAATTATCAAGGAATTGAACTTTGTGCAGAGATCAGTGGAGATTCCAGCATGATTTGGAATGACAGGCATTGTGATTATCTATATGGATGGATTTGCCAGATAAGAAAAGGTATTGCTTAGTCCTGTGTATTAGTATAATAAGAAAAGATCGCAGTTGATTGATTTCCTTAACTTTAGGAAATAAAAATTTTCAAAACCTGTTTATCAGAATGGTTCCCTGGGGAATGTGAAATATCAAAGTTGTATAAGGATTTCCATGTCTTTAATGCATTTAAAGATACAGAGCCTTTGGTGTCCTGCTGGGACTTCTCACTGATCTTTCTCTGTCGTGGTTTAGCCCCAGCCGGCAACTAAGCACCACGCAGCCGCTCGCTCACTCCCCCTCGGTGGGATGGGGGAGAGAATCAGAAGAGCAAAAGTAAGAAAACTTGAGGGTTGAGATAAAGACAGTTTAATAGGTAAAGCAAAAGCCGCGCACGCAAGCAAAGCAAAACAAGGAATTCATTCACTCCTTCCCATGGGCAGGCAGGTGTTCAGCCATCTCCAAGAAAGCAGGGCTCCATCACGCGTAATGGTTACTTGGGAAGACGAATGCCATCACTCCAGTGTCCCCCCTTCCTTCTTCTTCCCCAGCTTTATATACTGAGCATGATGTCATGTGGTATGGAATAGCCCTTTGGTCAGTTTGGATCAACTATCCTGGCTGTGTCCCCTCCCAGCTTCTTCTGCACCTGGCAGAGCACGGGAAGCTGAAAAGTCCTTGACTAGCGCAGCAACAACTAAAACATCTCTGTATTATCAACACTGTCTTCAGCACAAATCAAAAACATAGCCCCATACCAGCCACTATAAAGAAAATTAACTCTATCTCAACTGAAACCAGGACTTCACCAGGTGACTTCACCTGGTGTGTGTGAAATCACAGAGTGATTTCAGAAGGTGAAATGTGATACTCGAAAAGTAGGAAATGTTACTTTGAATATTCACATTCACTTTTGACTTTTCATTTAGAGAAGTTCATGCCTTCTCCAACAAATCCTATTTTGGAACTTTTTTTCTGAGTTGAGTTTCAAGCTGTTAGAAAATAGTTTGCAAATCAGTTCACATACTTGAATTTTTATGTGTGAAAACTCCCTCCTTTACTTGGCTCAGGTACTGTTTTGTCAGCTAATTGAATCTGTAGTTGCAAGATGGAGCCTGGTTTCGAGACACTTTATTTTGCTTTGACTGAGTTTTATATTCATGTGTTGGTTTCTTGCTATATTCTCTTGAGATCTGAGTTTGGATGCTTTTATTTTCTGAAGACATCAAAACAAAATTTATAATTTAGGGAAATCTTGAGTTCCATAAGCAGTGCATCTACCTAAGTTTGAATATTTTAGAAAGCGCTCATTTAAACATGTTACCACATTCTTATACTGGAGGGGAGCAAAATAAAAATGCTGCATTAGTTTATTGACAATAAAATACCAGCTCTGCTTTATATTAGTAACCAAATTTCTTAGGCAGACAATTTTTTATTAAATACCAGTATCTGTAAGATTAAATATATTTTAGCAGAAAACAAATTGTAAACCTATAAAGACAGAGATCTCCTGTATTAGAAATTGTTTTCCTGAGATGCTAATGATGCCATCCAGGATGCCATCTCCATGACGTCATCGCAAAAACAAACAGGGGAATGCTTTAGCCTGAAGTCATCTTTTCAGAAAGGACCAGTTAATTTCTTGGAATCTTTTCCAGTGAGATTTTACCTAGGGAAATTTTTAAGATCCAGATAGAAGTTCTTCTCAACCAGAGACGGATGGAAGGAACCTCACTCTGTAGTACCTAGGGCACCATGGAGGAAGATAATTCAGCTTACCTTCCTGCTGCCTCTGGTTTAAGCCAGAATTCATGAATAAGTGACCTGGGGAAAGGGAGATACAGGACTGTCTTAATGGAGTTAATACTTTGGGACATAAGGTTTTCTGCATGCAGTGAATACCAAGAGTAATTACTTAATTCAGGTAAATTTCAAGGTATTTTATACTACCTTGCACATTAAGAATAGCTTATATTTAGAGCCTCAGGGAACAAGAATATGTATTTAAAATTGAATAGTGTACCAAAAATAAGAGATTTAGGCTATTTAGTTCCTTCTAGTTTTTGGTGTTAAATCCATTGCTAACCATAAAATTCAATGTCAATAGAAAAACACGACTATCAGTCATAGTAAATATTTTCTCTTACAGCAGAATGTGTACAATCATAATAAATATTGTTTTTCTTACAGGGGCAAGTGTAAAGCCTGAACCAACAGAATCTCCTGCACCCAGTAAGTGTTACTGCTATTACTATTTGTGTGTGTGTATGTCTAAAAGCATTTATAAAATTTTACTAATGAGAATGTCTTGTATCTCAGGAACAATATAGTTAGCTTACCATTATCTTACAGAATACAAGACTACTGAGGATGGATGGATTATACATGAAGACAAACAATATTATTTCAGCACGGAGAGTGTTCCTATGGAAAAAGGTCGGGAGTTCTGCAAAAGGAACTTTGGAGACCTTGCCGTCATTGAGAGTGAAAGTGAAAGAAAGTTCCTCTGGCGATATGTAAGAGAAATCATTAATAATATGGAATAAATCATCCAAAACATGTGAGCATGGGCACTAATCCTTTTCACCCTGGTGTTCTCCCTACAAGTTTTATGATTGTGAAATTGCAGTAGCATTAAGCCAGATTAATATGAAGAACAAACTCAAGTCTTTTTTTAGATTGTTTCATAGCTGGGAGAAGGACAATTTTGGTTTGGTATTTTGTATTTTGTATAGAAATAAGCACAGTAAGCATTAAACAGATCATTATCTGCTTTTCCTATTCAGTGTAGCAGTTACACCACATTATATCTATCTGCAACTGGTAATGTGCTAAGGTAAATGTTAATGTTTACTTTTAATTGGATCTGTGGCTTCTTTTTAGCAAGAAGTATTACACTTGTAAGCTACGATTCTGTAAGGCGGGTGAGTTAACGGAAAGTAAAGTTTATCAACAGACAAACTCAAGATACATTAAGTAGTGGGTCAAAACAGATATTGGCTTACATGCAACACTCAGAACATTGGCTTTTGATCTTGTCAGTGTATCTGGGATGTAGTCTACCTAGCAGCCTCTTTTTGGTCCTCAAGTTTGCCCCTTTGCCTCCTTCTCCTTGTGGGGAGAATATAACTATGCAGGAAGAACAACTTGAGGCATGGATTATGCCATAAGAAAGAGCTTTTAAATCATATTTCCTAGGTGGCTGGGGTTGGTTGCCTGTTTATACTGTCTTGAGGCCAACTTCTTTTAATCAAGAATGTGTTTAAAAGTCAGATTTGAACTACATAAAACTTTTCCTGAGCTGGCTGAAGGGTGGCAGTGAGATGACACAAGGGCCTATATCAATTTATATCCAAGTTGTAGGAAGGTTTGTCCCTTGCGAGAAATTTGTCAGATGATGTCCACCGCAGAGACTGTGCAAGAGGTGCTGATTTTAGTGACTTTCAAGTAAGACTGTGAGAAGTGTTGATATAGTGACCACACCTTTTGGCCAATGGTGAAGTTTGACTGTGGACTGTCACCGGTGAGCTGCTTTAACTTAAATGTTGTAAGCTAGAGAATATAGCAATTCATATCCTCTGTCAGTCAAACATATATTACTCATTATTAACATAATAGATTTCTAGGATAAAAAGAGGACATTTATACAATTTTAATCTTTACATTCTAGATCTTGAAAAATGGCAGAGAGGATTCATATTTCATTGGTTTACAGCTGAGTGTTGACCAACGGACAAGGTAGGCCAGCTAGAACCATCAAGCTTGCATTGTTCTTTAAAATAAAGAAATCTACTGAACCGAGCAAAAGTAATGAAGGGCTTGAATGAAATTATGGCCTGTCAAAGCAAATGAGAATGTTTTTCCTCTGAATTCTGTAGGACTTTCATACTTAGTGTTTTTTGATTAGGAAGGTTGTAAAAATGTATTCTGTAGTAAATACACCACAATGTACCATTATATTTAATACACTTTTTTTTTAATCCCATTTCTGTTGTTAGGCATTCTCACCCTACTAATACCACTGTTATTCTGTATTTGATTATAGCAGGAAAAAAGCTCAATCTGAATTTTGCTCTCAGCTGTTGTCTGCCTTGTCCATACTCCAATAAAACATAGCTAATATAAGGAATTTTTAAAAAGTATTTCCTGTTGATACTGGTGACATTTTTTCTTCATAGAAGACCAACTCCTTTTCAAGTAAATGGAATTTCTCCTTGACACCACTGGAAGCTAGAGTAGATCCATAAACCCTAAGATTTGACTTATTAACAATATAAAAGCATTAACTTTGTTTTTATAAGTTTACATCAGGTCTATTAGATTTGGAAAGTTCTGCTTTACTGTTTAAGATTTTGTAGTCTGTGGGACCAAACAAGTTAACTCAATAGGGCATGGATTTTCAAAGGACATACCTAGGTTTGAGTCTTAATTTAAACATGGTTGTATTCTCAAGTGGTTTAATTCCATATTAATTTAGCTCCAGATTATCCAGGAGAAATACTGCATGTTTCCTAAATAGAATTCACCCAAAGCTAGCAGAAAAATTACACTGCAGATAATGTATTTTGAATTTTTATTCAGGAATTCTAGTTTCCTTCATTCCATGATTTATATTGAAAATATAAATAGATGCCCCAACTCAAAATATATAAGATTTTTGGTAGGTAAAAACATTGTTTTCCCCCCTCCTTAACTGTTGGGAAAAGACTGTAATAAAAGGAAAAATGCAACGTATTTTCTTTTTGTAGAACAAAGATAGCTATTGCCATTATATAACTTCAGGCACACTGTGAGGATAAGCAGGTTTTCTGCAAGCTTTTCTGAATGTCAGTATGCAGCACCATATTGATTTTTACCTGTGATGCTAATTTAGGCCTGGATACAGTTCAATCTGCGTCTTGAAGTGCCCGGATAGATACCTAGTAGTCCTTTGTTCTCCTTATAGTCCACAGTGACAATGAAGACCCTCCAGAGGATAATTAGGATGTTAGGTGGGCCAGATCACCCTCTGAAAATGAGGTGTCTAGGCCATTCCGTTTGTAGGGACTCTAAGGTGAATATACTTCTAAGTGAAGTACCTTGTGTTATGTGCCTGAAGGGCAAAGCTAGGCACCTCTGTCACTTGCAGTCCAATAGGAATATGTCTCCTGATAAGTGTTCGGTTGCCTGGTTATGATTTTGTTCTTTATTGTTTAATCTACATGGATGTACAACTTTTTTGATGTTTGTATTTTACCTTATGGTAAGGCACATTGTCACAGGAATTTCCTTGTAGGTGGTTTGTCATGCCCTTTTCCTCTGCATGGGGGAAAGATCAAGCATTTTACCAGTGTTACGAATATAATCTCTTATCTCTGTAATAGGCACAGGGAATGTATGACTTGGGGGAAATGTTGAGCATCTGGGCTCTCTCATGCTGAAGTCATGTCTGGCTTTCATGCTGGCTTGAATGATGACTTTGAGTATTGTCCTATGAGTTGCAGAAGTGTCAGCATATTGCTTAAATGCAGAGTAAAGACAACTTCAACACATACCCTATGTCTTTGCACAGAGAGTAAGTTTAGTACAATTAGCAAAGAGACAAATTGGTCAAAAAACCTTGTACACCTTAAACGATGAATGGCTATATTAAACATATTGCAAAATTACTTTTTGTAACATAGAAGCAATTCTATTTGTATGTTAAAGAAGTGTTTTGTTGGACTGTTTTTCTTAAGCTGGATGGATGGCACTCCAGTGAATTATTTGGCATGGGCACCACATGAACCTAACTTTGCAAATAATGATGAAAACTGTGTAGTTATGTATAAGAATTTAGGTGAGTTTTGTATGTTTGTTCCTGAATTTCATTATTTATGTGTTTGTGTCACAACTTTTTTTTTCTTCTGAGTGGCACCCCTTCCCCCCTTTTTTTTGTTCTTTTGCAAAATAGACCACAGTATTATATTCATGACTTAATAGTTTTGTGCTTTTGTGTTTACTTTAAGCCTGGTATGGGGAAGCTCTGATAGACATCTGTGGTTGTGATTGCTATACAACTCTTTAATATTTTTTATTAAAATTGGCCTAATGTGCCACTATAAAATTGATGTTTCTAGTACGTGGTTCTACACTGCTTTTAATGTTCTGTAATTACAGTGTGTATAAGGTGACATATTTATCCTAGATGCTGATATATAATGATAATAAACTGAGGGACTCTGAGGATTTGATCTTATCTTTCAACTAAAAGCACTTTGTGTAAGAATGAGTGAAACTGATTTCCATTTAACCAGCTCTGGATGTGGTGTCATACACTTCCCCATTTATCTTACATTCAGGATTTTGGAATGATATAAACTGTGGTTATCCAAATCCCTACATATGTGAAAGGCACAACAGTTCCATTAATTCAACTGTTCCTCCAACAACATTTTCAACTCCAAGAGGATGTCATCCAACTTGGCTTTCCTTTCGCAATAAGGTACCATAACAAATACAGCACATGTTGGATGTTTGGCAAAGCACTAAATAGAAAACAAGGGAATTATTTAATAACATTGCTTCTTATTAAAGTAAAATATTATTATTATTCTTTGCAGAGAGCTGGTTGATGCCTGCATGCTTTTCTTTGTTTGCCCATCCACTGTTTTGCAGCAAAGGTGCTTTTTTGATGATTCTAATGAAGTGGCAGATGAGCATATTCAGTTGCAGTTGACGAAAGTCATTCTCTAGTCATCTCTTCAAACCTTTTGATATACATTTCCTAAAGAGTTTAGACAGAGTTCCTGAAGTATTGATGCTTTGATCTTGATGTTTTTTAACCAAATAATGCTTTTTCAGTACTGAATACATTTTGTATTCCTTAACTTTACAAACGTGGTATGCTTTGTAGAGTCAAATAAGTAAACAGGCAGACTAATATCAGTCATGCATAACTTACCACTGTTAGCTGACTGTCTATAAAAAGTCAGGGTTTGCTTATTTTGTAGGGACTTGAGATCAAATTTAGTATGTGTCTTGTTGAGCAAAACACTTTCTTGACACCTTCAATTTTAAATAGAACAAGGACCAGCACAAAAAGATCATTTTAAGATGAATGTGTTTTTTTCAGATAAATGCATTATTTTACTGCCTTTTCTCCATCCTGCTTTGCTTAAAGCAGTGGTTTTCAATCTGTGAGGGATACTGGAATAAAGATAATATATAGAGAATTTGTTCATGTTTTAGTGTTACAAAATATTTGGATCTACAGAAGATGAACGTGTCACTTGGCATGCTGCACGAACAGCTTGCATGAACTTAGGAGGAAACCTGGCCACTATCCCTAATGAACAAGTGCAAGGTACTGTGTGTAGTTTTGTAGCAACTAGATGAGATGACATTTAATCTTTACAGGATGGCTGTTGTATTGTGTGAATATGGACAGGATTTGAATAATGATTGCACGTCTGATTTTTGTTCCAAAACATTTAAGTTTTGGAAATTTACAATGAAGTCTTCACCTGAATCTATCAAATTTTAATGTTGGCTTAGAAATACATATACATGTATATTGTCCTGGCAGCCAAAGTAGTGCTTTTTCTGCTTACACATGATGCCAGCTGGACCCAGCAAGTTCCATTCCAAATGATGTAGTTTCACTTGGTGGCATTAACTCACTGCATGGCTTTCCTATTAACTCAAGCAGAACACCTTTAAGATCAGAACTTGCTGTCTCTGGGCAGCTTAGGGCAGAGGTCTGACTGGTCATACACCTACCCACAACTCACCACATAGATGTACCATTCTTTTCACTATAGGAGCTTATTTTAATGAACCTAAGAGCTGCATTCCTGACTGGGGGAGATGAGCAGAGGGAAATTACCTCATGCTTGAATAAACAGGGCACACATTCAAATTAAAAATTGGGGAAGATTTTGATAGATGTTAATTACACCTTCTTTTTAGAAATACTGTTTTATACTACAATGATGAGAAACAGATGTTGCACAACACATACTGTTTGTGAACTCAAAAGGGCATACTGAAAAATCAACCATTGTAAAACAAGTCTGTGCTGTAGTCTGAGCAATTAAATAGTTTAAATTTAGACTGCTGACGTGAACTTAGTACTACTTATGTTTTCCACATGTGAAGAGATGAAGAATCAAACTTTCACTTTTGAAACATAGTTAAATTCTTATCCAACATAATTTCTGCAGTACAGGCTTCAGGTGGTTCATGCACAGGGCTTGAATTCTAGGTAAAAGAGAAATGAGCAATAAAGCTATCAGTACAAAACTATTGTTATTGCTGGCAATGTAGGCATAAAGGCTTAAGTTCCTCTTACATTTTCTGGCAGAACAGCAATGCTAACATTTGGCAAAGAAATCTACAGGTTTCATTTCTGGAAGTGTAAGTTGCATTCATTATAAAAGACTAAAGGAAGGTGAGCGGTTGATAGAGCAGACAGAAATTCATCTATTGTTTGCAGAGAAAAGTAAGCTCATAACAATGACTGTAGCAGTTGAAAAAAGCTATGATATGTTCATTTTATCACAATGTTTGATGTATTGTGGATTAGTGGGTTGATGAATGCCAGCTGACATAGCCTGCTCTATGCGTGAGCTAGCCACTCTAGCTAAGACACACAAGCACCTTCCTGGACTGTGCAAAGCTGTGGTAACTGATTTGCTTGTGATGAGTAGTTCTGTTGAGACTCATTTTAAGCATGTTGCTTGTGCATTCTGCTCCCTGCTAAGACAGCGCAGGCTATTGCCCAGGTGTTCCAGGAAGAGAAACACCCTCGCAGTTCTATTAACAGCACTACTTGTGCAGATCCACAAGTTGTAGGTGCTCAAAGGTGCTGTCTGTATGATGCCATTGGGGGGTAACCACTCTGGTGGGATTATCAAAAAAGTATGTGATCTACATGGCTGTATATTTCTAAGTCAATTGTGGGACTAGGATGCAAAAATATCTTGAGACATTATAAAAAGCATTTCTGTCATGCTTTTGGGGTTCATCCCAGTACGAGGTTAGATACTTAGCTCAAGTATTTTGCCCAAAACCACAGTTATATATCTGGTTCCCTGTTCATTAAACTCCAAAGTCACCTTCTTTTCATCTTACCTGCTTGTGTTGTCAATGATGAACTGTTCTGTATTTCAGAAAAAATATTTAATATCACCAATCCCAGTGAGTCTAGACATTTCAATTGTCCTTCATTAAAAGTATTCATCTTTGTCTTTGCCTTTTTTCACTCTAGCTTTCCTCACCTTCCATATGAAAGATTTTGTTACTGATACATGGATTGGATTAAATGATATAAATCATGAACTGAGGTTCCTCTGGACAGACGGAACAGGAGTTTACTTTACAAACTGGGCCAAAGGCTTCCCATCAGGACATATGGATTTATACTCATATGATGGCCAGGTAAATAGCAATCACAAATTGCTCACTGAAATTTGATTTTAGATTGCATTTACACATTTGTTGGGATTTGAGACATGTTACTGCTCGACATATTACTTTCATACTTTTATACATGTCAAATATAAATCCAAACAGAGTAAATGGTTTTGAGCCCTTGGGCAGTTGCTGTATTAGCTGGTGACAGGATCTGTGGAGTGCTCATACAAAGTCTGGTTTCAGATTTCAGTTTTCTGTGTCTGTGAAGGCTACGCTGCTTCTGTGTTCACCCCACGTTCTTTCATAGGCTCTGGCAAAGAGGACAGTGGGATTCCTGCCTCATGGCATTTGCCCCAGAGCACACTGAATGAGCACATCCTCCTAGTCCTCTGACTGCAGTTGTGCCTGAATTTAGCAGGTTTCTCAGTTGGCATGTAGCTTGCAAGGAGCACTTACAAACATTCGCCTCAAACAGCCATGTCTTACATAGAAGCAAATTCTGTCAGTCACATTTGCAGAAAGGACATGCTTCTATAAAAAGAAAGCCACTTAATACAAAATACTATGCAACTGTTCAGTTTGAAAGATTTAAATCTTAATGCATTTCACTCACAATTGAAGTGTTTCTCTGTGCATCTCCTCCTGGACAGCAAAACCAAAGAAGTAAATAGAATAAAATAAATATGGATGCTTCATTGCACAAAACCATTTGCACACATGCAGCCTTTTGCATTCATCACTGTTAATATGTGCTAACATAGGTTCTAGCTATCGTGTCCATGTCAGAGAAGCTGAAATGTGACTGTAAGGGTGGTACTGACAGATCAATGGCTGCCTTTGGGCAGGAGCAGTTCTAATTTTGCTGTGTGTAGTATTACAGCTTGCAACAATAAATTTGAAGAGATTGATATGTCAGAAATGTTGCATTGCCCATTGACAGTCCAGGTTTTTTTCTGGGGCAAAGTTAACCTGTCTTTTCTACAATAGTTGATTTCACTTCTCTTCAAATTGTTCTTGGCTTTCCTTCTCTCCACGCTGTATGCCTGGAGATATAAGAATACCGTAATTTCTCTGGTCTGCTTGTCCACCCCAATGTTGCACAAGAGAGAGCAACATTAAGAAATTTGTGAAGTGCAAGAGGAACAGAACCTCCACATCATACAACTTATACTGTTAAATGTTACAAGGATATGAGAGTAAAACTACAGCATTACTTGTGTCTGAAGATATAAAAGAGGGATGACAGTTTCATATTTGCTTCTTCTAGCTGTTTGTAACTGATTTTATTTCTTTTTGCCTCAAGGCTGATTGTGTTGTCATGAGAAACAATCCTGTTAAGGAAGCAGGGAAGTGGGCTGATGAGAGTTGTGATAACAACAGAGGATATATATGCCAAATTAATGCAGGTACTTGTCTTTTTAGTTAAAACACAAAGCTTATGGTTTTTCAGGGAATTGCTTGGATGTGTGGATTTCAACATCATTTCACTTCCAATAAAGATAAATCCACAAATTGTTTTTCAGGCAGGAACACAAGGGTCATATGAGTCAGAGGTCCAGTTAGAGTCACTACTCTCAGCTGACCCTTCCCAGTAACTGCCATGTTGCTACCTTCCTGAGATGGAGTTTGTATCTGCATCTTTGTGTTTAGTATGACCCTTGACATGATATTTGTTCCATGATTTTGTCTGTCATTTTCTGAACAAACTGGCTTTCAAAACATGTTCTGGAAAATATTGGCTTGTACATGTAGCATGAACTGTCTGAGTGCAACTGTAACTCACCCGCATCGAACTTGAGCTAATTTACCTCCAAAAAGGAAATTAAAAAGCAGTGAAAACCTGGATTTAAATATCTGATTGATTTTTAAGGACTGGTCTGTTGTGGAGTTTTCCTGTTCTCTGGCAAAAAAAATCCCTGGAAAACAACACAGTCTCTGCAAAGCATTTATTTTGCTGAAAAAAAATTTCATTAAAGAAATTGTGACCTAATTTAATCCTAATTCATTTCAGTAATACTATTCTGGAGGATTATACAGAATGCTCCTTTACTCCTTGTCACAGGTTGCTTTAAGCAGCTCTTTTCCTTTCTACAGCTTTGTAATTGATTTTTACTACTGATGCTGGCTTAAAGAATAATGCATCTAACCCATGCTGATCAAAAGTCAGGGAATATGAAATCAAGAAAAAAGGATTTTTGTTTAATTCTATTTGCAACCACAGTGAAATCCTAATCCCCTTTTGAACAAGTATATAAGTCTTTTTTCATCCTTTATTTTACAGATGCTGAGTTTCTGCCTTCTACAAGTTCATCCCCATCCAGCATTATCCGTTATGGTAACAGTAGTTATTTGTTCATCCATACCAGAATGAAATGGGAGGATGCACGAAAAAACTGCAAACGTGATCAGTTTGACCTTTCCAGCATCTTAGACCCCTACAGTCATTCGTTCCTGTGGCTAAAGATATTAAAGTATGGGGTGCCTATGTGGATTGGTCTTAACAGTAATGTGGTAAGAACATCAGTCTAATCGAACATGATGCTGTTTCTCTTATGGACAAATCAGGGACTGAAAAGTCTTATTATCTCTCTTTACTTTAGCTTATTAGTTTATATCTTGGTCCTAAATATTTTTATGTGCTGTCAGATTTACAGATAGGAATCCATCCTCTTCTATTACTCGGATTAAATTGTATATATTACACATGTTTTTCACACTTTTTCTGTGATATTACACTCTGTGCACTTCCAAACAAGACATTTTAGGCTAGCATCTTGAAATATCTCTTTGTATATATGGTGTATTTGAGATAAAATCCACATATCTTAAGATGTACAATGGAAAGCATTTATTCTAAATAACAATACCTAATTTTCAGAAATAGCATAAGGTTCTGTTGCTATGACTCTTTCAACATTTTTCAGGATAGTTAGCCAAATAATTAATTGGTTATTTAATTTAATTTTATTTGTCTCCCTTCTCCCAGTTCTTTGATATTTTGATACTTTCTGGATATTAAAATACACCATCCTTTCTTCTTGGCACAGATACTTGTCCCACATTCACTCCATTTGGCTGAGCACATGAAAGAAATACAAATGAGTGAACATAAC